>NC_089845.1:86468388-86808388 GCF_035609145.1 Eleutherodactylus coqui | reverse complement strand
GAGAATTCTCGCTGCCGGATCCGACCCGCTTGTCTGCAGGCGGCCTAAAATGTATTTTATTATTATTAATATTATTATTATGCAAGCCTGAGCATAGCCAATGGTAAAATCTTATTAGCAGTATGGTTAATTGATTCGCTGCATTATGCATCTTTTAGAAGCCAATAGAATAAAATGTAATATTCTTGGAACATAATTTATTCTTTGTTCATTTGTGTTTCTCTGTTCCTCGGTATTATGATATTAGTGAGGAACAGAATACTCTTTTAGTTTCACATGTAAGAAAATGAAAATAACTGGATCTAAGGGAAGATTGATAAACCAAAATCTGTTTATAAATGGTTTTACCTTTTCCCATTATTCTTGTATTTTAGTACATGTCCACATGCCATGCCATGCCATATGTTTGCATCTACTTACAATGATAACATAGAACCATAGAATGGTACAGTTGGAAGGGACCTCCGGGGTCATCTGGTCCAACCCCCTGCTCAGTGCAGGATTCACTAAGTCACCACAGACAGATATTTGTCCAGCCTTTGTTTGAATACTTCCATTGAAGGAGAACTCACCTCCTCCCGTGGCAACCTGTTCCACTCATTGATTGCCCTCACTGTCAGAAAGTCTTTTCTAATATCTAATTTGTGTCTCCCCCCTTTCAGTTTCATCCCATTTCTTCAGTCTTTCCTTGTGCACATAAGAATAGGGCTGATCCCTCTGCAGTGTGACAGCCCTTCAGATATTTGTAGATAGCTATTAAGTCTCCTCTCAGCCTTCTATTTTGCAAGCTAAACATTCCCAGTTCCTTTAACTATTCCTCATAGGACATGATTTGCAGACCACTCACCATCTTGGTAACTCTTCTCTGAACTTGCTTCAGTTTGTTTATGTCTTTTTTAAAAAGGCGTGCCCGGAAGTGGACACAGTATTCCAGATGAGGTCTGACTAAGGAAGAGTAGAGGTGGATAATTACCTCACGTGATCTAGACTCTATGCTTCTCTTAATATATCCCAGAATTGTGTTTGCCTTTTTGGCTGCTGCATCACATTGTTGACTTATGTTCAGTCTATGATCTATTAGTATACCCAAGTCTTTTTCACATGTGCTGCTTAGCCCTATTCCTCCTATTCTGTATGCTATTTTTATTTTTCTTGCCCAGATGTAGGACTCTGCATTTCTCCTTAATAAATACCATTCTGTTGATCGCCGCCCACTGTTCAAGCTTTTCTAGATCTTTTTGAATACCCTCTCTCTCTTACCCTGGTGTTAGCTATCCCTCCTAGCTTTATGTCATCGGCAAATTTGAACACTTTCCCATCAATTCCCTCCTCCAGATCATTTATAAAAATGTTGAACAACACTGGGCCTTGAACAGAGCCTTGTGGTACTCCACTTGATACATTCTTCCACTTGGATGTGCAGCCATTTATGACCACTCTTCGAGTACGATCACTCAGCCAGTTGTGAATCGACCTAACAGTTGCCTTGTCAATCCCATATTTGGTCATTTTTTCAATAAGTATAGTATGAAATACTTTGTCAAATGCTTTACTAAAGTCAAGATATACTATATCCACTGCATTTTCCTGATCAACCCAGTCGGTGATTCTCTCATAGAAGGAAATTAGATTCATCTGGCATGACTTGTTTGTTACAAACCCATGCTAGCTCTGGTTAATTACTCCATTTTCATCCAAGTACTTACATACATGCTGTTTAATAATTTGTTCAAAGATCTTTCCCGGTATAGAAGTCAGGCTTACTGGCCTGTAGTTTCCTGGACCCACCTTCTTCCCTTTTTTGAAGATGTGGACAACATTTGCCATTTTCTAGTCTTCTGGGTCTTCTCTTGTTCTCCAGGAAGTTTTAAAAGATTATGGTGAGTGGTTCAGCAATTACCTTGCTGCTTCCTTTAGTATTCTAGGATGTAATTCATCTGGACCTTGAGACATGAATTCATTTAAGATAGCTATGTGTTTTCTCACCATCTCTCTGCTTATAGATAGTCTGTATTATTTTATTCCCCCAATAGCACTGTTAAGATCAGTCGATGTTACATCTACTTTCTGAGAGAAAACAGATACAAAATAGGAATTTAAAAGTTCAGCCTTCTCAACATCATTCATAACCAATTCACCATTTTCATCTTGTAAGTATCCAATAGCATCTTTGACTTTTCTTTTGCTTTTGACATACCCCCAAAATCCTTTTTTATTGCTTTTGGCCTCTGTTGCAAGCCTCAATTCATTATTAGCTTTACCTTTTGTGACACTTGCCTTACAGTTTCTGCAGACCGCATTATATTTTTCTTTAGATATCTCCCCCTTTCCATTTGAAACATATTTTTTTTCGTTTTTAAAATGTGTGAAAGTTGTGTGTTCATCCATCCTGGTCTCTTTAAATGCTTCCCATTTTCCTTCTTTTAGGGAATGTTAAAGGAGATGTCTCGAGGAAGCAGTGATTTTTTTTTTTTTGCCCAGTCCCCCTAATTAAACATACATTACTAATTACCCCTGTAAATTACTTTCCTAGCTGGTTTCTACTTACCGTTCCAGCGTTTCAGCAACTTATAAAAGTTTCCCCAAGATGGCCGCCGGCTCTTTCCCCGTTGCTCGCTGCAGCCCGACGTGCGCGCTCCCAGCTGCCAGCTGTGTCTCCATGGCAACCGGACGCCAAGCAGCCGCCGACCGGACGCCCCGCAGCCGCCGACCAGTCACCCACCGCCAGGCAGAAGGTAACCGGCGCAGCCCCCCCCCCCCAGCGACAGCCCCCCCAGCCTAGCGCTAGTTCCCCCATCACAGCGGCAGCCCCCCGGCGCAGCGACAGCCCCCCCCGGCCTAGCGCTAGTTCCCCCATCACATCGGCAGCCCCCCCGGCGCAGCGACAGCCCCCCCCGGCCTAGCGCTAGTTCCCCTATCACATCGGCAGCCCCCCCGGCGCAGCGACACCCCCCCCCCCGGCCTAGCGCTAGTTCCCCCGGCGCCAGCCCGGCGCAGCGGCAGCCCCCCCCCGACCCATCACTTACCTGGGACGCTTCTCGGGGCTGCTGGGCTGGGCTGGGCTTCTCCGCTGGGCAGCTCCAGTTTCTGCACCTTCCTCTAACAGAGGAAGGTACAGAATGGCCGCTCCAGCGCGCTCCCGAGCAGTGACAGCTCGTCTGCGCATGCGCAGAAGAGCTGTAGCGGGGAGCACACTGAAGCGGCTCGTGCTGAATGGAGAAGACCGGACTGCGCAAGCGCGTCTAAAAAAGCAAGCTGCCGGCGAATTTAGACGGAACCATGGAGACGAGGACGCTAGCAACGGAGCAGGTAAGTGGAATAACTTCTGTATGGCTCATATTTAATGCACGATGTATATTACAAAGTGCATTAATATGGCCATACGGAAGTGTATAACCCCACTTGGTTTCGCGAGACCACCCCTTTAAGGATTGTGCTTTGAGAATCTTATTTCGCAATATTTTCCAACCTTCTTGGACATTTCTGTCCTTAAGAAGATCCAGCCATTGGATTCTTACTACCTTCTTTCTGAGTTCATTAAAATTTAAACTTTCTAAAAAATTGGAGCTAACTCGCAAGAAAATTGTGTGAATAGACGATTTCACGCTATCAAGTCCCGAACTTAAATAATGGTAAAATTGCTCATTCACATGATTGGGAGTTGCGTGGCAAACCTCCTTCATCTGCGGGGGCTCCCTTCATCTTAGCGCAATAACGGCATTCCCCACAGCTGGGACAGTTGGCAAGGCTACAAGGCTTCCCTGAGGGATACCCCAAGAGTGGAGAGAGAGAGTGCGGGGCTAGATGGAACCATTCTCTAGCCCCACCCATCCAGCCCCACCCCACTTTAGCCCTGCCCTCTCTCCCGATCTCCTCTCTCCCCAGAGATAAATTCCCCAGCAGCTGAAATAGAGGGATTACCCCCGCTGCATGGAAAGAAGGAGGGAGGTTCCATCTAGCCCCACCTACTCTCCACCAACTCTCAGAGAAACTCTCAGAGAATCCCTCAGGGAAGCCCTGTAGCTTCACCCCCTTTCCCTCCCAGCTACAGGGATTCCCTCGTTCTCCCCTGTAGTGGAATTCCTTATTCTCCCCTTCAGTGGAATGCCAGTATTGTGCTGAGATGAAGGGAGTTCACCACTGATGAAGGGGGTTCCCTGGGGACTCCCTTCATCTCCCTCTCTCTCTGAAATTCTTTCAGCCCCGCAGAGATGAAGGTAACCCCTGGTGAAAGTCCCTGTGGGAATCAGGGAAAAACAGGAGCTTACAGCTGGACATTTAAAACGTGCTTCTGACTTTACCAGTGCGACAGCACTCCCTCCCACCTTATTCCCCTTCATCTCCAATTCCCATTGTTTAGAAATTTAAACTATACAATCAGAATGCTAAACTAATCTCCCTCCCCCTCCCTTGTTATCCAGCCCCCATAAAAGTCTATGGAAACTGCTGCGCATCGCGCACCAAAGAGAGATCAGGCCCTATGTTTTCACGCAGCATGGACCTTAGATTCATACATTTCAGTCATGCATGTCCTATCTTTTTAGGTGCATGTTTTTTGCGTGTCTAAAATTCCTTCATCCGAACGTTCCCATAGGAAACCATTGATTCTAATAGTGGCGAGTATTTTCTCGTACATGATTTTTGCGTGCGTAAGTCCCCATGTGAATCGGCCCTAACATAATATTGTATCTTCATTGCAGAACTTCTTTGCACTTTCCACGACCAAAATTCTGCAACAAATTGCCAATTTGTGAACAGACCCTAACACGGTGATATTTAGGTTTCTAGGTACTTGATTATAAAAATGCATTTCTATACATCCGATATAATTTCTTGGGTTATATAGTTTAGCTGCTAAAGTTAAGTTATGATCAAAAGTTTCACATGCAGATTATAGTCTACTAATGTTAGGCATAGACATGATGACTCAGCAGCTAGGTATAAATTACACAAACTAGCAAAAGAAACTACTGGACAAAAGGATAAAAAAGGAAGCTCCTACAAAGTCCATGAAGAAAATATTTCAGTAGCAAAAGGCTAATATACTGTAATGTCATCTTAAGACATAGCTGGCAACATTTTCTTGAAAAAAGATGTAGATAATGGCTTAAAATTAATGAAGATGACTGTACTAGCATTCACATTATATCACAATTTACATTTCAGACAGTAAGTAAATGTTGCTGAGGCAACTTATGGTAATTATTTGAAAAAAAAGTTTGCAATGTTCTTTTTTCTTCATAATTAAATCATTAATCAGAAGAATATGATGATACTAATAAATGATTTGTAGACAATAAGCACACATATTTTGCTGACTGATATTGAAATGAACAATGCTAGCTTATTATAATAAGAGTATCAAGGACATGAATTATGCATTACATTGTAAACCTTGTTATGGAAAAGCAGTATCCATTAACAGTTGTCCACTGCTCAAACCTAAAATAAATTTAGCAGTACTTTCCAATATACACTGGTGCACGATATGTTTTATATTACAGTATTATTAAATGCTTTCTGCTTGCCTCACATCAATTTCCATATTGTCGCTGTGAAATTTGCCTGCTAATTTACATGCTATCTTTGTGGCATTGCACTCTCCTGCATGCAGTCCATTACCATGACTGGGTTTTCAGTGTGTCACAATTAGGTATTGTAGCAGAGAAATAATCAGATCTTTGTCAGCTTCTGAATTAAGTGGTTGCTAGGGAACTTGGTGACATTTTTAATAATATCTCAATGATGTCTGTGTAGCAGTAAAATTCAATCATACCAGTGATCTAATGGGATGTTATCATATGAGAGGGGTGCACAACACGCGGCCCATAATGTAATTCTGTGCAGTCCCAATCATCTGGACATAGAAATATCTATGCATGGCTACTCACATGTAGTTTTCATGTCAGGGTGAAAAGGAGTGCCACATAGCAGGGCAACAGGAATAGACAAGTACAAGGGGTGTACTCTGTAGCCAGATCTGGGTCTCCTATATATTAGGACACATTCTAAGGGTGCACTGTGTAGCCATGTCTGGGTCCCCTATATATTAGAACAAGTACTAAAGGTGCACTATGTAGTTATGTCTAGGTCCCCTATACATTAGGACAAGTACTAAGGGTGCACTGTGTAGCTATGTCAGTCTGCACCAATCAGCTATGAGCATCTACTCTCAACTTCAACCAATGTCAAATTCCCTACTACTACCTCTGAATCAGGCCACATGGATCAATATGAGGATTTGTTGTCAACAGGGCAGTCCAAACACCCAAAGGGAGAAGACCAAGATATTTAATGCACTGATGCCCAACCATTTTTTCCGCTAAAGATGAGGGTGGGTCAGAGGATGCAATCAGCTCCCTACAGTCAAAGTGTACTGAGGAGGATGTGGGTCGGGAAGGGTATCATTCAAAATTGTGATCCAAAGCTAGAATAACCATCCACAAACAGCTGTTTTGGGGTAATTGCCCCTCATCAGTGTGCAGCAGATTACTGGCTTAGCTAGTGAGAGGCCTATAGGCAATTCCCAGTCATTGTTACAAGGCTTGTTTAAACAGTCTAACATTGACTTGCAGGAATGTGGTCTTCAAATAGATGGCACTGCAGAGGTATTGTTCCATCTTTCCATTTGTATATTTCCCAGATGAGCATGAATGGCCTTTTAAGTCTCCTCACACCTTCTAGGTGCTGTCCCCAAGGAGAAACTATACCCTTCATGACTCATGTCTATAGGCCTCTCACAAGCCAAGCCAGAAATCTGCTGTGCACTGATGAGGGACAATCACCCTGACATAGTTGTATGTGCATGGTTATTCTAGCAGTAGCTCACAATTCCCAGTCATTGACATTGACACAAGGCTTGTTTAAAAAGTCTGACATTGACTTGAACAAATTCTGCCTCCCAATAGGTGGCACTGCCGAGGTACTGTACCATCTGTCTATTTGCACAAGGATATGGAAATAAAGGTGTCAGTTCCCGATGCTCACTGTGACAGAGTCCACTGAGAAGGGGAAAGACAAAAAAGAAGAGAAGATTTAGGGCGAGCACCCACTGGCGTTTTTTTACCTGCGTTTTGCGTTTTGCGTTTTTCCTGCACAGGCATAGAGATAACATGTGTTCCTGTCCACTGGCGTTTTTTTTGCATTGCGTTTGCGTTTTTAACATAGGAGCTGTCAGTTGCATATGTGTCCTAATTTTTCTCCATGGAAATTAATGGGAAAGCCGCGAAAACGCCGCGAAAAACGCCGCGGAAAACGGGCGGAAAAAACGCGGGAAACGCGGCGAAAACGCTGCGTTTTTTTCCCGCGGAAAACGCAAACGCCAGTGGGTGCTCGCCCTTAAGGTGATGAGGTGCTTCACCCAACATATTCATGATAGTAGCTCGCAGTGGGGAAAAGGAAGGAGGGCATTGCAGGGCAGCACCGTGCCAAGGGTGTCACAGAAAAACAAAAGGGCAGTGCCACCACTCTCAGCTACTACTAGTCACAGCAGCAGCAACATTAGTCCCACAGCTAGGTCTGATTATAGAACTTGTGCAATCTGGGCATTCTTTGAAACGGCATATGATGACAGAAGAGTGGTCATCTGTAAGATTTGTGGTAAAAGTTTAAAATGCGAAAAGAATGCAAACAACTTCAACACAATGTGTAGGTACAATCACATGAACTCCCACCACCCGCTGCCTTGGAGACCCCACCTAGGCCAGACAGCATAGAGTCAGACTTAATCTGCTTGCTCTTCTGCTGCCTATTTGCCTATTTCTCCATTTCCCTCCCTGTTCATGCAGTAGCCTCTGAGCACAGAAAGGCAGTTTTGTGTAGGGGCAGTAGCACGACTATTTCCTGGCAGAGGTGCAGCAACAGTTCGGGCTACCACCTAAGTGTCTCATCTATGACATGCCTACACAATAGAATTCCACATTGTCTATGTTTCAGAGGCTAAGACAGTAGCAAAGAATGATCATGGAGTAACAGATGGTGTATGCCATTAGCAGACGCTGTTTGAAATTTGTTCAATTGACGTCTGTGTAAGGGCTGCAGATCAAATATGTGTGTGCCGGTTTAGCCTTTGAGGAAGTAACCAAAATGGTCAGTGGTGATAATGCACTGATCAGTATGAACATCTTTGTTGTCTGCCTGCTGGAAAAGATGCAACAGGGCCTCAGGGACAATAGTAAAAGAAAGGGATACCAATCTCCCAACTGTGTCGCCCGTCCACCATAACTCAACTCAACATACTATTGTTTCAGCTGTATCCCGCTCTGTGAACATAGCCGGAGTATGAAGAACACAGCGCTCCAGCTGTGTTCTGCATACCCCACACGTAGCGCACAGCTGTGTACCAGCTGAGCGCTCTGTTAACACAGCCAGGGTATGAAGAACACAGTGCTCCAGCTTTGTTCTGCATACCCCACTCGAATCGCTAAAGCTGTATAACAGCTGAGCGCTCCGAGCAGAGAACAGCTGGATGCAGAAGACAAGTGGCCCCGCTTGTCTTCTGCATACCCTGCTTGGAGCGAAGGTGATCGCTCAACGTTTGAGCGGTCATCTTGCCCTGTTAATGCACACAACGATTATCACTCAAAGGACATCTTTTGAGCGATAATCGTTGTGTCTAAACCAGGCTTTATAGATACAGAATTCTATTCTGGCAAACTAAAGTTAACATCCATGTATATGTGATAATAAATAAGTTGCATTCTATATATAACACTCTGCCAGGCTCTAAGAGCTGTCAGCACTGATTGTGGATATTTTTCAAACTTTTTCTGGCATGCTAATTAGCTGTTCTTGTTTGTGAGCTAAGGTATAGAACTAATAGAGACAATTAAAGCATGTTGTAGTTTTAAAAGCTAGTCTATGAATCTAGGGACCTGAAAACAAAAACCGGAGAAGATTCACAGATAACCAGCATTATGGCTATTGTCTCTTCATTCATAGAGCCAGTGTCACTAGTGTTTGATCATCTATTACCCTCTGAACAGTCACTTCTGTAAGATGACTTACAGTAATAATACACCTAACAGCTCTAAATACACAATGAATGACCACTTTATTAGAGACAGTCATCTAGTAACACATTGGACCTCCTTCTGGCCTTCAGAACCACAGCAATTCGTTGTGATATAGATTCCACAAAGTGTTGACATTTTTATGCAGGATCGCTTCTTGCAATTGCTGCAAATTATATGTGGGTACAGACATAAGTAGATAGCAGGAAGGATTCATGTTGCTTGGGCCAAACTCTGACCCTTCCAACAGCATGGTGCAACAGAAATATGAATTCATCTGACCAGGTGATGTTTTTCCACAGCTCAGTGATCCAACTTGTCTGCTCTTTTGCCCACTAGAATCTTGTTTTTCTGGTTCTCTAAGACAGCAATGGCACTCTAACTGGTCATGTGCTGTTATAGCCCATCCCTCCCCTAATCTTGGGTTGAGGGGAGAGGCTGCACATGAGTCTGCACTGAACATTTAGCGCTCTCATATTGCAATCTACTGTCTGCATGCTACTAGGGGATGTGATGATTGGGCCTGCCCTGCAGTATCAGGTGATGCATATTTGGCTTATTTTTCTGTGAGTTATGTTTTTGTACATTTTTTCTCTCACCTCTGATTTTTTTCTCTTTACTTAAGCTTATTTTTTTCTTCAGGTGTGCTTGAGACAACATCTGATTTACAAATGTATGCTTTTGTAAGTGATTTTATTAAGGGGTTGAATAATTCTGAGGCTGGAGTAGTCCTAAAAAGTGACATTTTCTGTTGAATATGGAGAAAACACTTGTTATTGTACGGTGATTCTGCAGCAGAATCCGACCTTGCACGTGGCAGAGGACATTGCAGGACTTCTACTTACCCATCCGGGTCTTCTGCGGGTGTTCTCTCTTCTTCACTGCGGATGTGTTCGAAAGTGCCGGCCAATGTGCTGAGCAGCTGAAAGTTTGTACATTTGGCAAATAACCCTACCTTGCAATGGGGGTTAAACGATTTTGATTATAACTGTATTGCTTTTAGATTTGTTATGTATTTCTTCGGGTTATTTTAACACAATAGGCCATTCTAATTAATACAGACTCACTGCATTTATATCTTCAATAATTCACCCATGCCTTACAAGCCAGGCTAGGTTAACAAGCAAACCCATTACATTATGTTCCCCTCAAACTGACAGGAGAAAAATGAAGGGCAGTAATTAGCATTATTGCCTGACCTACAATGAGCATACTGAAGTGTATATTAGACAGTAGTAGAATTGTAATTACATACCAAGGACCTAACAGATTCTTCCTAAAGATATAACAATGAGGTATGGTTTATTCAGACACATAACGCAACATACTGATTACTCCTGCTGTCAGACTGGAGTCTGCCTATTGTTATTTGATTTGATTTAGATGTTCACATCTGAACTTACCAAAGACATCTAACGTTGTCAGATTTATAACAGCTTTGTTTTGTCTTTAATTTATTGGCTGTAAATGGACGTTTTTTTGAAAACATACTTTACAATATATTAGTCTGTCTACTTGGAAAGAATATATTAGATGCTGGCCACATGCCATTTTCTAAATAAAGTACTAAAATATAATCCATGTTATTGAATTTATTTCATATTGATTCCATAACACCAACACCACTCTGCCACTTTGTACAGAGATCATCATCAGAAATGATCATTTCATCAGTCCCAATAGGACTTAAATAGAGATGAGCGAACGTACTCGTTTCGAGTAACTACTCGATCGAGTACCGCCATTTTCGAGTACATCAGTACTCGAGTGAAAAGTACTCGGGGTCGCCGGGGGGCGGGGGGCACCGTGGGTGAGTAGGGGGTAGCAGCAGGAAACAGGGGGGAGCCCTCTCTCTCTCCCTCTCCCCCCCCACTCCCCGCTGCAACCCCCCACTCACCCACGGCTCCCCCCGAATTTTTTCGCCCGAGTACGGAAGTACTCGAAAATCGCGGTATTCGGGCGAAAAAGGGGCATGGCCAAGCACGTTCGCTCATCTCTAGACCTAAAGTCAAATTCCCCTTTTCACACACGTGCATATACACAAGACACCATAACTTGCTGATCAGTGGAGATCCCAAAATTTCAGCCCTGGCATGTCCTGGAGTTCACAATAGAGGTTTCCACTCCTATTTTAATGGGACAACCAAAGATAGCCATGTTCTCGATTATCAGTAGGTTATCTGCTATCCCGTCGATAGGGAATAACTTGTTAAGATAGGAATAACCCTTTAATTTCATAGGTCAGTTTGTATGGTAAAAGTTTTTTAGTAAATTGACCCATTTTAACCCCGAAATGCTTACTGCTTGTCTAGAGTAATTTCATTGTTGTTATACTTATCAGTTAATAACATTTTCTTGTGGCAAATATGTATAATGCAATTTTATTAGATGACTTAGGCCTGTGTCACACAAACATTTTTGCGCAGCAATTTGCACATGCAACATTTGTGTGCGCAATATGCAGTGAATAGAATTTATTGATTTCAATGGGTTTGTTCATATAAGCATATTTTTCATACACATTTTGTCCATGCAAAAATCTAGGCAGAATAGTCTATTTTCTTGCGCATTTGTATAGGAAAATAGCAAACATTTAACTTATTAACTAAATTGCCCATTTCAATTAATAGGCAATTTAGTTGATAAGTTACTAGTTTTTTTGCGCACAATTTGCAAATGCAAAAAGTACAGTAAAACATGTGCCTGCGCGCACAAATAAGAGGCTACCATTGCGCAAATACGCAAATAAATGCGCTTACGCTAATGTGACTTTGGCCTTAGGTCTCATTCACACAAGCGTGTTTTAGCGCAGCATAGGTGCATGAAAAAAATCACGCCTGTACTGTGCTAAAAATTGTGTAAATGGGCAGCTGCTCCAGGAGGAGAGAGAGAAGAAGCCCTGCGGGGCTTTGGAATTTTCCCATGGCAGAGGAGGGAGAGAGAGTGGGGCTATGGGTTAATCCCCCATAGCCCTGCTCTCTCTCTCTGCTATGGGGGATTAACCCATAGCCCCGCTCTCTCTCTCCCTCCTCTGGGGATCCCCGAGGGATATCCCCATAGCGCAGAGAGAGTGGATAGGGCTAGAGAGAGGGTGCAAAGTTATAAGGCTTCTCACAGGGTTTCCCAATAGCAAATATAGAGGGGCTTGGCTGGAGGGTGGATCTCTTTAGTCCTGCCCCCTCCTCCCATGCTCTTGGGGAAGTCCTGTAACCCTGTTTTAGGTCCCCAAGGTCTCCCCTTGGAGAGACAGGTGAAGGGAGTCCCCTAATGCTCCCCGCTGCTGGAGAATTGCCCAGCAGCGGGGCTGGATGAATTCCCCACTGCTTACAGCTGGACATTTAAAACCTGCTGCCCAGAAGCACTTTTTTAATGTCCCATTGTAAATTCCTTTTAGTCCCTGCAGGGATTAAGGGAAACCCTGGGGAGTCCCTTCATCCCCGCGGGGACTAATAGGAGCTTACAGCTGTACATTTAAATGTGCTTCTGGGCAGCAGGTTTTAAATGTCCAGCTGTAAGCAGCGGGGTATTCCCTTGGTTGGCAGAAATCTTCCTTTCCTGAACAGCAGTTTCCATAGACTCCCGCTTCCATAGGAGTCTATGGAGACTTCTGCACATCATGCACGAAAGATAGGTCAGGTCCTTTTTTTCTTGAAGCACCGACCTAAGATGCGGGCATTGTAGACACGCATGTTCTTTTTTTGATTGGTGTGAGTATTTAGCGTGTCTAAAACTCCTTCATGTGAACACTTCTATAGGAAACCATTGGTTCTTATAGAAATGCTGTTTTCACGCGCCTCTAATGCACGAAAACAGGGCTCATATGAACGAGGCCTTAATGTTATATATGCTCATTGTAAATTTTACAAGGATCTACATTAATTATAATAATCAAATAACTCTCACGTATTACTGTAGTCTGCCTTTATGTAGCTGTTTTGCACTATGCTACTTTGCTTAATATGCAAACGGAAGATGGTATGTCAGAAGGAAAAGATAACCATGTACAGTCAGACTGTTTCAGGGTTTTTGCCCCTCCTCAGTGTACAGTAGGTTGCTGGTTTGCTACATGAAAGGGCTAAAACAAGGGGTGGGAGGGATATAGTTTTTTCCATGTAGAGAGCAGAGTAGACTTACTGTATAAGGCCATGCATGCTCTTCTGGGAAATTTAGTATGCAAATTAGAGATGGTAGAATGTTTCTAGTGTGCCACCCTTTAGAAGGTTGCATCCCTGCATGACAATAGCTAACCTTTTAGCAGGCCTTGTAACATTATGTAGCATTTCTGCATCTCAATGTGTGTCCTTTTATTCCTAGTTACATTACTAGGAATATAAGCTAAAGTCAGAATCTTCTCCCGAAGAATTCGCTAACCGCTGCCTGTTTTTTTGTGTGGAATCCATCTCTAGTAACAGAGATACTGAGATGGATTACAAGAAGTGGGAGTTCTTTGCTTGCTGCTTCTTCATGCTACATATAGAAGTCTATGGAGAAGAAAGTGGGGATGTTGAAGCAGCTGCAATTGGAAGAGAGGAGCAAAGAGGCTCCAACAGATGTAAGCCAACTGCAGACTTACAAGATGAGCCAGGGGTTCTGAACCAGCCACAGTAGCTTTGTCTATTGCAAATCATTTGGCACTGGCACAAATTTAGCAAACTCATACTCATCATGGCTGGTGTCTTATCGAGTGAAAAGTGAAGGCACAGAATAAAACAGATAATGCCATACATCATCAACCTCTCCTCAGAGTGTTAACCAATTTTTATAGTGCATTTCTCATGTAAACAGCACCTTCAATTTCACTCAGCCACATTTGCCATTAACATTGGTTACTGCCATTACAGTGTGCAATTCCATAAAATTTATTTCCGGCACGATACTTAAATAACTTTCATCTGAAACCTCTATGTATAAGGCCGCCTGCATAACACAATGTGAACAACTTTCACAATTGCTGAAGGGATCAACAACTTTACCTCTAGTTAACCCGCCCATACAAATCCTTACATTGTCATTTTTCTGCAGCTAATAGTATGCATGTTCAGCTGTACTTGGAATGTGGATGCAGAGCTGATGTTTTCACATATTTTATCCATGCACAATTAAGTAAAAAACATTGGAATCAAATAAATAAATATGATCTCAGCTTATATTTGCCATACAGTAATTAGCTTATTGTCAAGACAGCAGATGTGGACTTGCTGTGCCACAAAACCAATTTGGCATAGGGCTGGATCCAGGAGTGACACCTAGGGTTCCCTGATAGTCAGTCTTTAACTCCACTAATCGGGATCTTTACTAAAGCAAGTCTTAGTTATGTGCCTCCTGACACAGACTAGTGAGGGTCAACGTAATGCAGTACAAGACAAGCAGACAGAGATGTGGTCTATAACAAAGCCAAGGTTGGGGCTGGTAACATTCTTACATAATAATGAATCAGGCAAAGGGTCAGGGCAGGCTGCAGATATAGTGCACATAATGAACAAACAAGCCAAGATCCAGGAGTGGAGAAAACAGGAAATCTGAGAAGAACAAAGAATAATACCTAACACGGAGAATAAAACCTGTCCGTCATTATTACGGTATCTAAACTAAAACCTAAATTAAAATACAAATCAAGTGTTAATTTTATATTCTGATATCAGTGGAAGTCTGATCTCTGTAATGTAATTCCTCCAACATTTTGGAGACACAGTATCTTTAGGTCAAGAGGATGTGGTATCTGTTGCAGATAACAGGAACGGGAGAATGGGGCCATGACCGAAAGAGGTAAGGGACATCAGCAGCCCAAGACCATGATGCTTATGATTTGATAAGATACCAGCATGGGACTACATTTTTGGTAACATTGCCATATACAATATTTTCTTGAATGTAACTATATTAGAAACAATGAAAGCCTGGTATAATTCTATTATCCTATAACTATATAATTGAGAAGAAGCATTAGTCCTTTTCTCCTTTCATGCCAATGGTCTCAGTGACATTGATGGTAGTATTTTTAATTGAAGTCCTTGATCTATTCCTAAACAGCACAAAAGGTAATGAAGTACCAATAGGAATGCTGAGAGGATGAGTAATTGCATGTGAGACACTAGACAGTGTGCAGCTAATGAGTTCTGCTTCTGAAAGATCATCTTAATTGGAAACTGAACCCCTGAAGAGTTTATTTTGTCTTTTGGTATGGTCCCACTTACTGCTGTGATGAAAGAGGAGGTGTTCTGAACAATAAAGTTGATAAACTCATAGATTAAAAACACACACAATCTGTAAATAATTCTACTATATATTTACAGAATGTGTGCGTATATCCATAGTGGCTAGCGCTTATTATAATTGACTTGTATCTATAATAATGGTGCATTATTCATTATTTTGATTAAAGTGACCTTGATAACTACCAGCTGTTTTAGATTGATGTTGTGTTCTAAATTACACAGTGTCAAGAAGTTCAATAGGTCCACCTCTATTACATGAGACATATCAATTGTGTGTGCTTACTAATGTTTATTTTTACAGTAAAATGTATATTATGTTTATGGCAGAATGAATGTCTAAAGACAAGTAACATTGGCCATATTACTATATGAATAGGGCTAGTTAAAATCATACATTATATGAGTAGAATATTTAGCTTTTAGGAAATCAATAGTTCATGCAGTAAAAAAGTTATAAAATACAATTCAAAGTAATATAATCTATAGGTAACTAAAGGAAACGCAAGCTGTGCAATAGTAATTTATTTCTAGATATCCTGGGAATATCTCAAGTTATCACAAGTTTTTTTTATATCAGATAATAATGAATTCATGTTTACACTAATTTCCCTGAGGGAAATGAAATGTATTTTATATTTTATTCTAAGTTGAAGTTTGGTCAAGAAAAGTTGAAGGAGGTCTACAGAAAATGCTCTCTTAATATCAGTAAGTCTTTAAGAGTTATTTTTTCCATTGATTCTCCAGAATATAAATCACTTTGATTTGTTATGAAGTGTAACCTGGCCATCTGACTCTATTTGTTAATGAAAAGTAAAAGCATACGGGTTGAATTGTTCCTACCATGTATGGCATAATAATGGGCCCTAGAAGAAAAGAAAAGAACCTATTTGGGGATGACTTTTAGGACTCTTTCAGATAAGCGCTGTCCCTGCACTGTATAGCTGAGATTAAAGATTATGACTATACAGCTGTAAAGATTGCATGAATGGGTTATTTCAAGCTGCTTGAAGTAGCCCGTTCACAAGACCCGTAGTGCGAGCTGCGTGCTTTCCAGCTCCCATAGCAGTGTTATGGAAAGCAGGCAGCAAAGATAGGACAGGCCCTATCTTTGTGTGCACCACGGAGCTAGAGGCAGTGTAGCAAGCGGGGTGCACTCGCTTCGGGACCGCTGACCTCTCTTATATGGAAATGGCGCACCACACATGTAGAAACTCCAGAGACATGGATTTCTTTATCTCTGGCTCCTGCCAGACTTAATTTTCACAGGACACAGCATACAACGAAAACACAGTTCATATGCACCCCACCTTGGGTGTGAGTCCGGGGTTGTCGTCCCTGTCAGACTCTGGCTTTTGCTAGGCCACCAGCCTGCAGCACCTAAGCTCTGCTGCACTGGTCCTCTCTCCTGCTTCCTGCAAAGCTGCCTGCTTTGTAGCTAACTCTTGCTACAACTAGGGTATTAACCCTTTTTTTCCCTCTTACAGGTATTAGAATGCCTGACTAGCACACTCTGCAGGTCATTCTGTGTAATGCACCGCTAAAACAGGCATAGCACTTGCTTGTCCTATCTTTGCGTGGCTACAATTCCTGCATCTGAACACTTCTATAGAAGTGCTTTCTGTGCGCTCCTAACTAGCGCGAAAACAACACAGGAAGAAGTCTCTATTCCCCTTCACCACCTCAAGTCTTTCTCCAAAGCTGCTGTCATTGGTCACTTTACAACAGGATGCAACCTGTCTCTTTCTTCTGGTATCTTTCCTTTCTCCTTTAAACTTGCTGTCATATCCCCAGTACTAAAGAAACCATCTCTTGTCTCATCCTATGCTGATAATTTCTGACCCATCTCCAATCTCCCCTTCCTTTTTCAAATTCTAAGAAGGTCTGGCCTACTCTCAGTTAATAAACTTTCTTTCAGATAATTCTCTTCTCAATTGCTTGCAATCTTGTTTTCGTTGTCTACATTCTACAAAAAACACTCTTACTAAAGTGTCAAATGATATACTAATGGCTAAGAGGAACTGCGAGTTATCTCTACTGATTTTTATGGATCTCTCTGCAGCATTTGAAACTGTAGATCATCAACTTCTCATCAGTATGCTCCATTCTATTGACCTTCAGAATACTGCTCTCTCTTGATTTTCCTCCTACCTCTTTGACTGCTCATTAAGTGTATTATTTGTTGGCTCTACTTCTTCTCCTCTCCCACTTGTTGTTGGGATTTTTCATGAATTGGTCCTCGGCCCTCTCCTCTTTACCATCTACACAGCCCCCTTTGGAAAATTTATCAGTAGATTTGACTTTCAGTATAATCTCTACATTGATGTCACCTGATTATATACTCCTTCCCATGACATCAGACCCTCACTACTATAAAACATCAATCATTGTCTGTCTCTAACACCATGTCATCTCTATATCTAAAACAGAATCTCCCAAAAGCAAACTTTTTGTGATTTCAACATCCACTAACCAATCTAAACCTGCTATTTCCATGTCTGTGATAACACTATAACTCCTCAACAGCATGCCTGCTGTCTTGGGGGTCATCTTTTACTCCAATTTTTTCTTCACTCCCCATATCAAATTCTTGCTCGCTCAGAATACAATTTAAACTCATCACTCTATTGTTTAAGTCCTTGCACAGTGCTGCTCCACTCTATATCTCCTCCATCCTCTCTGTCTATCACCTTACCTGCACTCTCCTCTCTGTCAATGACGTTCGACTAAATTATCCTTGAATCCAAACCTCCCACTTCCCTTTCCAAGATTTCTACAGAGCTGCACCAGTTTTCTGGAATGCGCTACCTCAAACAATTAGGTTAATTCCAAACGTGCACAGCTTTAAATGTTCTCTAAAAACACCTTTTTTTAGGTATGCCTGAAATATTTCCTACTCTAAACTTTTGTCCATTTACCCCACTTCTACACTCCTGATTGGAAACCTCACCTCCTTCCCATTGTATTATTCATGCACCCTATTGTACCTCTTACCTGTGTCTACACGAATACAGCTGGTGACCAACTCACACAGCTTTATGAATATATGAAAATAGCAATATATATATATTTTTTTTTTCCTCCCCTGGATTATACAGGACAAGATTTTGTACCTCTTGAGTCAGTCTCTTTCCTTATAGTCTGTAAGCTCTTGTGAGCAGGACCGTCACTAGAGATGAGCGAGCCTACTCGGCCACGCCCCTTTTTCGCCCGAGTACCGCGATTTTCGAGTACTTCCGTACTCGGGCGAAAAGATTCGGGGGGCGCCGTGGGTGAGTGGGGGGTTGCAGTGGGGAGTGGGGGGGAGAGGGAGAGAGAGAGGGCTCCCCCCTATTCCCCGCTGCTACCCCCGATCCGCCACGCCTCCCCCCGCCCCCCGGCGCCCCCCGAATCTTTTTACCCGAGTACGGAAGTACTCGAAAATCGCGGTGCTCGTTCGAGTAATTACTCGAAACGAGTATGTTCGCTCATCTCTAACCGTCACCCCTATTGTTCAAGCTGTCCATCGCTTTAATACTATATGTCATGTTTTCTTTTGTGTATGCTACCTCTGATATGTAAAGTGCTGCAGAATGTATTGGTGCCATACAAATAAAGATTATTATTATTGTCCGTCTTCTTGATGACTGATACTACGATTGACCTGGTAAAGCTAGCAGCATTTTTTATAAATTCTGTTGATAAACCTGGTACTAACTACTTGTAGTACAGATACTGGCAACCCATTTGCATGATGCATTAATATTCATACATATATCACAAAGTTTAGTAAAGTGTGTAGGATATTACACGGTTCAATTACAAAGCTACCTAAAAGTGAGCAAAAAATAATTCTATGCCGGAAATTTTATAACTTTTCAAATATTTTATTGATTTTCATAGTGAAAATAGACAACATTATAAACAAACATAAAAGTCCTGAGACATGCAGTTGCATATATCTGTTCACAATAGTAATAAATGTTAATTAAACCTTTTCCATTATATGTCTATGCTTAAGGGTGAGTCTATTATGTACCCAGTTGTGACAAGACATGAAAGATGCTTAGTTAAGGTCCTCCTTAGTACTCAGATCTATTACATATGTATAACCAATTGTAGGGTAGTCATAATGGTTAGTTCATTTACATTGTGGGCATGAAATTGATGATAAATCATAATGCATCAGTATATCTCAAAGAAAAAGGATAATAAATAATACTAAGAAATATTTTAAATGTAAGAACTGTCGGTCCGCTTAAGCGCCACTGAAACAGTCTGGCCATACTGTTGAGCATAAACTAATTATATAAGACACATGCGAACACTACATAGCATCGCCACCCTTCCCCTTTCCTATACAAAATGGCCAAAGTGCGAAGAAGGAGATTTAGCATGAGCAGCCTGAGAACTGAAGCCACTTTGTCCAATTATTATTTTTGAACATCAGTTTTCCCAACTGGTCCAGTCTGGTGGCAATTAGATGTTTCATTACACAATTGTGTTGGACCATTAGGAAAATCTCGATAATTTTTGCTAGTGCACTGATGGATGTTAGGCTAAGTACAACATCATCCGCAAATAGGTCTATGCGGTGTTCAATATTGCCTATTGTGATGCCGGAAATTTCAGGGGATGAGCGAATCCTATGGGCGAAAGGTTCCATCACCAGAGCGAATATTGTTGGTGACAGTGGGCAACCTTGTCTTGTTCCATTTGAAATATCAAATGGTTTAGAAACGGAGCCAGATGTATATACTTGAGCTGAGGGAGAGGAATATAGGGCCATTATAGAGGAGATCAACTAACTGCCAAAGCCAAATTTTAGGAGTACTTCCTTAATATACCCCCAATGTGCACGATCAAATGCTTTCTTCGCATCCAGAGTAAGGAGTAGAGAAGGTGCTCCCCTGGCACAGGCTACAGAGATAATATTAATGAATCTATGTATGCCGTAGTGAAAAAAAGGGCCAAAAAAACACCCATGGGCCTTATAATACTCACTAGTGAGGCCATCACGTCCAGGAGATGTGTTAAATTTGAGTGCCTTTATTGCATTAAGAACCTTGGCAGAGTTGAACGGCTGAGATACAGCATCTAACTCTGCAGAGGATAGCATGAGTAATCATACATTGTCCAGAAAAGACGATATTTCCTTATTTATGTGATGGGTGATTGAGCAGTCTTCCTTTAAGTTATATAGAGACTTGTAGTAGCCCACCAACAATGCCTTGAGGCCATCATATATGCAGTAAATTTTAATTCATCGATAGAAGAAAAATATTTATACAAATTAACATATAATAATAATAAGTTGTAACAAGGTAAACTTTACAGCATTTTCAATGATAACCTGATTTCCAGATTACTCAAAAAAGTTAACTCCAAATAAAATATATGCTAAAGCTTCAAGTGATTTTTAGTACAGAAACTTTTAAAGGCCACATTACAGAAGAACCATTAAAATGTCCATGGAATTTAAGTTGAAGAAATGTGATGTAATTACAATTTTTGTAGATAATACCATATACAAAATAGGTTACAAAAATTGAAGTAGTAACACTATTAATCACTTGTGTAATTTATGTTCCTTTGTGCAGCAATACTTGAGCTTTCCAGGTATTACAGGACATACAATTTTCTTTGCTTCCCAGAGGCAAATTTTCAGCTGGAGTGTTCAACATCTGATTAAATATTTGAGCCACTACAAAGCCAGCTGGAAAAGAAAGACTGGTGTTGCTGCAGGAGAAATCTCAAGAATCAATAAAGGTTTGAACATTTATAGAGCCAATTTTTACTTTTTTTTTTAATGCAAGAACAATTTAGATCTTTTGTGATAGAAAGCCACTATAGGGAACATTGTCTACATATTTAGTAGTTCCCTGGGATTAATCCAGTAAACCTTCAGACAATTACAGTATTTCTATTTTCTATAAATCTATTATTTTCCTTAAAAAGCTTTTAAAGTGCAAGTACAACACAATTTAAATTAAATTTATGTTCAGTTCTAAGTCTATCAGAAATCCTATAGTTTTGCTTAGTTGTTTAAAGTGATCCTATATAAAGTAAAGTTTTTCACATTAGCATTTTAGCCAAAATGTGTGGTATTTTTGAGAATAAGAATAGAATAGCTAGAGCTGTTATTACCACAAAAAGTTCTGGAACCCTTACAGGCCCCAGTGTAGGTTGATAGGTTTTATAGGTTGATAGATTTCATAGACATGGCTTGAGTATTCTGTCAGGATACTAGTCAAACACTGCTAAAAATTCAGAGGCCTGAAAGAAATGAGCAAAGAATAGTAAAGAACTGGGTACATGTACTCATAAAACAGCATGAAAGATGGATAAAAGATAGAAGTAAATTAAGTAAAGGAGTAAGAACAGTTTGGCAAAGACAATACTCAAGACTTACAAGGCTGAAACAACTAACAATACCACAGCACTGTTTGGATTTCATGTGGCATAGGTAGGACCAAAAAGAAGTCAAAAACACATGCTCCACCAGTCCCCACTCCCTTAGCTTTGTACATTGATGCAAAATTGATGAAGTACTCAGCCCAAAGGCATTCATCTAGAGGTATTAAGGAATTGAGCTAAGTAATTGATAAACTATTGTAATTAATTTTGCTAGACATATATTTAAGAAGGATAAAAAGGTATAACTGTGTAAGACTCAGTGCTGGATTACTAAGTAGACAGAATAGGCTGCCTATCTGTTATGTCTGTCAGCTCATTGTTAAATTTGCCAGCACACTTTGTTCTGTCCAGACGAGCCAGGGTTAACAGCTCCTGTGCTTTCTAGTCAGGTTAATTACCCTGCTATGTGTCTGAGAAGTGTGCTGGTGATTGACAGGTCTATCTACCTA
Source organism: Eleutherodactylus coqui (assembly GCF_035609145.1). Classification (NCBI taxonomy): domain Eukaryota; kingdom Metazoa; phylum Chordata; class Amphibia; order Anura; family Eleutherodactylidae; genus Eleutherodactylus; species Eleutherodactylus coqui. Next base: position 86,786,320 of record NC_089845.1, on the reverse strand, counting down.
TCGGCACCTCCCGCCTCCCTATAACATCCAGTTCTTGCTGCCTGGGAGTTGCCGATTATTGTTCATTGTTCGCTGACTAGCCCTGCTACTCTGACCTGCTGGTAGTCTGGCCCTGCTACTTTGTGTTATTGTTCAGTTTTCAGCTTGTTCGCTAGTCCTCGCTGTTATCAGCCAGGGTTTTCCAGTCTGCCTCGTTTGGTATCCTGCTTCATGCAGCTTTTCCATTTGACCTTGCTATTGTCTGCTTTACTTTCTGTTATCAGCCATGCTTTTCCATCTCCCTCTGTCCTGTTTGTATTGTTTTTGTTGGTTTTGTCATCTGCCTTTCTTGTCTGTACTAGTGGGTAGTATTCTCTTGCATAGGTACTGCGGTCCCTGCCTGTCTCCTCTAGGAAGCGTAGGGTCAGAGTTAGTGGCCTGGACGTGTCCACCATCAGGGCTATCTCCAGGAAGGGACAGCGACGTTAGTGAAGATCAGGGAGCCCCGCGCCGTGAGTACCTAGGCACCCCACTAGTACCGTAACACTATGGGCACCATTTAAGGGCCCAGTGACAATGGATCAACTTTATATTGATTTGACCTTGAAAGAAAAATAAAATCAAGCTTTCTTAAATTGTTTCCAAAAGATAGTAAAAATGAATTATCTCAAAGAAAAGAAAACTTTAAAGACTCTATAGAGAAAATACCTGTCATATCCCCACAGCACCATAAACTAAGTTATGGTACTGTCCGTGGATGTTACAGGAACGGGGGGATGTACTTTTTATACTCCCCCACTATATGGAACCAGTAGTGTTCCCCTCTGAAGTTCCGGTGGCGCACAAATTTTTTTTTTCCACTTTTCAAAAACAATAGGTTTTTTATTTTTACCTCAATATAGCAATATTAATGCGTGTTTTTTGAACAACGAACTGTAGTTTTTATTGGGACCATTTTTTGGAACAAATAATGTATTGTAAAACGTTTATTATTTTTTTGGAGAGCAGGGAGATAAAACACATCGATTTTGTGATAGTTTTTTAAAATTATTATTACATTAGTCATGCAGCGTAAATAACATGATAATTTTTACTGTGGGCTGGTACAATTATGAAAATACCAAAATTATTATGTATTTTTTTTAGATTTTTCACTTTTGCACAATAAAAACCCTTTTTTGGACATTATTAATATTTTGCTGCATTGTTGCATTCAAAGTCCCATAACTTTTTTATTTTCCATGGATGGAGCTCTTTTAGAGTTGTTTTTTTATGTGATGAGCTGTAGTTTTTGTTGGTACTATTTTGAAGTACATATGGCTTTTCTGATCACTTTTATTGTGTTTTTTGGGGAGGCAAAATGAGCAAATTAAGCATTTTACCTCTATGTTTTAGGGGTGGCGCAGTGGGTTATGTTTTTTGCCATGCAGTATAAATCATATGTTCAATTTATTGTACAGGTTGTTACAGATTTTACATTACATAACTTTTTTTTTTACACTATTTTTACTTACTATTTTTTTATGTCCCTGTAGGGGACTTGAACCATAAAAGCTATTATTGCTATGATAATGTATGTATGCTTACAATAGTGACCATAGGCCATGGCAGGCCAGGAGACAAGTGTCTGGTGTTCGGTTGCCACAGCAACATATCGGACCTCTGCAATTACATCGCAACATTACAGAGGGAGTGTGTTCCGTGAGCCCTTTATATGATGTGATGTACATCAATTGCGGCATTTAGTGGGTTGACAGCAGGGAGTGCTGTTCTCATCAATCCCTGCTGTTGCAGCAGTAGGCCAACTAACAGTCACAGCTGGCTCTTGATGCAGGGTGGTGGCATCCACAGGAAAAAAGTTGCATTAACTACCACCCTGCCAGGACGCAAACTTATGTCCTGGGACATTAACAGATTAATGTAATATACCCATTAACAACTTAATGTACATATACCATAGACATTTGATTCCATTACAGTTTGCCTCTAAAAAGCTCATTTTTTGTCAAGTCGCTAGGCACAGATGGAATACACCCAAGGGTTCTAAGGGAACTAAGTGACGTGATAGCTTGACCACTATTTCTTATATTTATGGACACTGCTGAGACAGGGTTGTACCACTGGATTGGTGCATTGCCAATGTGGTTCCAATATACAAAAAGAGGTCTAAAAAAGAGCCTGATAAGGAAGGTAAGTCTCATTTCAGTAATTGGAAAAATATTAAGGGGTTTCTGAGAAATGCCATCCTAGAATACCTCAAGAAAAACAACGGTATAAATCCTCATTAGCATGGGTTTATAAGGTGTCAATCATGTTAGACCAACTCGATCAGCTTCTACAATGAAGTAAGTTCTAGGCTGGACCTGGGAAAATCTACTGATCTTGTATATCTGGATTTCTCTAAAGCATTTGACACCTTTCCACATGACACGTTGATATATAAAATGAGACAGCTTGGTCTGGGCGAAAACGTGTATCTGGGAAAAGAACTGGCTCAGAGATAGAAAGCAGAGGGTGGTAATAAATGGTTTGTACTCTGATTTTGCCACCCTGTAGTAGGGTGCCACAAGGTTCAGTATTAGGCCCCATTCTGTTCAATATATTTGTCAATGACCTGATAGAAGGACTACACAGTAAATACCAATATTTACAGTGAGAGGGAAATGTATATTTTTGTAGGTAGAAAATACGAATATGTATATATATATATATATATATATATATATATATATATATATATATTGCTATGTGTCTTTCTTTTTTATGTATACTAATTCTATTTTTCTATACATACTAATTTTATGCTATAGTACAAAAACTTAATATGTAGCATTATAAATCATATCAGATATGCCAAGGCTTTGCAAGGCGAAGAAAAATGTTTCTTGAAAACCGCAAGGAGGAACAAGATGCAAAGGCTGCGTGCTTGGCTGTTTTCCCAGAAGCATCTTATCTAAGATAACGACTGCTTATGTGACTAACACTGCCTCAGGCAGAACTGCGGACATTACATATATGGTTATGCGATGGATTTGAGCCAATGAGACCATTACACATTCCTAGTGACGTGACCAAGGGTATAAGACCCCATGTAATCTGTAATAAAGTGCACAGTTATTTCCCCGTGTGAGGAACTATACCAGACCTCCATCTGTGGTGTTTCTTCTTTACAGCCGGCAAAGGGGGAATGGGGTGGGCCTGATTGGTGCTGTATACAGAATTTCCCTGACAACAGATGATACAAAATTATACAAGATAATTAATACAAAGGAGGACAATGTACAAAAGGACCTAGATAAGCTGGGGGCATGGGTAGAAAAATGGCAACTGAAGTTTAATATTGATGCATGTAAGGTTATGCACATCGGCAGGAGAAATGGATGTCACCAATATACACTAAATGGGGTACTGCTAGGGAAAAGTGATATGGAAAAAGACCTGGGGGTACTAGTGGACTGTAGACTTAACTGGAGCAATCAATGCAAATCAACTGCTGCAAAAGCAAATGAAGTCTTGAGGTGCATTAAAAGAGGTATAGGGGCGAGGGCCAAGAACATTATCCTCCCACTATATAAGGCACTTGTCAGGCCTCACATGGAATACTGTGTACAGTTCTGGACACCGGTGCTCAGGAAAGATGTTACAGTGCTTGAGAGGGTTTAAAGAAGAGCGACTAAACTAATACATGGAATGACGGGACTGGAATACCCAGAGAGGCTATCAAAATTGGGATTATTTACCCTGGAAAAAAGACAGCTAAGGGGCGATCAAAACCTTTTTATAAATACATTAGGGGACAATACATGCATCTTTTCCATGATCTATTTATACCCAGCACTGTGACGGTAACAAGAGGGCATCCTCTATATCTAGAAGAAAGTAGGTTTAATCACTGACACAGAATGGGGTTCTGTACTGTAAGAGAGTGAGACTGTGGACTCTGCCTGAGGACGTGGTGATAGCAAAATTGATAGAAGAGTTTAAGATGGAACTAGACATCTTTTTAGAGTGCTACGATATTACAGGATATAGACATTATGTGACCCCCCGGGGTAGTTGATCCAGGTCTTGGAGTTAGGTAGGAACTCAAATGTTAATCCAGGGATTATTCTGACTGTCACTGGGGTTAAGAAGACATTTTCTTTTCTCCAAATGATCTAAATTGACTCGTTTTTTTTTTTGTTTTGCTTTCCTCTGGACCTCCAAGGGGGGTTGAAACAGGCTAAACTAGATGGACATTGTTTTCATTCAGACTAACATACTATATTATTATGTAAGTGTCAGGTTGTAAAACATTTTGGTACAACCTATGTGTGTGTTATGTACAGTAGTGATGTCATCTCTATCTACTGGCCGACATGAACACTACACAACTTAGTTCAATGTTATCCCACTGGAGCATACACACAAAAAACCTCTACAGATTAAGCTTTCTGTGAGTTAGTGTGCGGGGAGTTCCCGGCGACTCTAGTTCCTAGGAGAATATTCATGAATAGAAGTATTATGCTTAATAATATTGTGTAATATTGTTTAATAATATTTAATGCTTTGTGTTTATTAACATAATTGTTGGTATTTGTTTTCTGTAATAAAATTAGTTTATTGAAATTTTTTGTTGGTAAAATTAAAAATGTATTAGGGTGGCCCAAGGTTTCAAATGCCTAGGTGCTTCCACAGGGTTTAATCCATTACTGTCTGGTAAGGTACTTAAAATTATTTTGTAAGTAAAATATATCAAAGAATTCCATGAGAAGATATGCAAAAGTTTTTTGAAGTCAAAAATGTAATAATTGAAAATTAGCAAGGTTTTATGAAAAAACAAGTCATACCTAACCAATATGCTTTGCTTCTATAACAGGGGTAACACATTCTGGATGTTAGCAATGCAGCTGATGTAATATATGTAAATTTTTTCAAAAGCATTTCATGCTGTACTGCACAGCAGTCTTGTACTGCAGGTACAGATGCATGGACAAGGGGAAAATGTATGCACATGGGTAAAGAATTGGTTAAGGGACAGAAAAGAGAAAGTCACTGTAAATGGTAATGTTCAAGCTCAAAATGGGCTAAAGTTAGCAGTGGGGTAACACAAGCTTCACTGTTAGGCCTCCCACAACCACTTTTTTAGTGCATTATAGGTGTGTGGGAAAAAAAATCACACCTATATTGCGCTAAAAATCGTATAAATGAGCAGCTGCTCCAGGAGGCAAGAGAGAAGAAGCCCTGCAAAGCTTTGGGATTTCTCCATAGCAGGGAGAGAGAGAGCAGGGCTATGGGGATTAACCCAGATCCCCACTCTCTCTCTCCCTGCTCTGGGGATCCCTGAGGGATATACCCATAGTGCAGAGAGAGGGGCTGTGACTATAGGGTTTCTCACAGAGATTCCCCATAGCAAAAATACAGGGATGGGGCTAGAGGGTGGATCCTCCACCCATGCTTTCGGGGAAGCCCTATACACCACCCACTCTCTCTCCCAGCTATAGGGATATTTCTTGAGCAGAGAGTGGAGAGAGTCCCCTATTGCCCTCTGCTGCTGGGGAATTGCTGAACAGCAGGGCTAGAGGAATACCGCACTGCTTACAGCAGGCCATTCCAAAGGGGCTGCCTAGAAGGACATTTTAAATGTCTGGTTGTAAAATCCTGTTAGTTCCTGTGGGGATTAAGGGAACCCTCTGAGTTGAAAACAATGATCTGCCGGCACCCCTGAATTGTTTTTCTTGGAAGGGCTTTTCATATAAGCCCTTCCCTAAAAAACAATAATTTTAGTGTAAAAAAAACAAAACTTACCTCTCCGCCACAGCCGTGTCCCCCACGGCGATGCAGATATTTCCTTCATCTCAGCTAGTAAAAAGAATTCTCTGCTGCTGCACCTGCCCCATCTGTGACAGATGCAGCAGAGGAATTCTTCAATTCCCTACTAAAGCTGTCACACATGACAGCTGCGGTAGAGGATCCTGCTGCCGGCACCCGTCATTGGATTTCAGAGAAGGGCTTTAAATATAAGGCCTTCCTTGAAAAAACAGTAAAAGTAGTGTAAAAAACAAAAAAAAAACCATACTCACCTTCCTTCAGCTGCCGGGGCTCAGCCGCATCTTCTTTCCGCTGTCCCTGACTCTGTAGTGCTGATCTATCAGCAGACGGGGATTTAAAATCCCTGCCTGCTGAAAGAGGTGATTGTGACTGGCTGAGGCTCTCAGCCAATCACAGGCAGCTCTCGCTTGGTGCTCGCTCGAGTAACGAGTACTTTCGAGTATGCTAATGCTCGAACGAGCATGCTCGCTCATCTCTAGTAATAAGTAATTTAGTAATCAGTGAGATACAATTGATCTGGGAAAGATTGAACTTGATGTATCCAAGTAATATCAACGTTATTTACCACAAAAGACTTCATAAAGATTTTTCCAGTTTAACTGTGCATCTCCAAGTAAGATAAGTAGCCCTTTGTTCATACAGGAAATATTTGCTGTACACATATATTTTAATTTCTAAATGACTATAGAACTGTAAGTTTTGAAATTAGGTGCATTTGTGATCTAGTAATTTATCATACTGTATGTAAACATTTATTGGTATTTTAAACAGATTTAGAGGCTATAAATGGGTAGTCGAAAATTTGTATTGTAGACTTAACTGCAACAGAGAGTTGAAATCATAATGATACTCGAGTTGACACATTTTTGCAATTATCTATGGGGACAACAAATGTCATCATTATTTTGTTGGTGACTAGACAGAATGCAGTTGTACTTTTCTATGTCTCACATTATATTTATTAAGCTTTTCACCTCAGGTCAAGATAAATTATTACTTTACCAATGTTTTGCAATGTGCCTTCTCACACATAATATTTTCAACTATTTTCCAGCCCACTTAATCTTCTTGCTGGGACACATGACAACATCAGCTTTTAACTGTAGCTGGAAATGGTTCTAAATATTTTTGTTGTTAATGAACACTGGTCATAACTTCCAATGAACTAAGAAAACTAGTTCTGGACAAATATAAACAACTTTATCAACTGTAGGATGACATCCATTAAAATACTGGCAGGGCACAATACATTTAATTTTCAGCTATATGGAGGTGATATGCAGTCGAAAAGAAATGCCATTTTCACATAATGCTTGTGATATCTGAGCATTCATTGAAACCGCAGGCAATGACAGAAGAGTGGTCAACGGTAAGAGTTTAAAACATGACAAGAATGTAAACAGCCTCAACACAACATGTTTGAGCTGCCACATGAACTTCCACCACCCGCTGCTTGGAAGAGCTCACTTGTGTCAAAGGGCAAAATGTCAAGCTCATCCTGCTCCCTCTTTCACTGCTGTAGCAGCCTTTTCCTTTATCTCCCTCTCCCTGCTCATGCAGTAAACTCTAAGCAAAGAAAGGCAGTTTTCTGTAGGGGCAGGAGCACTCCTATGTCAGGCCTTTCCTCTTCCATTGACAACCGTCTGCAAGCTTCAGAGTCATGAGTGGGAAATGGAGAGCAGCCATTTAGCTGCTGCCATCATCAAGACGCCCACCAAGATTAACATCAATCTCATATTCTAGCATGGTAGTTTAAAAATGACAGCAGCCAGCCCACCATTTCCCAGTTATGAGAATGCAAAAAAAAAATACCACCCCAAACTTTCACAAGCACAGAGCCTGAACGCAAGGATTGCTCAGCTGCTTGAAATGGAAATACTGCTCTTCAAACCATTGGACAAAGATACTTTCCACAATGTGATGCTCTATGTTAGCCCACAGTACCAGATGCCCAGTTGCCATTTCTTTGCCTAAAAAGCCGTCCCTGCCCTGCACCACAGTATGAGTGTTAATATGTCCTTGTCAGTGGCAAGGGACATTGCAAATCCTTAACAGCACACTGGATCAATTTCCTGCAGGTAGGACATGAATATAAAAGTGATGATCCATGTTTCATGGCACGCCAAGACATGTAGGACATTCACCTATGTCTGTGCCCTCCTCAACCCCTCATCCTCTTATTCCTGATCCTCCTTCTCTACTACACCTCTCTGTACCACCTTTCATCACTATTGGCACAGATATCAACATGTGAAAAAACCCGGCCTCCATACATCAATGCACATGGGAAATGCCAAAATGCTGTCCTAAAACTCATGTCTAGGGGAGCACAGCCACATGGCTGAACATCTGTTAACAGCTTTGCAGGACCAGACTGATACTTGGCTGATTCCACACAATCTGAAGGCAGGCAAAGTCGTGTATGACGATGGGGCCAACCTGCTGGCAGTCCCTTGCTTCATAAATCTCATACACATACTTTGCCTGGCCCATGTGAGTAACCTGGTAGTGCAGTGCTTTCTAAACAATTATCCAGGTTCACAACTACTGCTCAAAAGGATAGGAAACTGTGATCGCACTTTCAATGTTTACACCCAGCAACCTCTCATCTTGCAGAGGTGCAGCTACAGTTCGGGCTACCATCCAACTGCCTTGTCTGTGATATGCCTACACAGTAGAATTCCACAATGCATATGTTGTAGAGGCTAAACCAGCAACAGAGAGTACCAGATGGTGTATGCTGTTAGCAGGCGCTGTATGGAGGTCTGTCGCTTGACACCTGTGGAGTGGCTGCAGATCAAAGATGTTAGTGCAGGTTTAGCCTGATTTTAGGAAGTAAACATAATTATCAGTCATGATGACGCACTAACCCATATGTTAGACACCACTGTTGTCTGCCTACTGGAACAAACACTACAGAGCCTCAAGAATAATGATGTGTTGTTGTCACAGAAGGAAGGAAAATCAATCTTCCAACTGTCTGCCAGTCCACCATTACTCAAAACCGCAGAGAGGGTTGTTTTTTGGTAAGAAAGGGGGACATCTTCTCTAAAATAATTCTCCACCCATGAGAAATGTATGAGGAGGAATAGCAGGGAAAGAAAAAGGAGCAAGAGATGGGGGATAAAATAGGTTCAGAGGAAGGGAGGAGGCTACACAACCTTCCTTTGATCCAGCACTATCCCCAGATATTTTCTGTGGATGGTGAGACCAGCTGGAGAACACTCTTAGACTTGACCCTGAGGAAAGTTGGCCATCACCTTTAGTGAGTTTTATACATGTGAGTGTTTTTATGCTGCAGTGCTTGCAGAAGGATCATTGCATAGCCCAGATCAAAACGTCTGATCATTACTGGGTGGCCTCCCTTTTTGATCCCCACTACAAGGCCAAAATGGCAAATCTCATTCTGGCAGTGAAGGGGGACCTCAAAATGCAGCAGAATCAGGACAAACTGTTAAGCAGCTGGAACACAGCATTTCCCCGTTCCTGCATGGATGCATCTCCAGTACATCACAGCTCTGTGGTTCAAGGTGGATGAGCAGGAAGCAGCCATAGCAGCACTACCAGTCACATGGAAAGTGTAACAGAGGTGTTGCATAATTTTTTCAGCCTGTTGCTTCCTGCAGCAACAATACAGGATAGGGCTCAGAATTACAGGCTGTAATTATCCATGATGGTTCAAGACTATGTCATCGCCAATGTGGATGTACTTAGATACAGTGTTAGCGCCTTTGACTTTTGGGTGCCTAAGCTGGATGAGCGGCAGAGCTTGCATGACATGCTATATAGGCCTTGCTGCTAGTGTGCTTTTAGAAAAAGTGTTCAGCATAGCCTGGGGTGTGATAATTGACACAGACAATGTGGATCGCCTAACGTTTATAAAAATGAACCTGGCGTGGATTTTCCCCAACTTCCCTCCCCAATGAAGATTCCACTGATTAGTAAGCACTCTGGCAATTTTTAATTGCATATCTCTGAGCATAGAGGTATATCAAAGACCACACTATACTTTCAAGGTGCCATTGCTGGTGGTAGTGCCGCTACTGTCCTTATGCCATGTTTCCTCCTCCTGTTGCCCCCCAAATGAGAAATATGTCATTATGGAAATACATACAGCGTGTGGACAAAAATCTGGAAACACTATACAAAATGAATGCCTTAAGTTATATGGGATTATAAATCATATTTCAAAAAGACATGTAGAGACTAGAGATGAGCGAGCATACTCGTCCCAGCTTGATACTCGTTTGAGTATTAGGGTGTTCGAGATGCTCGTTACTCGTAACGAGTACCACGCGGTGTTCGGCTTACTTTCATTTTCTTCCCTGAGAAATTTGCGCGCTTTTCTGGCCAATAGAAAGACAGGGAAGGCATTACAACTTCCCCCTGCAACGTTCAAGCCCTATACCACCCCCCTGCAGTGAGTGGCTGGCGAGATTAGGTGTCACCCGAGTATTAAAATCTGCCCTTCTCTATATGCGCTCAATGGGGCCGGCGGCAGCAGCGCTGACCCCATTGAGAACATATAGAAGACAAATCATTCTTCTCTGCCACAGCTGTAACAGCTGTGGCAGAGAAGAACGATGTTTGTTCATTGAATTCAATGGAGCCGGCAATACAGCAGGTTCCACTGAAAGCAATGGGCTGCCGGCGATCGCGGGATGAATTGTCGGGAAGGGCTTAAATATATAAGCCCTTCCCTGCAATTCATCCAGAAATGTGTTACAATAAAAATATATACCGGCATATAAGGCGACGGGGCGTATAAGACGACCCCCCAACTGTCACTTTATACGCCGGGAATACAGTGGAGCAAAGAATAAAAATCATTACTCACTTCTCCTGGCGTTCTGCGCTGCTGCTGCAGGCTGTCGCTCCCTCCTGGTTCCCGGCAGAGCATTGCTTTCTCTACGAAGGGCTTTAAATCCCCGCCTCCAGAAACACAGGTGCCTTCAGCCAATCACAGCCAATGACAATGATGTCATTGAATGGCTGTGATTGGCTGAAGGCACGTGTGTTTCTGGAGGCGGGGATTTCAACCACTGCGTCCAGAAAGCAATGCTCTGCCGGGGACCAGGAGGGAGCGACAGCCTGCAGCAGCGCCGCAGAACACCAGGAGAAGTGAGTAATGATTTTTATTCTTTGCTCCGCTGTATTCCCGGCGTATAAGGTGACAGTTGGGGGGTCGTCTTATACGCCCCGTCGCCTTATACGCCGGTATATATTTTTATTGTAACACATTTCTGGATGAATTGCAGGGAAGGGCTTATATATTTAAGCCCTTCCCGACAATTCATCCCGCGATCGCCGGCAGCCCATTGCTTTCAGTGGAACCTGCTGTTACAGCTATGGCAGAGGAGAACGATCTTTATGCTGACAGTGGGGGGGGGGGGGGGGCACTCTTGCCGGTATTGTGGCTTAATAGTGGGACCTGGGAACTTGAGATGCAGCCCAACATGTAGCCCCTCGCCTGCCCTATCCGTTGCTGTGTCGTTCCCATCACTTTCTTGAATTGCCCAGATTTTCACAAATGAAAACCTTAGCGAGCATCGGCGATATACAAAAATGCTCGGGTCGCCCATTGACTTCAATGGGGTTCGTTACTCGAAACGAACCCTCGAGCATCGCGAAAAGTTTGTCCCGAGTAACGAGCACCCGAGCATTTTGGTGCTCGCTCATCTCTAGTAGAGACCGATTTTAAGTAGAGGTAATATGACACAGATACTGCCGGGCAGAAGTGAACATCTGCCCTCGCAAAAAGGTTCCATTGGTCAAGGGTCTGAGCCACTCTGCTGCTGTTACCAGCTGGCTCCCAAAACCACCCGTAGCAGAGCAAGAGGTGAAGTAAACACAAATGTGGTGGGAAAGCTCTTAGCCAAACAGGGGTAAAAATGGCAGCTTAGTACTAATGATTAAAATCTCATGAATTTCATATGGTGTATCCTTATTTTTGTCCACCCCCTGTAGCTGCAGCTCTCATTTTTCCCTACAGAGCACACTCTCCCCTTAAGGTACAGTTGTGAGTGGAGGTGATGGTGGTGGACCTTCTGCGGCTCTGTTTTCTCCTCCTCATTCCCCAAAATTAAAATTTTCTAAAGCACAAGAAACAGCAGTAGCTCTACAGCTTTTCCTTGAAGAAAGCTCTTGCTTGGCTTTTCTGTTCACCTGGTAGAATTTGACCCTGGAAAATTTATAACATTGCTTTTAACACAGCCAGTACAGCTGATGTCTTGAATAGTGCAATTTTTAGTAGCTCTACAGCTGTTCATTGGAGAAGCCCCATGGTTGAACGTTCTGGTCACCTGGTAGAATTTGTCATTTTAAAAATGTATCACCCTGCTTTTAAAACAATTTCCTTATACGCAGGATAGGGGATAACCTCCTCTGATCTGGAGAATTGGACTCCTGCTTCTTGCTTTCCTGTTACTGCAGGGGTTGCTTAACTGCACCCCATCACAGTGACGTCATTCTGACTGTAGCTCTAGTCGAGCATGTTTAGTGGGCCGAAGCTGTAGTGTTAATGTATGTGAATGGCTGTTGTGTGTGTGTATATGTCCCTTTGACTGCATGAGTGATGCGGTTGTAAGTCTTGGGTAGTTGAGGGGTGGATCTTAGGAGGGAAAGGAAGTAGAGAGAATGTAGTCGGAGGAGGTGGACATCCCAGTGTGAGGCATAGATTAACGGTTCTCCTGCTACCACAAATAGAAGAAAAGTCATTTAAGGAGCATGAGAAAAGAGAAGCTTGAGTGAATGCTATTACTGTGTTAGGAATGCAAATGGCGCAGATGGTCTATCAGATAACTGGGACTGAGGACCTCTGGAGTTCAGAGGGAAGAGTGTCTCCCAGTAAATGTGTGAAAATGAAAGTGTGAAAAAAGACTGAAACCTTGTCAAGAAAATGTCATTCCTGCAAAGTATACTATGCAAGTGATTTGTTGGAGAATCAAAGCTGGAAAAGTGTGAGTAAAGTACAACCATGCATGTTTTCTTGAAAATTCAGTTGCACTGTGGACTCTTTATTGCACTCCATGTGAATAGCAGCCTAAAAGAGGTGCTGGCATCACATGACATTTATGTTCGAAGCTAGGAACATCCTAAGTCTTGATGTCCTGTTTGTGTTCACTGTGCATGTGACCAAGCTAGGCCATGCTGATGCTGCTGTTGTGAGAGAACAAAGAGCCATTCGTGACAGCCATCGTAGTCTCCCCGTGGTCCCCACCGCGATGGTGGGCTTCCTGCTCGGGTCACCGCACATGCATGGTTAGCACTCCATTCTTTCAATGAGAGTGATGGAAATACTTGAGCGGTTGCTGCTCAGGTATCTCAGCAGTTCCATTGAAAGAGAATGTAGCACTCACTGTGGGAGGGGGGGGGGGGGTGCGATGTGCCGTTACATTGGAGGAGGATGGGGACATGGAAGCCTTGTTCTCAAAATCAGCAGGGTCTCAACAGTGTGCCCCCCCCCCACACTTGTTATTCTGGTACAACCCCTTTAAGGAGTAACTACACTTTTAACTAACTTTTTGAAATGTCATTGATACATGTTAAAAGCATTGATAAGTGGGGCTCCCATTTCTTAGACCCACACTAATTGGTAGAAAGTGGGGGCTGCAGCACTCTCCTGACCTAATTTAAAAAACCTAATGTTCTGTTAGAATGTAGTACTAAATGACAGTTGCCAGCGATCCCCTATTTATGAGAGCAAGGCTTAGATACCTGACAATTCTGTTTAGCTTACACGGTGTGTGATGTAACAATTGCTTTATATATTTAACCAGTGTAATTTATTTTCTGAACTGTGTTAGCAAGGACTTTTCCACATATTACCTCCTGTTATTTTCAGGACAGTGTTTCAAGCAAAAAAACTAAGTTAGCAATGAAGCAGATTGATTTAAAAAGTAGAGGAGACTCAATCAAAGAGTAGTAATTATCTTGCATATAGATTTTAATTGGAAAGGATTTTTGGTTTCTTCTTGGATGCCTAAAAAGTTAAGCAGAACTTTAGTTATAGAACATTACCCTCACTAGTGTAGGAGACACAATATCCATCTTGTGTTTAATCAACCAATTGGTAAATCGGCTTAACTTATATAACTTCCGCAGAACTTAAGTGAGAGATTTACTTTCAAAGCCAACAAAACTGTCAGAACAGCGAGATGTCATTTGCAGCTACATAACTGTAGTTCCTTAAGGAAGGATAAACTTACATAACTAAGAAAAAGAATATATTTTTAGTATGCATATTAAATTTTATGCACAATGGTTCCTCAAGTTATGGTACCATACAGTATTAATTTGTTCTGGGACAACCATTGTAACTTGAAAATATTATAGCTTGAGACCATAACTCTATGGAAAACTAGTAATTGGTTCTTCAAGACTCGAAAACGTCTCAAAAAAGAGAAAAATGAAGAAAATTAAGTAGATACCTAATATAGATTAAAAAAAAGTGCTAACATATACAGTAAAAGTCAAATATAGCTGCTGGAAGGTGAGGAATTACTTTATATGTAGAGGACAGGAGCTTCTTTAGGGTTCTGTACAGTACACTATGGGGGGATTTATTACGACAGGTGCTTCATATGCCAATCTCCATATAATCCATGCTGGAGTAAGGTGCATCTAATGTATTAGGGGTGAATCCCTTCATACCAGCCATGAGCAGAATAAATCCCCACAGTGTACAGTAAATTTAAGTGAATTAATCTTAAAATAGTGTGTAAAGGAGCAGATTGTCTTGTTACAGGTAAAGCACAATGGGGAATAGAAAGCAGTGCAGTACATAGAGTGCAGATATACAAAAGAGCAACAGTAGTTCAGCACTCCAAGGTAATAAAATGATGATAAACAAATCCAGACAGTGCAGGAGACACCATGTTGGTATTTAGTCATCGACTACTTAGAATGTAGAAGAAACAATCTCCAGCACTTATCCTCAGAAAGCTTGCTAAAAAAATTCCAGTTTATTCAATCAGATTAAAAACACATAGATAAAGACATCCATGGGAGATGCTTATTTATTTCAAATCTCATGCATGTATTTTTGATTATAGCTTATTCAGATGTGTAAGCTGCTCATGCCATAGGCACTAATGCAGCCCTATTCCATTTGAGATGCAGGATTTTGAATTATGTGCTGATAATAAGCTGGATGGTTTCCCTACTCTTGAGTCCACAGGCTTCTCCTTCGCTTAGAGAAGATGTCAACATTTCTGGATTGTGTTGATATATGGCTTCTTCTTTGCATGATACAGCTTTACCTTGCATTTGGGGATTGCATGGGGAACTGTGTTCACAGACCATGATTCTTGGAAGTATTCTTGAGCCCATGCAGTGAATTGCATTACAGAATCATGCCTGTTTTTAATGCAGTGACACCTGAGGACCTGTAGATCTCAAGCATTCAATATTGACCTTCAACACTTGTCCCTTGTGCATATGAATTTAACCATATTCTCTGAATCTTTTGATGATATTATGTAAAGTAGATGGCTTGATATACGAAATCTTGCAATTTTATGTAGAACATTTTTATGAAATTATTCAACAACTTTTTCTTCACAGACTGGTGAATCTCTGCCCATCTTTGCTTATGAGAGACTCTACCTCTCTAATGTGCTTTTTTTTATACACAGTCTTGTGATTTAGCAGAAAATTGACACCAGCTATTTTTCATTAGTACAACTTACGTTTGCAGTTTTTTTTGTAAACCTTGTCCCAACCTATTTGAGATGTGTTGCTGCCATTAATTTCCCGGAGGGCACATGGTTTGTGCCAGAGACCTTGCGTCTCAGAGTCATTGAAGAGTCTCACTCATCTGTTCTCCCAGGCCATCCGGGGGTTCAAGGGACTCTGGATCTGTGTACTAGGCACTACTTAAAATATAAGCCCTACCCCAAAAATAACAGCACCTAGGAAGAGCCGTCAGCTTCGCTGCATCCTCTCCTCGGTCCCTGGCCATGGCCTTTAGTATATCTTCTGGCCGGGTATTGGAAAATCCTTGCCTCCAGGAAGCGCTGCCTCTGATTGGCTGGGTGCTGTGATGCGCAGCCAATCAGATCCAGTGATCATTTATTGGCTGTGATTGACTCATTGAGCGCTGACTTTGATTGGCTCAGTCGCAGCTCTCAGCCAATCAGAGGCAGCGCTTCCTGGAGGCAGGGATTTTCTGATCCCCGGCCAGTATAGATGCTGAAGACAACTGCCAGGGACCAGGGAGAAGATGAAGCAGAGCTAACAGCGCTTCTCAGGTGATGTATGTGTTTTTTTTATTTTTTTTTCTGCAGGTAGGGCTTAGTTTAGGGCTTTGACAGTAGGATTTCCTACTGTCAAAGTTGCATCACACTGCACGAAAACCATTTTTTCATGCAATGCAATGCAACAGAGAGGAAAGCTCCATAGAGAAACATGGGCTACAAAAGCTCATAAGTCACGTGCATATCGCGAACCCTGCAAGATTTTTGACTCACAATGTAGCAGGTTAAAAAACATTGCAAATGTGAAGAAACCCAGAAGAAAGCATGCGCTTCACATACATGCGTAATGTAGCATTGTCGAATCGTGAGAAAACTACGCAACGTTGTCGCCCGTGTAAACAAGGCCTTAAAGGAGTTGTCCGGCCACACAGGGTAAAAATTTTTATAATGCTGCTGCTTTCCTTTCAGTAAGGATAGTAACAGACAGCATACAGGGGCTCAAACCCGCAGGCAGATCAGCTGCAATGTCAGTTTCTTACCTTAGAATCTGATCTTCACTGCAGCTTTCAAAGATGGCGCCTCTGTGCTGCCTTCTCACATGCTCTGCGCTCTCCCTCCTCTGTGTGCGCGCTCCCGATGGTAGTAAGAGACATGAAAAGGCAGGATTTCCCTCAGCTCACGTCCTAGCCCCGCCCATGACACGCCCACCTCTATTGAACTGCTCTACAGTCTCTCCCCGCCCAGGCCCCGCCCCCTGCTGCATACTATAATTAGAGGGGGTGTGGCCAGTGGAGACTGCATTATACACTCATGGTTCACGATAAAATCGTACCATGAGTGTAAACAGCAGCACTATGTATAGTGAATGGAGAGGGGCGGGGGAGAGCCGAGAGAGAACTCTCCTGCAGCCCCCCACTGCAAGGCTACCTACTGCCCCCCACCCTACTAAAGTGAAACAAAACATTTCCCCACACACACATGCCCCCATAGTGCCCCTCCCACAGCGACCCCCCCCTCACAATGACCCCCCCCCCCCACAGTGCACTATCCCACAGTGCCCCCCTAATGATCCCCCACAGTGCCACAAACAGTGCCCTCTACTGTACCCCCTACACATGCCCCCCAGTGTCACCCCTACAGTGCCCTCCAAAGTAGCCCCCCTCATTCCCCCCAACCACAGCATTCTCCACAGTCCCCCCTCAACAGTGCCCCCCCCCAGTATTCCCCTCCCACAGTGCCCTCCGCAGTACCCCCCCTACACATGCCACCCCATCCACAGCGTCCCTATACAGTGCCCCCCCTGTGACCTCCCCCACAGAGTCCCCCTTTACAGTGCCCACACACAAGTACACTAACAGCACCCCCCCCCCCCCTTCCCGGGACTTCTGACAGCCACTTGCACACATCCATCCATCCATCCTCCCCCCTCCTCCCCCCCCCCCCCCCCCACGAGAGCCCGCCCCTCCTCTCATTCTTACCTTGGAGTTGAAGAGCCAGCAGCCACGCCTCCCCTGCAGAGCTGAGCTTCCCAGGCTGAAGTTCTTCTGCACATGCACAGAGCTGTGCTGGAGAGGCGCGTCCCCGGTCGTCCTGACAAGAAGAGGAGAAGAGACTTGTCGGAACCAGGAACCATGGCAACTGAGGAGCAACACAGGGGGGGCAACCCTAAAGGTAAGTGAATAACTTCTGTTTGCCTAATTTACAATGCACAATGTATATTACAAAGTGCATTGTATTGGGCAAACAGAAGTAATGAGACCTGATGTTTATGGCCGGACAACCCCTTTAAGCTCAGGTCAGATGTGACTATATGAATATAAAAATTAGTTGAAATTATTCCTGCTTAAGAAGATGCAATCATTCATTGTGGCAAATATGCAGTAAGAGAAAGAATATGTAATAGGCACACCCATGACTTTATTATGTAAGGTGTACAACCCTCAATACAAGACTCTTTCTTCTAATTCATATTTGTTGTGCAGTTCTTGACACTCTTTTAGAAACATATCAATCATAAGTTGTATAATATGTTGGAAGTTTAAACAATTTGAATGACAAGCTCAATAAATTCAGCTATATTGTCAGTGATTCCAGCAAATGAAACTATCATGTGCTGTAGTGCTCCGCTACACATTAGTCAGACTAGCATGACTGTCAGAAATGTAGACAAAACCATTGATTCTGCTTTTAGTGTGTATTTTTAATCAGCATATGTGTTTGAAAGCCACACTAGAAGAAAATTTTAAATGATATGTATCATCAGATACCATTTTGTTTGGTAATTTTAATGTAAGAACTTGGTAGTTTACAACATTTTGAATGAATTACTTCCCACCTACTAATCATCACAACGAAGCACATTAATTAATGTTTGTGCATGCTTAAAAGATATACTGTAGTTTATGATCACCTGCATTAGTAAGCTTCATATGTGAAAGTTAATGCGGGTAAAGTGGTGTAAACATATTTCACAGCAACTATTCAGATTCCAGATTTCTGCTAGGTTTGAGAATCAAAGACATAAGTTCAGGAAGACAGACTTAAGCTGACTAACAGTAAAGAAAAACAGTACACTTACTTTTTTCTTTAAGTGCTTTTTGTGCTTAATGTTTCTACATTGGCTTTAATGATAAAAAATAAGTAATGACACATATTGTTAAAAAACAGTGATCACAGATGAAAGTTGCTATACACATCACACACAGCTCTGCTACATCCATCTTGATCCCCAGACATCACACACACAGCTCTGCTACGACAATCCTGATCCCCAGACATCACACACGCACAGCTCAGCTACATCCATCCTGATCCCCAGACATCACACACACAGCTCAGCTACATCCATCCTGATCCCCAGACATCACACACACAGCTCAGCTACATCCATCCTGATCCCCAGACATCAAACACACATCTCAGCTACATCCATCCTGATCACCAGACATCACACACACACAACTCCACTACATCCATTCTGACCCTCACACAAAACACACACAGCTCCTCTACATTCATCCTGATCCCCAGACATCACACACACAGCTCTGCTACACCCATTCTGTTCCCCAGACATCACACACACAGCTCTACTACATCCATTCTGATCCCCAGATATCACACACGCAGATCCTCTACTACATCGTCCTGACCCCCACACATCAAACACACAGCTCTACTGCATCCATCCTGATCCCCAGACATCACACACACAGCTCTGCTCCTTCCATCCTGATCCCCACACATCACACACAACTCTGCTCCATCCATCCTGATTCCCACAGCTCTATTCACTCACTAAGTCAATCAATCCATCCATCCATCTATCCTGACCCACACAGCTCCAACACACAGAACACAGCAGAGTCCTACATTTACTGAGCTCCCACATGTTCATGTGATCCCTAACTCCTCCTACACGGGGATCAAATGACAGTGACATCACACAGGTCCTGGAAGCTGCCGGCTCTGCAGGTATGTCTGTCCCCTCATGACAGAACTGCCCTGGGGAGGGTTAACCGCGCTAGGGGACAGTGCAGGTTCTGTGAGGGGCTTCTGGCAGACTCTAATAGTAGCTCCTCCACCTGCCGCTGCCAAGTAGTTGCGCAGCAGGACCACAGCTGACTGCCTGAGTTGTCACCCCCTCATTGATTGCACCCGGGGCGTTCCACACCTCCAGCACCCAACTTGCTACGCCACTGCCCTCATTTGGTAGTTTGGCAGCCTGCATGTTGAGGTGGTGCACATATTTGCCCTCCTGTATCACCAAGAGAATGAATATAATCAATTGACTCATGTGACACAATCGGTCTTTAAATGTAAACCTAGCCTAAGTGGTTGAAACTTTGTTAAAGGCACCTGCTTATGAAAGAGTTACCTTATCCGGAAGCTTCCCCTAACAGTAGGATTCTCACATATTGAGCACTTGTAACTAAGTAATACTGCAGAGATTGGTGCAGGGAAAGAATGTTAGAAATAGTTGAGCTTCATGACAAATGCCTCTCTTCTATATCTGTACAAAAGGAATCAACAGAGGTGACCACTAGATAACTATTAAAGCAAAGAAAGTGCTCCAAAATTAATGGTGTATTGAAAACAAGCAGAATTTTAAATCAGAGGTTTCACCTGGTGTGAACAGCCACTTCCCCACAAGGACAGCTGTCACACCTGTCGTCTGGGTTTGCATTGAGACTCCAGTTTTGAACTGCTACCAATGTCCTCCCACCCTTACTGCATATCTATGGAGTAGAGAGTGTCTATGGAATTTCTGCAGGTGGTATACCCTCCAGACAAGCAAAGAGATAGGTCAATCAGAGGATAAAAAGTCCCCCGAAGAAAATGCAGGAAAGGAAAGGGAAGAAAGAAATGGAAAGGGAAAGAGGAAGGGAAGAAAGGAAAGGGAAAGCGGAAGGAAGGAAAGGGAAAGGGAAGGACGGAAAGAGGAAGAGAAGAAAGGAAAAAGGAAGGAAGGAAGGGAAGAAAGGAAAGGGAAAGAAGGAAGGAGATACTATGACAGCTCAGTAATTTTGTATCCATTCCCTGATGACCAATGTTAAATGTGCTCAGAATAATACAATGCTGGCCACTCATCTATGAGTCAAACGTTATGCATAATCTAATGATCCAGTGGTTTTATGTATTTTCTTTGTGATTCAGGAAGGTAGTTTCACTGTCATTCCTAGTTGACCCAGTGAGATTCCATAGTTATATAGTGATAGGTCGATCAGAGGATAAAAAGTTCCTGTGCTTCAAGGGTACAGTATAAGACAATAAAACTGTATATAAGGGTATCAAATAGGTGGGGCTGTCTTTTCCATTTTGGGGGGGTTTAATGTCCAAGAACCCTCCCAGAAATCACAGTTATGCCTTGAAATTATCACAGGTGTTGTAGATAGAGTTCACGCTTACAGATTCTGGACCTTGACTGTCATGTGATAATTTCAATCAGTAGCCAGGACACCTTGATGATGTTGCCAAATGTGTCCTTTACCTTGCATATGGGCAGCAATTTCATTGGTCATCTGCTTCACATGACCTAGCCATATATAACATTAGCACAATGTCACCAGTGGCGATTTTAGATCTGAGCACAGGACAGAGAAGCTGCATCATGTTTATATGATTATACAAAATGTGTTATGCACTTAAGGAGAAATATTGTGCACAAGATATATTGCTGATAGTGTGAAATATTGTATACCATCACAGAAGATAAAGTGTGGTGTAGTAGAGGGACCAGTGAAAAAAGCTGGATGAACATTATATGCCTATGCAAAATACAGTCTGCTCTTAGGGAGAGATATTCTGCACAGAATGTATGTTGCTGCTCGTGGAAAAATCTGAATACCTTGATGATATACAAGTGAATCGTCAGTATTGAACGCTGACTGCATGGAGGTACTGTAGAAAAGTCTATGAGATTTAGAGTGTGCTAATTATCTTTCAATTCACTGTTTAGGTGGAGTAATGTATATTATGTCTTATGTATATTATGCTTATGTGTATATGAATGCATATAAATTACGTGATACTACTTAAAAATTACAACCTCAATAAAAATGATCTGATTTTTTAAAAAAAAATGACAAATCTCAATTCCGGCAGTGGAGAGGAACCTCAAAATGCTGCAGTATCAGGACAGACTGATATTTTCCCCTTCTACTTCTCCCAAATGAGAAACATGTCAAAATGGAAATACAGAGCTGTAGTTTTCATGTTTCCACGAGGAGCATTCCTTGTCATCATGGTGCTCTTTTTAGTGGTGGTGCTGCTGCTCCCTCTTTTTTCAGACTTTTTCCCTCTACTTTCTCCAAAACAAAAATTTTCTAAAGCACAAGAATCAGCTGTTGCTCTACAACTTTTCCTTGTAGAAAGTCCTTGCTTGTGTGTTCTGTTCACATTGTAGAATTTGTCCTTTGTAAATTTTATGATATTGCTTTGGAAACAAGCAGCACACCTGCTGTCTTTCTTGACGCAATGTTTGACAGCTCTACTGCTTTTCCGTGGAGGAGTAGAAGGAGGAAGCCCATGCTGGGGTCTTTTGTTCCATTGGTAGGATTTATCCTATGCAAAATTTAGGACATTGCTTTTAAAACAGGGTAATTTTTATCAGCTCTACAGATGTTTCACGGATAGGCCCATGCTTTGGTACTTCTATTCCACTGGTAGAATTTGTCCTCTAAGAAATTTATGACATTGATTTTTAAACAAGCAGCACACCTGCTGTCTCCCTTGGAGTAATTTTTGATCTAGGGGACCCTATGTAGGACTTCTTTTGTTTTCAGTGACACCACTGTGCTATGAGTAACCCCCACACCACTGTACACTATATTTATAAATTTTTGGGAGGAACATAGTATTTCCCAGATGTGTGGCTTTATTCTGATGTAATTTGGGGGGCCTTGGCTGCATTAGAAACCTACTGGAGAGCAAATTAGTGAAGCCGATTTTTCCCCCTTTTGACTTTAATGGGAGTTGGAATTGGCCGTCCTGATTTATGATGATTTTGGTGAAATCGGTCTGATCCTGACCTGAACTGAATATTTCACTAATTGCTCATCACTACTTCCTTCCTTCCCTTCCTTTTCTTCATTTCCTTCTATTTCTTCCTTCCTTCTCTTCCTTCCTTCCTTCCTCCCTTCCTTCCTTCCTTCCTTCCTTCCTTCCTTCCTTCCTTCCTTCCTCAATTGAGTTGCATGAGGCCATTTTGTACTTCTATAAAGTCATCTTGATGGAGTCAACTATAAGGCTTACATTTTTTAATATACATCAGTATTCCTTGTCACATATTTAGAGTTCCTCATCAACAGTTTCTGAATGTCTTTACATGAAAGTGAAATGTGTAATAATCTACTTAAACTACTAATTGTGTAGTGGATGGACTAAAAGCCATGCAATTATGTATAAAAGGCATCTTTTTAGTTAAACTGCTAGAAGAGATGACATGTTGTGTGGTCACGCCAATGTCTAAACCAACAGTTGACATAACTGTGGCTTCTTGACAGGAAAATTGCATTAATAATGCATAAGTATTCCAGGAAAGAACAGAACAATGTAATCTATAATTAAAAATGTTAATAACTGCAAAAAATATATTTAATGCACACAGTTTGCGGACACATATCACAAAGTGAATTTTGAGGTCACAAAGCAAATAATTCACTAAAGGATGTGTGATATGTCTAAAAATTCCAGTAGCTTTGAATTTCGCCGTGTGAAATTCAAATGGGGAAAAATTTTAGGTATTTGTGCTTCAAAGCGGTTTTACAAAATCGATACTATTAAAATGAAATATAATAATGCTAAAGTAAAGCTAAAGATTAATAATGCACCTTCATTGGTTGCTTCTAACTATTCTGTGCTTGTAGCTACACTATTGTTTACATGTGGACATAAACCTTGTGCATAAAATGCTTTTTTACAGCTTCTTAATATAATAAGGGTTTGCAGAGAGGTAATCTCAGAAAACACAGAACATGCAAATAAAGTTGTCAGCATGGCTTGTTTCCAGAATTTTTGAAACCAAAATACAACACTTGCATATTTTTTTTTGGTAATTAATTATCCAAATGTTTTATTTCATTCTAAGATTATTTTGCTGCTTGCTATTTGACATTTTTTGTGTATTAACAAGACAGTAATGCAAATTTTTTTATGTAGAATGAGAATGAACATCAAACATTTTTTTAATACACCTTAAGGGTGGCTTCATGCGAGAGTGTTTTTGTGCGTGCATACGCATGCACAAAAACATGCTTGTATTTGCAACATTGCATTCCCTATGGTGTGTGTACATGTCCGTACTTTGCAGGTGCGTGCCTGCAAAGATAGGACATGCGTGCACTATTGGGAATGCACGCATTGTTTTCAATGGCTGCTGCCGGCGGCTCCATTAAAAACAATGCTCTGCCGGCGGCCCTGCATTCTTTTTCAGGGAAGGGCTTTACATATAAGCCCTTCCCTGATAAAGAAACATTTCAGTGTAAAACAAAAACAAAAAAACTTACCTTTCCGCCGCTGCCATAACCCCCGCGGGGATGAAGAACACATCTGCCGCATGTGTCAGATGTTTACTTCATCCCCGCTAGTTAAAAGAATTCCCTGCTGCTACATCTGCCACATCTGTGGCAGATGCAGCAGGGGAATTCTTCAATTCTGTACCGCAGCTGTCACACGTCAGCTGCGGTAGAGGATTCTGCTGCAAATTGATTTCAGGGGAGGGCTTTAAATATAAGCCCTTCCCCGAAAATCAAGTAAAAGTACTGTAAAAACACAAAAAAAACATACTTACCTCCCTTCGGCTGCCAGGCTCAGCCACATCTTCTCCTGGCTGTCCCCGGCTTTTTAATTCTGAGCTATCAGCAGCCGGGGATTTAAAATCCCCCCCCTGCTGGTAGCTCTGCTTGTGATTGGCTGAAGCACTCAGATGCAGCAGATGTGTTCTTCATCTCTGCGGGGGGCACAGCAGCGAGGTAAGTATTTTTTTTTCCATTAAAATGTTTCTTTTTTAGTGAAGGGCTTATATGTAAAGCCCTTCCCTGAAAAAGAATGCAGGGGTGCCGTCAGAGCACACACACGTGTTTTTGCTCGTACCTATGTGCGCACGTATGTACGCACCTAAGTGCGCACAAAAACACGCTCGTGTGAACCCACCCTAAGGGCTCAGTCAGACGAGTGATTTTTTCACGCATATATAGGTGCCATTTTAAATCACATCTATATAAAAGCAATGGAAGCAATCACATGTGCACTTTTTACATGCAAATAAAATTCGCACCTGCAAAAGATAGAACATATAGGTGTGAATAGACGCGATCACGCAATTTTTTTACGCACAACGTGCCATTTTTTCTTCATGTGCTTATACACGCACGTAAAAATCGCTCGTCTGACCGAGCCCTAATGCTGAGTAAGGGCGCCCACCCACTGGCGTTTGCATTTTCCGCGATTTTTCCGCGCGTTTTTCGCGGCGTTTTCGCGGCTTTTCCATTAATTTCCATTGACTTTCATGGGTGCATTAGGAGAAAAATAAGGACACATATGCAACTGACAGTTCCTATGTTAAAAACGCAACGCAAAAAAAACGCCAGTGGACAGGAACACATGTTATCTCTATGCCTGTGCAGGAAAAACGCAAAACGCAGGTAAAAAAACGCCAGTGGGTGGGCGCCCTAAGGGTGGCTTTTTACGGGCATATTTGATTGCGTATTTACTCATGCAAAAATTGCATGTGCAATGCACAGAGAATAGAAGCCATTGATTTCAATGGATTCTTTTCCTTTTCTTTATGTGAGCGTTTCTCACTTGCGCAAAAAAATAGAATATACTTTATTTTTTGCACATTTGTAAACAAAAGGGCACCATAGAAGTCTATGGGGTGTGCGCAAATGCGCAATTCCGTGAAAGAATGAACGCCTCTGGACCTCTGTTCATTTGCTGTGTGCAAATGAACATGCCCTGTGTGCACAAAAAGTACATTAAAAATGCACTTATACACCTACAAATCTACCTCCTTTATAGCGCAAATATGTTGCGCTGAAGAATGCGCAATTGCCCATATGCTCATGTGAAGCTGCCCTAAGGACATACATGCCATAAAAAGTCTATGCAGCCATTTTGGGGCCATGAAAACTGAAACTACATCTCAGGTAATGTATTGGGTTCCATGCTATGAATCTTTTTTTATAGGGTTCCTTTAAGAAACCTTGGACAATGTTTCATTGCAACCATAACACAGATGTAGTCCAACATGTCCAACAGCTCCTTAAATTGAGCATGTAGATTGGGAACAAAGTGGGAAAAAAAACTTCAACCAGATTTATTTCTATTTTATTGTAGAGAGATGGTGCATGGGACTGACTGTTTGCCTGTTGGCGTTCGCTCTATTTTATTGCTATGCATATGTCTATATATTGTTATATTCTTGGAAGAAATAAAAATACCATACAGTCATTAAATTAAAGTGACTTAATTAAAATAAATATTTGCCTTTTGGTTTAAGTTCTAAGTATTGTGCAGTACAAAAGGAAAAATATTGCCGTACACACAGTATATTGCTGCATTTGTATCTCTACGAAGCTAAAATGTACTGATTTTTTTTCTTAAGGCTCGCTGCAGCCTTGATACACATTGTGGGTAAAAAAAATAGAAATCGGCATTATGCTCTCTCTATCTTGCTGTGTATTATTATGTCAGTGTATGTCAGTGATTCTGTTGCATGTTGTTGCTTTTTTTCTACACTCGTCATGTTATATTTGCTCTCCCATGCTGTGTTCTGTCCGTACAAAATGTGTTAAGAACTCTATTTGGTTATGGCATCCAGAAAGAAGGCTGAACTGGGAAGTAGTATCACTACAACAGAGGAACAGAGCTCTAATGTTATATCAGAAAGCTGGAAGTCAGGCTATTAAGCAGAGCGGCATCAGAGACAACAGTAGGGGGCTACAATTTATGCCTCGCACCATTTTCTTGCAGGTAAGCATAAGAACTATACAAATGGTTGGCTGCATTATTATCGTCTTCACATAACTGTATTATGGTGCTGTACATAGTATGCTTTTTTTGCTCTATAATATAGAGCCAGTGTTGGAGGGCCTGACATCTGCTTTATAGAACATATAGAAGAAAACAGACATGAAAATATGAACAAACAACATACTGCAGATACAATGCAAAGCTTAAAGTCAATATATCAGCTATATTTTTTACTAATTAAAACAAGTTTTCCTTCTCTTTTTTTTAATATTAGATTTTTATTAGGGATAAAAAAAAAAAGAGGAAATACACATTTTACATTATCCATCATGTAATTTAACAGTAATCCAACATATGAATAAAGTTGTACGGTGACCTTCAATACATCTGACCAAAGTATCCCAAACTAGAGATGAGCGAGCACACTCGTCCGAGCTTGATGCTCATTCGAGTATTAGGGTGCTCGAGATGCTCGTTACTCGAGACGAACATCGCGCGGTACTCGAGTCAATTGCATTTCCTTCCCCGCATGTTTAGCGCCATTTTCTAGCCAATGAACCTGCAGGGAAGGCATTACCACTTCCTGCTGTGACGTGCCAGCCATCTGCCTGCCAACAGCAGTGAGTGTGCCTGGGCCGATCAGGTGACCGCTGAGTACTTAAACTGGTCCTGCCCGCGGCTTGCCTCAAACGCATGCTGGCAGAGGTTAGGGATAGTGCTGCTGCTTATACAGGGATAGTGTGAGCGTAGGATCCTGTCTTCAAGAACCCCAACGGTCCTTCTTAGGGCTACTCCTCATCGTGTGCATTATAGTTGTGGCTGGCTTGGAGCAGTAGTGCACCAATTTTTTTTTTAAGCATCTCGGGATGTGCAGGCTATTTCAGCTATAGCGTTCTCAGTCTGCAGTGCATTAGATAGAGTTTAGGGACAGAGCTGCCTATATAGGGAATGTTTTACAGTCGTGATCCTCTGTACAAGAACCCCAACGGTCCTTTTTAGGGCAACTTCTCACCGTGTGCATTATAGTGGTGGCTGGCTGGGAGCAGTAGTGCATCAATATTTTTATTACGCATCTAAGCCTGTTCCCAGCCTTTCACTTATAGCGTTTGCAGCCTGCAGTGCATTACACCAAAGTCTTACCGTGAAACAGCACTCTAATATTTACTAGGCTACTGCAAAGTATTTCAGCTATAGTGTTCTCAGTCTGCAGTGCATTAGGCATAGTTTAGGGACAGAGCTGCCTATATAGGGAAAGTTTTATAGTCGTGATCCTCTGTACAAGAACCCCAGCGGTCCTTTTTAGGGCAACTTATCACCGTGTGCATTATAGTTGTGGCTGGCTGGGAGCAGTAGTGCATCAATTTTTTTATTACGCATTTAGGCCTGCTCCCAGCCTTTCACTTATACCGTTCTCAGTCTGCAGTGCATAACATTGAGGTCTCACCGTGAAAAAGTACTCTAATATTTTCTAGGCCATTGCAAAGTATTTCAGCTCTATCACTGTGCAGAGCATCTCACAATACCCTTTCCTTGAGGGGGGTTTAGATAGCCACAGTTACCAGCACCATCCACTGGCTTTAGCGTCTTCTCCCACTCCATCCAGCCTCTCTTACCTACAAGTCTCTGTGAGCGGTAAATTACCCCTAGGTATCAGCGCAAGACAGCGGGTTAATTTTTTCAAGTCACAGCATAGACCCTCCGCTATCTACAAGTCTCTGTGTGCAGTGAATTAGCCACAGTTGTCAGCGCTGTCCAATGGGGTAATTTATTTGGGCCCTGTTCTATCCTTAATCCGCCATGATGAAGAGTAGGGGTAAGGGTCGAGGATGTGGACGCGGGCGCTCAAGTGATGGGGGTGGGCACAGGCTGAGTTCCTGGGCGTGGTGAATCACACACGGCTGCTGAGGGATTAGGAGAGAGGCAAGTTTCTGGGCTCCCCAGCTTCATATCACAATTTGCGGGTCCCCTTGGTAGACCTTTATTACAAACAGAGCAGTGCAAGCAGGTCATGTTGTGGATGGCAGAAAACGTGTCCAGGAATGTATCGACCACCCAGTCTTCTATGCAGTCCACTACTCCCGGCCTGAGGACTGAAACTCTGAATCCTCTGGCTGCTCCTCCTTTCTCCCAGCCTCCTCACTCCAATAACATATTCTGAGCCGGCAGACTCCCAGGAACTGTTCTCGGGTCCCTGCCTTGAGTGGGAAAAAACGCTTCCTCTCTCACCTGAGGAGCTTGTTGTGACCGATGCCCAACCTTTGGAAAGTTCCTGGAGTCCGGGTGATGAGGCAAGGGACTTCTGGCAACTGTCTCAACAGCTTTTTGTGGATGAGGATGATGAGACACAGTTTTTTGTCAGTGAGGTAGTAGTAAGGGCAGTAAGTCCGAGGAAGGAGCACACAGAGGATTCGGAGGAAGAGCTGCTGAACGATGAGGTGACCCCACCTGGTTTGCTAAGCCTACTGAGGACAGGGCTTCAGAGGGGGAGGCAAGTGCAGAAGCAGGACAGGTTGGAAGAGGCAGTAGAGTGGCCAGGGGTAGAGGCAGGGGCAGAGCGAAGAATCCTCTTACTGTTTCCCAAACCACCCCCTCGCGGCAAGCCTCCGTGCAGAGGGCTAGGTGTTCGAAGGTGTGGATGTTTTTTAGTGAGAGTGCGGACGGCCGACGAACTGTGGTGTGCAACCTGTGTCACACCAAGATCAGACGGGGAGCCACCATTACCAGCCTGACCACCACTAGCATGCGCAGACATATGATGGCCAAGCACCCCACAAGGTGGGACGGACATTCACTGCCTCTGGATCACACCACTCCCTCTTCCCCTGTGCCACAACCTGCCACACAGATCCAATCCCCCTTCCAGGAGGCAGGCACGAGCGCCTCCCAGCCTGCACCCACACCCTCACGTCCACGGTCCTCCAACAATGTCTCTCAGCGCAGCGTTCCGTTGTGGCTAACACAAGCGTTGGAGCGAAAGCAGAAATACGCCACCACCCACCCGCATGCACAAGCTTTAAACATGCACATCGCCAAATTAATCAGCCTGGAGATGCTGCCGTACAGGCTTGTGGAAACGGAGGCTTTCAAAAACATGATAGCGGCGGCAGTGCCACGCTACTCGGTCCCCAGTCGCCACTATTTTTCCCGGTGTGCCGTCCCAGCCCTACACCAGCACGTCTCCCGCAACATAAATCGTGCCCTCACCAACGCAGTTATTGGGAAGGTCCACTTAACCACGGACATGTGGACAAGTACTGGCGGGCAGGGCGACTATATCTCCCTGACGGCACATTGGGGGAACTTGGTAGAGACTGGGACCGAGTAAGAGCCTGGGACCGCTCACGTCCTACCCACACCCAGAATAGCGGGTCCTACCTCAGTGCTGGTATCTTCGGTGTTTTATGCCACCTCCTCTAAACCCTCCCTCTCCTCCTCCTCCGCCATCTCTGCCTCTCAATTAAGCAGTGTGAGCATGTCGCCAGCAGTCGGTAGCACGAGGCAGCACAGCAGTGGGCAAGCGTCAGCAAGCCGTGCTGAAACTAATCAGCTTAGTTGACAAGAGGCACACGGCCCCCAAGCTGTTGCAGGGTCTGACAGAGCAGACTGACCACTTGCTTTCGCCGCTGAGCCTCCAACCGGGCATGGTCATGTGTGACAACGGCCGTAACCTGGTGGCGGCTCAGCAGCTCGGCAGCCTCACACACGTGCCATGCCTGGCCAACATCTTCAATCTGGTGGTTCAGCGGTTTCTGAAAAACTACCCCCACTTGTCTGACGTGCTCGGCAAGTTGCGCCGAGTCTGCGCACATTTCCGCAAGTCCACCACAGAATCTGCCACCCTGAGGACACTGCAACGTCGGTTTCAGCTGTCAGAGCACCGACTGCTGTGCGACGTGCCCACACGCTGCACATGTTGGCCATGCTGTACGAGCAGCGTAGAGCAATAGTGTAATACCAGCTGCAACATGGGCGGCGCAGTGGTAGTCAGCCTCCGCAATTCTTTACTGAGAAGTGGGCATGGATGGCAGACATCTGCCGGGTCCTCAGAAACTTTGAGGAGTCTACCCAAATGATGAGCGGCGATGTGGCCATCATTAGCATTACCATCCCGCTACTTTGTCTGCTGAGAAGTTCGCTGCTAAGCATAAAGGCCGACGCTTTGCGGTTGGAACAGGAGATGGGGGATGACAGTATGTCGCTTGATAGCCAGACCACCCTCATGTCTATATCTCAGGGGGAGGGGGAGGAGGAGGAGGGGGAAAAGGCTGCTGGCCACACTGCAGAGGGTACCCATGCTGCTTGCCTCTCATCTGTTCAGTGTGTATGGGCTGAAGAGGAGGAGGATCCTGAAAGTAATCTTCCTAGTTAGGACAGCGATGTGTTGCATACTGAGACCCTGGCACACATAGCTGACTTCATGTTAGGCTGCCTTTCCCATGAGAGCCTCACATTAGACGCAATATGGATTAGTGGGTGTACACCCTTCTAGACCCACGGTCTAAGGAGAACCTTTCCACTCTCATTCACGAAGAGGAAAGGAGTACGAGAGTGATGCAATACCACAGGGCCCTGGAAAAAGGGATGCTAAACTTCCCATCTGACAGCGGTAGTGGCAGAAGACGCAGTTCTGAGGGCCAAGTAGCAGGGGAGGTGCGGGGATCAGGCAGCATGTCCAGCGCAGGCAGGGGAACACTCTCCAAGGCTTTTGCCAGTTTTATGGCTCTCCAGAAAGACTGTGTCACCACTTCCCAGTCAAGGCTGAGTCATATGGAGCACTGTAAAAAGATGATGAGGGAGTACATAGCCGATCGTACCACCATCCTCCGTGATGCCTCTGCTCCATACAACTATTGGGTGTCAAAGCTGGACAAGTGGCACAAACTTGCGCTGTACACCCTGGAGGTGCTTGCTTGCCCTGCCGCTAGCATCTTGTTAGAGAGGGTGTTAAGTGCAGCTGGGGGAATCATTACGGATAAATGTTCCCGCCTGTCAACTGCCAGCGCCGACATGCTTACAATCATATAGATGAACAAAGGCTGGATTTCCCCAGATTTCTCCTCTCCGCCGGCAGAAAGCAGCAGAACCTAATGATTCTTTTCGCTGCAACAGGAGAAAAATGCATCCTCTATCACCACAAAAAAGGGGGAATTAGTTTCCTCAATCGCTCTCAGATATTATTACTCCTCCTACTCCTCCTCCTAAAACAGCAGGTCATCACGCTGAACTGCCAGTTTGTCTGTGGCCCAAAAGCCTCTGTGTAAAACTTTTTTACAATTTTTAAAAGTTTCAAAAGTATTTATACTTTAACTGAAACCAATTTTTTCGGAGGGCTGCCTCCAGCTTTGTTACAAATTAAGCAACAGCAAGCTGCATCTTTAAAAAATGTTTATGGGTTTCACCTGCCCTCGCGGTTGAGCAATTTTTCAGAGGTACACCTGTATTCTTGGTACACCAATTTTTCTAGCCCTTGCCTATACTGTTATCTAATTTTTCCGACCTTCACCTACACTCTTGGTAAACACATTTTTTCAGGTGTTCGCTTATACTCTTGCTACACCAATGTTTCAGGGGTTTGTCTACACTCTTGCTACAGAAATGTTACTGGGGTCTGCCTAAACTCTTGCTACATAAATGTTACTGCGATCCGCCTATACACTTGCTACTAAAAGGTTTGAGGGGTTCGCCTATACTCTTGCTACAGAAATGTTACAGGGGTCCACCTATCCTCTTGCTACAGAAATATTACAGGGGTCCACCTATACTCTTGCTACTGAAATATTACTGGGCTCTGCCTATACTCTTGCTACAGAAATGTTACTGGGGTCCGCCTATACACTTGCTTATGCTCATGTTTGCGGCACCTGACAATTTTGTGACGGAGGTGGCACAGGATTGGAATAATGATCGTACGTCAATTTATCATCAATTCTCAACAGCATTGTAGGCTATCACCCACACTTTCAAAGAAAGCCGCTGCCTAGCCCTGCCAACCCTCTGCAGTGTGTGCCTCCGGTTCCTCCTCATCCAGTACTTCCTTATAAATAAACATGAGGATGATGTGGCTATGAAGCGAGCGTGTGGCATGAGGCCAGCTGAACGCTGCGCAGGGAAAATGTTGTGTGCGCTGTGGACGCAGGGTTGTGCGGAGGGTTGGACAGCAATGCCAGCATGTAACACAGGAAAAGAGGCAGCGGTGTCACCCGCTGGCAGTAATTGTCCTTGGTTGCAGGTAGTGTGGTGCTTAGCTAAGATGTGCCAGCGTGTGTGCCTTGCTAATGAGGGTTTGTCCAAAGTAAATTGCTAGGGGGGTGACCTCCAGGCTCTTGCCCCCATTTTGGTTTAAGAGTGCAACCTGGGAGCCTCAGATGCAGCCATGCATGCTGCCCCCTGCCATTCCCTATCCGTTTCTGTGGTGTATCCATGACTTTCTGAGGTTTTCTGGTGTTTCACAAGTCATCCCCTATGCGGAGCATCTGATCCATACAAAAATGCTCGAGTCCCCCATTAACTTCAATGGGCTTCGTTACTCAAAATTAACTCTCGAGCATTACGAAAAGTTTGACTCGAGCAACGAGCACCCGAGCATTTTGGTGCTCGCTTATCTTTATCCCAAACACATTTTATATTTTTAATGGAAAATACAAAACAAAGTAGCAAACTACATTTCCTTTTGTATATTGAGAAAAAGCTTGCATATCGTAAGAGAGGAAGAAAGAAAAAATAAAATAATAATAAATTGAACAATAACTTTGGTATTTATCCAAAAAATACAAGTTTTTTTTATATCTCAAAGTTTTAGGAAATCTCTTCACACATCCCCAAGACTCTCTGTATTTTCTCATAGAGTAATCTCTAACTGCCAACCATTTCTCAAACACACTTTGTTCAGCCATACGGTCTTTAAACTCTCCGAATGGCAGAGTAGTGGGCTCTCTCCAGTACCTGGCTATCAGGGACTTTGCCAATAGAAGAGCATGACCAATTATGTATCTACAGTTTGGCGGGTATTCGTCCATATCTATTAATAGCAACATTAATTTTGCCTCTCTCTGTACATGGATCTTCAACATATCGTCTAATAGATTAAGAATAGTCAACCAGTAAGCCTTCAATTTAGGGCATGCCCAAAAATGTGTGTAAGAGAGCCCCTCTGTCCACAACCTCTCTAACATAAGCCATCACCATTACTAAGTCTGCTAGCTAACTGAGCTGGGGTGAAATACCATCTCATATTTATCTTTGCACCACCAAAATGCCCAGACCTTTAGTAGAGCAACCCGCCGAACGATAGGATTTTTCCCACTTCTCAACAGGGAAGCTCCCAGTTCTTTTTCCCAACTTAGCATATGTGTCTTTTTAGATAACTGGTTATTGCCTGTCAGGATATCGTAAAAAGATCTGGTTTCTGATTTCCTTTCTATAGGTTCCAAAACTATCTTTTTTATCATTTTGACAGGGATTTTGACTTTGTATATAGGGATTATTTTTTAGAAAAAAGTTCACTCTAGAGTAATTAAATATATCTTTCTGCGACAGTCTAAATTTTGAGCAAAGTTTATCAAAAGATAGTATACCATCTTTAGGTAGCAAATTGCCTATATCTCTCAAAACTCCTGTTTTCCAGTGTTTTAGTTCCAGTTCCTGGATACATAAATTCAATATTTCAAGGGGCAAAGAGGGTAGTCTAAGATGGTCATACATAGCGACTTATCAAGTAAACTTTTTTCAGACTTCAAATGAAACTAGACATATTCACATTTAGTATCTTTAACTCTGGAGACCCCAACATAGCTTCCAAGGATGCCGCATATAATAATATTTTGCCTGTAGAAATGTTTGCAAAATTATATTCTATACCTACCCATCCCACATGGCTAGGATCGACAGTGCCAAATGTGGTTTTTCTTACATGCCCACACAAAATTGGATAGTTATTTTCTGTAGTTTAACTAAAGTAATTTTGGCGATTGGGATCGGCAAGACCCTGAAAAAATGCAAAATTTTAGGCGGAATCTTCATTTTGTAAGTCATTATTCTGTTGTACCATGTAAGGTTTAATTTCGATAGATAGTCTATGTCTTTTTGATGAGAATCAAGCAACAGCATATAATAACTTTTTTTCCAAATTATGAACATCTGGGGTTAAAGTAGGTAATAGAATTTTCCCTCCACTCGAAAGGAAATTCCATCTGGATTGCTCTCTACAACTCATATGAAAAATTTATGCCAAGTATCAATGATTCATTTACATTAAGTTTATATAAGGAGACTTTGCTAAACTGTTCTATGGCCTGTCTAGCCACTCCCAGAGAGTGAAGAGGGCGTGTCAATATCAAAATTAAATCGTCAGCAAATAAACCAATTTTTTACAGACGAGAGTTTAGAGGGATTCCTTGTAATTTGTAGGAGGATCTAATTAATTCTGTCCATGCATCCACCATAAGAACTTACAAAATTGGAGAGAGCGGACATCCTTGCTTCGTGCCATTCAGATTTCTAAAGGCTCAGAAAGCATTCCATCGATTAAGATTTTAGCTGTGGGGGAGGCGTACAGGGCCCAGACGGCACGTATCAACCCCTCTCAAAATCCAAATTTTTGCAGAGTTTTGAAAGAATAGCCCCAGTGAACTCTATCAAAAGCTTTTTCTGCATCCAAAGCCAAAATAACTGCCAGGGATTTCAAAATTTTCAATGAATGTTGAAGATTAAGAATTTTACTTGTCCCTTCCGAGGCCTGCCTCCCCTTAACAAAGCCCACCTGATCTGAGTGAATAATGTTAGGAAGAATTTTCAGCAAACAGCTTGCAAGAGTCTTGGCGTAGATTTTGACATCCGTATTAAGCAAAGAAATTGGTCTAAAGTTTGCCGGGTCATTTGGTTGTTTAGTGGTTTTAGGCAACACCACTATTGTGACCTGAAGCATTTTTTTAGGAAAGACCCCGGTTAGCACAATTGTATTGAAGGCTTTTACAGCATGCGAGGATAGGGACCCAAGAAACAACTTGTAATATTCAGCAGAGAAACCATCTGGGTCAGGAGCCTTTTGTTTTTTTTTTATAGAAGTTACTGTGTCCATAATTTCAGAGGCAGCTACTTGCTGGTCTAATGAATTAGCATGTAGTGAACTTAATGTTGGAAGATTGATTTTGCTCAGAAATTCATCTATTGTTTCACTGTTTGGTTGCTTTAGTTGGGAGTCATCTTTTAAGTTATATAAATTACTGTAATATACACAGAAAGAGACCGCAATTTGATTTGGGTGAGTTAGTTTAAATTCTTTTTTCCCGGAATTCCACAAATAAGAAATGCTAGCTTTAATCACTTTTCATTTTACTAAATTGGCCATCCACTTGGAGGGCTTATTTAAAGATGCATAGATATTTGCACGATGGGCCGTTATTTCTCTATCCTAATCGCCTAGCAGCACCTTGCGGAGTTCTAATCTTGCTTTAAACACTTTGCCTTGTATATTCGGGGAAAGGGAATTTTGTAAAGTACCTTCCAATGACCGGATTTTGGCCAAAAGGGATTCAGTTTTTTCAAGTTTAATTTTTTTGTATCTAGCTCCCAGTTTTCTAAAAAACTCCCTCATATAAGCCTTATGGGCATTCCAAAGGATCACAGGATCAATATCTGGCGTATTATTTAGTTCAAAATATTCCTCTAGTGCTGCCTGCAATTCTTTTCTATAGCTGGGTATTTTCATCAGGTAGGTGTTATTTCTCCACAATCTACTCATTTGGCGATGACTGCCAAATACTAATTTTGTCACTGTTGGGGCATGGTCTGACCATGTAGCTGTACTGATTTCAGATTTGATAACAGATATTATAAGGTGCTTATCTACCAAACATAAATCTATGCAGGAAAAAGTTTTGTGCCGGGGGGAGTAAAAAGAAAATTATGCAGATGCATTCAGACAAGAAAAAGTATCTTTGTGCATCCAAGCTCCCAATGAAGCTCCTCCTCTAGTGCTCTGGTGAGTAGTATCAATAGATCTTTCCGGTAAATTGAAATCGCCGCACAGAATTACAGAACCTTTTGCCACCTGGTTTATTTATTTATTTTTTTAGCTTATTTAAAAAATTATTTTTTTGTGTGTTTGGGACACACACATTAACCATAGTGACTTGTGTGTTTTTATAAGAAACCATTAATACTATATACCAGCCCTTGGGATCACAAATTTGTTTATCAGCACTAAATAAACACAAACTTTTAAAAAAGATAACCCCTGCGTGTTTTTTTCTGTGCACATGCAAAAAAAACTGTGGAAATTTGTTATGCGACATCCCTGTACTATCTGTATTTAACAAGTGAGTCTCCTGGATACATACAATATCAGCATTACACCAGATTGCTTCTTTCTAGACAGAGCTTCTTTCACAAGGAGAGTTCAGACCATTGGTGTCCAGAGACAAGAGTTTCGTAGCTATTTTTGTAGTAGAGGTACTGAGTCCAGAAATGCGGGGAACAAAAATATTGGACATTACCTAATAAAACAAAACAACAGAAACCAGCAAAGACCGCCAGACATTTCAATCATATGCTGCAATGAGCCGGAAATATATTCTTTGCTTAATAAAATAAACAATTGTTGCGATGAACCAGAAATAGAAACAAGTTTGATGTACACATATTTTCCATAAAATATTTCAAACGTGTTGCAAAGAGCCAGAAATAACAGACCTTCTGCAAAAAAAAAAAAAAAAAGGATAGCAAACATCAAAAATTTTTTTATGCATTTGGGGGTAAAAGTTCATCAGAGTAGGCGGACACTCATTTATGCTAAAGAAACAGGCAATGAGTCGAGAAAATATTAAAGGGGTTGTCTCACGCCGAAACTGTTTTTTTTTTATTCAATAGGCCCCCCGTTCGGCGCGAGACAAACACAAGGGATGGGTTAAAAAAAAAAAAAGTTTATTGCTTACCCAAATCCCCGCGCTGCAGCGACTTCTTTGTTCCTTTACCAAGATGGCCGCTGGGATCTTCACCCACGATGCACCGCGGGTCTTCTCCCATGGTGCACCGTGGGCTCTGTGCGGTCCATTGCCGATTCCAGCCAATCAGGAGGCTGGAATCGGCAATGGAGGACCAGCTCTCCGGCACGAGCGGCCCCATTCACCAGGGAGAAGACCGGACTGCACAAGCGCGTCTAAAAATGCCAGAAGAAAGCGAAATTAGACGGATCCATGGCGACAGGGACGCTAGCAATGGAGCAGGTAAGTGAATAACTTCTGTATGGCTCATAATTAATGCACGATGTATATTACAAAGTGCATTAATATGGCCATACAGAAGTGCTGAACCCCACTTTCTTTCGCGGGACAACCCCTTTAAGTTTGGAATTAACAGGCAAAAAACAAAGAAAATATTAGCTTCACATCAAAGTGGGATCCTTCCTGGGGCTCCGAGCGTGGTAATTTTTTAAGGCAGGATTAGAGTAAGTGGAAGATGGGTCCTGAATATATAAACCCCACGATTTCAGGACTTCTGCGGTTAAGTCTGGATTGTGAAAAACATGTGTGGTGTTTTCTTTTGTGGCAATGATTTTAGTAGGGAATTCCCATCTATTGGGAATGCCAGCCCTTCTTAATGCTGAGGTTAACCCTGAAAATCCCATCTCGCTTCCTTGGTGGCTTGGGAAAGGACGGATGTCAGCATACAGTCTTGGTAGCGATTTTAGTTTCCTTGCGGTATTCATAAGGGCATCCTTAGTGCTACAGTGGTGAATGCGGATGATAATGTCTCTAGGGGTATTCTCCTTAAGGAACTGTGAAAGAGGCAATCTGTGAGCCCTCTCGATTTTTAATTATTGGTCAGGGAGGCTGGGGAGGAGTTTGCATAAGAGACGTGTAACAAATTCCACAATTTCTGAATTGGAGATTTTCTCAGACACACCGCGTATTTTAACATTATTACACCTGTTTCTGTTCTCCAAATCTGTTAGCTTATTTTGTAGTTTGGTGACAGTCCCCTCCAGGTCATACTGTGCGTTTATCAGTTCATTATGTGATTTAACTAATTCCTCTATTTTATTTTCAGTTTTATCCATACGGGTATGGATAAACTTCCAAACTTCCAAAACAGAGCCATTTACGTGCTTTGTTAGACGTTTTAAATCTACCTGAATGGTATCCCTGAGTGCCATAATGGCTTTCTTGATGTAAGATTCTGAAACACGTCACAGAAGGGGAAATATAAAAACATAAAAACAATCACAGAAAATGGCCATATATTTACTGACTAAAGAGGGCAGATAACTTCATCCCCTCAACATGCAGGTAGCAAACTAGCAAATGAGGGAGCTAATTACACCTGTGAGGGACACCGATGAGACAGCCACTTACATAGCCTCTTAATATAGAGGGGGGTAGCTGCTTGTTGTATACTCCCACACAGAGTAGATACGAAGTGGCAGACCTTCTGATACATGTAGTTCACCAAGCAGACCAGCAACCTATTAATGATGCCTTAAATAATAGTTCGGCAGGTTGCCCTTCACCTCAAAAAGTGAACCACATTGGTACTGCCACCCTGGGATCCCCCTGGCGTTTTAAAGCCACACTGCATGTGAATAATAGATAATAAATGCAAGGTTTTAAGTTTCTGAAGCAGGTTTATCTGATGCAGAGAGACTAGCAAGACTCCCCTCTCCATCTTTGTTTTGGCCACACACCGCATTCTCTCCCAGCTCAGCATCTGCAGACAGCTTCTGCCTCTGCCTCTCATGGCTGCCAGTGGGGGAAGGGCTTCTCTGCAGAAGTGTGCTCGGCGCCATCTTGGAGCTTAACTATCCCTGTTCAGTGTCTCCCTCTGGCTCTGGTTTCTCCTCCACTACCTCCCCTTCTGCCTGCTGGGCTAAAGTACCTATGCCCATGTCTCCACCATTGCCTCCCCGCTCACCTCCTTTATCTAGCAGGGGATTCAGAGCAGCCTCAGAGCTTCTTGCCAGAGAGCAGTCGGTGGGTTTGTCCTCCGTTGCCATCTCTGCAGAGGACCTGCACACCACAAAAAACTCCTCTAGCCTGGTCGCCTTTGTTCCGGAGGGTCTCCTTCTGGAGTTCCAGGGGTGTTTCCACAGCTGACAGGAGAGTTGCAGTCAGTGTAAAGTTTCTTGGAGGAGTCACTGAGTGTCCTTGCCGGACGGAGCCAAGTCAGCAGCAGCCATTTCAGTGCCTCACCAAGCCACACCCCCAAGTTTTTATTTTCTGATTGAAGAATTTTTACTCTATTGTTTGTACATGAATATAACAGCGATCATTTTGCAGTTTCTGCTTTACAGCAGTTTTAATTGATATGCTTTACAGCAGACATCATTCACACCATTCACACAATGGACAGAAGGAGACCCAATGACTTTTATAGGATACTGATTTACCCATGCTCTGTGGTCTATGCAGAAGTCCTAGACCAGAGAGGGGAAGTAGATGAGTTGTGACAATCCCCTATTGTGAATGGTGGATCTAGCATTATCTGTATATATGTGTTATCTTTCATTGCCTGTGATGATAATTAAATGACTAATGAAAATACGTGATCTTATAGCGAGCTTTCAAACCTACTCAGGGTTCTTCCTCAGGCATAATGAAATAGATCTGAAGAGGCTTGCATATATATATATATATATATATTTATATATATATACACATACTTATGACAAGGCACAGACATGGTGTGATTAATTTGCACTTAAAAAAATACCACAACAGGATGAGTAAAGTAATAAATAAATACTTAAATAGGCCACTGATAAAGATGTGAGGGTTTTATTGTCTCTGAATTAGTGTTAGAGGGTCGCCAGGCCGGAGTTTTATCTATGCTTTAGATTTCTCATATTTCTCAGTCACACATGAAACCTCTTGAAGAATTTAGCCCTCTGTTGAAGGTGTCAAAAGTTGTTATAAATTTGTACTCCCAAATTCTTCTATAGCTTTGTGATTTGAATTGCCTTTTAATATGGTGACTTTCATGTGTTCTATGTTGTGTCTGTGACTAGAAAAGTGCTTGGCCACAGGCAATTTTGTATTTCTTTCTTTAATTGTGTGGCGATGAGACCTCATCCTTGTTTTCAGTCATTGTCCTGTTTCTCCAACATAAAGGCCCGCAACTGAACATTTACTGCACCAGATCAGGGGCATAACATCGAATGTGGAAGATGTGAATGTCGCAGGGATCTTATAGTCCTGCTGTGTGTCAGGAATGTGTATCCTGTCCGTGGTCAGTACATGTGAGCAGGTCTTACAGCTGCTTATTTTGCAGGGATAAGTTCCTTTTTGTGTGTCAGAGGGCAATGCACTCCTGATTATAAAGTTCCTCAAATTTGGAGGTTGTTTGTAACATAGAAGGGAGGGTCCGGGAATATGGGTTTTAGACAGTCATCCCTGTATAGGGTGTGATGGAGTTTCATTGTGGTTTTCCTTAGCATTTCTAGCTGTGAATTGTAGGTCAGTAATAGAGGTACACGATTGTTTCCTTCCTTCTCTGTGTATTGGAGCAGTTGATTTCTGGGTATCTTGGTGGCTCTGGTGATTAGGTCATCAATTGAGGTGGGATGGTAGCCCTGATTTAAAAATGTCCTTTTAAGATGGTATAGATGTTCCTCTCTGTCTGTTGGATTAGACCTGATCAAGTTGTATCTGATGGCCTGGCTGTAGACAATGGACTTTTTGATGTGTTTAGAATGGAAACTGTCCCATCTGAGGTATTTGGGCCGTTCAATCGTTTTTTGATATAGGGGTGTCTGTATTGAGCCATTTGAAATTTTTATGGTGGTGTCCAAAAAGTTGATTTCAGTATATGAGTAGCTTAATGTACAGGTTTATGATGGGTGGAATGCATTGAATTTCTCATGGAATTTTATTAGTTCTTGTTCAGTGTTGGTCTAGATGACTATGATGTCATCAATGTAGTGGTAGTAGGCTAATGGTTTGCTGGAACAGGCGGTGCAAAAGTCACTCTCCAGTTTTGCAATAAAGAGATTGGCATATTGCGGTGCCATTTTACTGCCCTTGGTGGTTCCGGTGAGTTGCAGGAATATCTCTTTGCAGAAGGAGAAATAATTGTATGTAAGGATGAATCTCATGAGTTGTAACACGGATTCAGAGCCAACACCATTGGCCTCAAGGTGTGCCTGGCAGGCGGTTAGTCCATCTTCGTGTGGGATATTGGAATATAAGGATTCCAGATCCGTGGTGGCCAGGATGGCGCCATCAGGGAGGAGACCTACGGTTGATAGTTTGTTCAGTAGGTCTTTAGGGGTCCTGCAAATAACTGGTTGTGTTTCTCACCAGTAGTTTGAGACTCAGATCTTTTTCAGTGAGGGTTCCCACACCTGAAATAATTGGCCTTGAGGCCAATGGAGTTGCCTCTGAGTCTGTGTGAATCCTTTTGATTGCAATTTATAAATCCTGAAATCCTAAATTTTTTATACTGACCGCAATAATTGTCTGATACTTCCTGACCTGTAGAGAAAACATTGCAGCAGTCATCTCACTATCATCACAGGCAGGATTACAGTGAAAGGTAAACACTAGAGATGAGCGAGCACCAAAATGCTCGGGTGCTCGTTACTCGGGACGAAATTATCGCGATGCTCGAGGGTTCGTTTCGAGTAACGAACCCCATGGAAGTCAATGGGCGACTCGAGCATTTTTGTATATCTCCGATGCTCGCTAAGGTTTTCATTTGTGAAAATCTGGGCAATTCAAGAAAGTGATGGGAACGACACAGCAGCGGATAGGGCAGGCGAGGGGCTACATGTTGGGCTGCATCTCAAGTTCCCAGGTCCCACTATTAAGCCACAATACCGGCAAGAGTGGGCCCCCCCCCCCATCCCAACAACTTTTACTTCTGAAAAGCCCTCATTAGCAATGCATACCTTAGCTAAGCACCACACTACCTCCAACAAAGCACAATCACTGCCTGCATGACACTCCACTGCCACTTCTCCTGGGTTACATGCTGCCCAACCCCCCCCCCCCCCCCGCACGACCCAGTGTCCACAGCGCACACCAAACTGTCCCTGCGCAGCCTTCAGCTTCCCTCATGCCACGCCACACTCATGTCTATTTATAAGTGCGTCTGCCATGAGGAGGAACCGCAGGCACACACTGCAGAGGGTTGGCACGGCTGGGCAGCGACCCTCTTTAAAAGGGGCGGGGCGATAGCCCACAATGCTGTACAGAAGCAATGAGAAATCCAATCCTGTGTCACCTCCATCAGGAGCTGCACACGTGGGCATAGCAATGGGGAACCTATGTGCCACACACTATTCATTCTGTCAAGGTGTCTGCATGCCCCAGTCAGACCGC
Source organism: Eleutherodactylus coqui (assembly GCF_035609145.1). Taxonomy (NCBI): domain Eukaryota; kingdom Metazoa; phylum Chordata; class Amphibia; order Anura; family Eleutherodactylidae; genus Eleutherodactylus; species Eleutherodactylus coqui. The sequence goes on along the minus strand of NC_089845.1, from coordinate 86,743,548 downwards.
GTTTTTTTATAAATAGTCACAGCCAGGTACAACTCCGCAATAGAAATTCCGTGTGCACCCACAGCATGGGTGGCTCCCTGGAACCCACCGGCGGTACATAAATATATCCCATTGCATTGCCCATCACAGCTGAGGTAATGTCGTGCTTAATGCAGGTGGGCTTCAGCCCACACTGCATGCCCAGTCAGACTGGGGTTCTTTAGAAGTGGACACATGCAGTTACAACTCCGTGTGGACCCACAGCATGGGTGGGTGCCAGGAAGCCACCGGCGGTACATAAATATATCCCATTGCATTGCCCATCACAGCTGAGGTAATGTCGTGCTTAATGCAGGTGGGCTTCGGCCCACAATGCATACCCCAGTCAGACTGGGGTTCTTTAGAAGTGGACACATGCAGTTACAACTGCGTGTGGACCGACAGCATGGGTGGGTGCCAGGAAGCCACCGGCGGTACATAAATATATCCCATTGCATTGCCCATCACAGCTGAGGTAATGTCGTGCTTAATGCAGGTGGGCTTCGGCCCACACTGCATGCCCCAGTCAGACTGGGGTTCTTTAGAAGTGGACACATGCAGTTACAACTCCATCTGGACCGACAGCATGGGTGGGTGCCAGGAAGCCACCGGCGGTACATAAATATATCCCATTGCATTGCCCATCACAGCTGAGGTAATGTCACGCTTAATGTAGGTGGGCTTTGGCCCACACTGCATGCCACAGTCAGACTGGGGTTCTTTAGAAGTGGACACATGCACTTACAACTCTGTGTGGACCCACGGCATGGGTGGCTCCCTGGAACCCACCGGCGGTACATAAATATATCCCATTGCAGTGCCCAACACAGCTGATGTAACGTCAGCTGTAATGCAGGTGGGCTAAAAATTAATTGGATTACACTGTAGGCGAGGGCCCCCAAAAATTGGTGTACCAACAGTACTAATGTACCTCAGAAAAATTGCCCATGCCCAACCAAGAGGGCAGGTGAAACCCATTAATCGCTTTGGTTTATGTGGCTTAATTGGTAACTAGGCCTGGAGGCAGCCCAGTTAAAATAAAAATTGGTTCAGGTAAAAGTTTCAACGCTTTAATGAGCATTGAAACGTATAAAAATTGTTTGCAAAAATTATATGACTGAGCCTTGTGGGCCTAAGAAAAATTGCCCGTTCGGCGTGATTATGTGAGGTTTCAGGAGGAGGAGCAGGAGGAGGAGGAGGAATATTATACACAGATTGATGAAGCAAAAAGGTCCCCGTTTTTGATGGTGATAGAGAACGATGCTTCCATCCGCGGGTGCAGCCTACGTATTGCTTAGGTATCGCTGCTGTCCGCTGGTGAAGAAGAGAAGTCTGGGGAAATCCAAGCTTTGTTCATCTTGATGAGTGTAAGCCTGTCGGCACTGTCGGTTGACAGGCGGGTACGCTTAGCCGTGATGATTCCCCCAGCCGCACTAAACACCCTCTCTGACAAGACGCTAGCCGCAGGACAAGCAAGCACCTCCAGGGCATACAGCGCGAATTCAGGCCACGTGTCCAGCTTCGACACCCAGTAGTTGTAGGGGGCAGAGGCGTCAACGAGGACGGTCGTGCGATCGGCTACGTACTCCCTCACCATCCTTTTACAGTGCTCCCGCCAACTCAGCCTTGACTGGGGACCGGTGACACAGTCTTGCTGGGGAGCCAGAAAGCTGGCAAAGGCCTTGGATAATAGTCCCCTGCCTGCGCTGTACATGCTGCCTGATCTCTGCGCCTCCCCTGCTACCTGGCCCTCGCAACTGCGCCTTCGGCCACTAGCGCTGTCGGATGGGAAGTTTACCATCAGTTTATCCACCAGCGCCCTGTGGTATAGCATCATTCTGGAACCCCTTTCCTCTTCGGGAATGAGAGTGGAAAGGTTCTCTTTATACCGTGGGTGGAGCATTGTGTACACCCAGTAATCCGTAGTGGCCAGAATGCGTGTAACGCGAGGGTCACGAGAAAGGCATCCTAACATGAAGTCAGCCATGTGTGCCAGGGTACCTGTATGCAACACATGGCTGTCCTCACTAGGAAGATCACTTTCAGGATCCTCCTCCTCCTCCTCTGGCCATACACGCTGAAAGGATGACAGGCAAGCAGCATGTGTACCCTCAGCAGTTGGCCAAGCTGTCTCTTCCCCCTCCTCCTCATGCTCCTCCCCCTCCTCCTCCTCCTCCTCCTCAATGCTCTGAGATATAGACATGAGGGTGCTCTGACTATCCAGCGACATACTGTCTTCCCCCACCTCCGTTTCCGAGTGCAAAGCGTCTGCCTTTATGCTTTGCAGGGAACTTCTCAAGAGGCATAGCAGAGGAATGGTGACGCTAATGATTGCAGCATCCCCGCTCAGCATCTGGGTTGACTCCTCAAAGTTTCCAAGGACCTGGCAGATGGCTGCCAACCAGGCCCACTCTTCTGTAAAGAATTGAGGAGGCTGACTCCCACTACGCCGCCCATGTTGGAGTTGGTATTCCACAATAGCTCTACGCTGCTCATAGAGCCTGGCCAACATGTGGAGCGTAGAGTTCCACCGTGTGGGCACGTCGCACAGCAATCGGTGCACTGGCAGATTAAACCGATGTTGCAGGGTCCGCAGGGTGGCAGCGTCCGTCTTGGACTTGCGGAAATGTGCGCTGACCCGGCGCACCTTTCCGAGCAGGTATGACAAGTGTGGGTAGCTTTTCAGAAAGCGCTGAACCACCAAATTAAAGACATGGGTCAGGCATGGCACGTGCGTGAGGCTGCCGAGCTGCAGAGCCTCCACCAGATTACGGCCATTGTCACACACGACCATGCCCGGTTGGAGGCTCAGCGGCGCAAGCCAGCGGTCGGTCTGCTCTGTCAGACCCTGCAGCAGTTCGTGGGCCATGTGCCTCTTCTCTCCTAAGCTGAGTAGTTTCAGCACGGCCTACTGACGCTTGCCCATCGCTGTGCTGCCGTGCCGCGCGACACCGACTGCTGGCGACGTGCTGCTGCTGACACATCTTGATTGCGAGACAGAGGTTGCGTAAGAGGAGGAGGAGGAGGAGGGTGGTTTAGTGGAGGAAGCATACACCGCCGCAGATACCACCACCGAGCTGGGGCACGCAATTAGGGGGGTGGGTAGGACGTGAGCGGTCCCAGGCTCTGATTCTGTCCCAGCCTCCACTAAATTCACCCAATGTGCCGTCAGGGAGATATAGTGGCCCTGCCCGCCTGTGCTTGTCCACGTGTCTGTTGTTAAGTGGACCTTGGCAGTAACCGCGTTGGTGAGGGCGCGTACAATGTTGCGGGAGATGTGGTCGTGCAGGGCTGGGACGGCACATCGGGAAAAGCAGTGGCAACTGGGAACTGAGTAGCGCGGGGCAGCCGCCACCATCATGCTTTTGAAAGCCTCCGTTTCCACAAGCCTATACGGCAGCATCTCCAGGCTGATCAATTTGGCAATGTGCACGCTTAACGCTTGAGCGTGCGGGTGCGTGGCGGCGTACTTGCGCTTGCGCTCACAGTGGCGCTAGCGACGTCTGGACGCTGCGCTGAGAGACATTGCTGGATGGGGCCGAGGACAGCGGAGGTGAGGGTGTGGGTGCAGGCCAGGAGACGGTAGTGCCTGTGTCCTCAGATGGGGGTTGGATCTCAGTGGCAGGTTGGGGCACAGGGGGATAGGCAGTGGTGCAAACCGGAGGCGGTGAACGGCCTTCGTCCCACCTTGTGGGGTGCTTGGCCATCATATGCCTGCGCATGCTGGTGGTGGTGGCTCCCCAGCTGATCTTGGCGCGACAAAGGTTGCACACCACTGTTCGTCGGTCGTCAGGCGTCTCTGTGAAAAACTGCCACACCGTAGAGCACCTTGACCTCTGTAAGGTGGCATGGCGCAAGGGGCGCTTTGGGAAACAGTTGGTGGATTATTCAGTCTGGCCCTGCCTCTACCCCTGGCCACCGCACTGGCTCGGCCTGTGCCCACACCCTGACTTGGGCCTCCGCGTCCTCGCCTGCGTCCACGTCCTATAGGCCTACCCTACCCCTCAGCATGGTGTATTACCAGTAGTGCAGAAACAGAACGCTGTAATTAAATGTGCCGCTTATTGGCCTGTGGTTGGAGGCTGACTTCGCTTACGGAACGCCAGGAAATAATTTTGCGCAAGCCTGCTGTAACACTTAGCTGGCTGCGTATGAATTAGGAGGACAACTACACCCAGCACAGACCCAGAACACTGAGGACAGTCACAGGCAGCCCAAATAGATTTTTTTCCCCAAATGTTTTTGGAAAGGCCCACTGCCTATATACACTGTATATGTCTACTCTCTCTGTGTCACCACTACTGGCCCTAGAGTATGTCAAATAACTGCAGACTGTTGCACTGTGGACTGGAATACAGCGGTGATTTAACAGCCAACACAGAGCCAGGAAATAATTTTGCGCAAGCCTGCTGTAACACTTAGCTGGCTGCGTATGAATTAGGAGGACTACTACACCCAGCACAGACCCAGAACACTGAGGACAGTCACAGGCAGCCCAAATAGATTTTTTTCCCAAAATGGCCCACTGCCTATATACACTGTATATGTCTTCTGTCCCTGCCTCACAATATATGTCTTCTGTCCCTGCCTCACCACTACTGGCCCTGCACTATGTATAATTACTGCAGGGCGCAATGCTCTGCACGGCCGATATACAAAAAAAAAAATGTGCAACACTGCAAAAAGCAGCCTCCACAGTACTGCACACGGTTAGATGTGGCCCTAAGAAGGACCGTTGGGGTTCTTGAAGCCTAAAATACTCCTAACGCTCTCCCTATAGCAGCTCCAGCAAGACAGCACTTTCCCTGAACTATGTCAGAATGCATCTGAGGCGAGCCGCGGGAGGGGCCGATTTTTATACTCGGGTGACACCTGATCTCGCCAGCCACTCACTGCAGGGGGGTGGTATAGGGCTTGAACGTCGCAGGGGGAAGTTGTAATGCCTTCCCTGTCTTTCTATTGGCCAGAAAAGCGCGCTAACGTCTCAGAGATGAAAGTGAAAGTAACCCGAACATCGCGTGGTACTCGTCACGAGTAACGAGCATCTCGTACACGCTAATACTCGAACGAGTATGAAGCTCGGACGAGTACGTTCGCTCATCTCTAGTAAACACCTTTATGTAGATAATATAGGATCTACCATTCACATTAGTGATAAGCTGTGACAACCTATAGTTTTCTTTGGCCCACACCTGAAAGATTTATTGTATTTTGTATGTGTTAACCTTCAACTATGGATGTGATTTATTTGTAACACTTCCATGGACATGGGGTCTCACAGTCACCTATGTATTGTGGTTGACTTTTTTCCCCTTTAAAATTGGATGTTTACAATAACTTGTTTTTATTAATTTTCAGGTTATAAATAATTAAAAAACATAGAAATAATCAACATTTATTCATATATTTTAGTAATATTAGATAATAAAGAACTATAGGAACTTTTTAGTCCTGATTGACGATGCAACCTCCTGTCACACCGGTCTTTTCATAACTAAAGCAAAAGCTACCGGGTCCAGTAGGAAACAAAACCATTTTGAGCTGACATTACAGCCAATCATGCAAACTATTTGACGTTATTGATGCTCTATCCTATGTATATAATTATAACAGCAAAATTTCACAATGCATAAAAGTGGTTGACTATCTCCTCTAGTGAACCCGAAGGAACTCCAGTTGGAAACTGTAGACAGACATATGGGAACATGTAGTTGCTATGTGGGATGACCAAAAAAGCTAAGTAAAAATGATCCAAAAAACATTTCCCCATGGGTTCCATTAATAAAGGTTTGATAGAAATAAATATTTTTCAGCAGGAAACAATTAGTTAGAAATGTGCCCTCAAATAAGTAATATAGTAAAGTACTTGTACATCAACCACATTTTATCCATGGCATCATAGTGGAGTTTGCTGTAATGAAAGTCCAAATTGCTCAATTAGCAGCCTAAGGGTGAATACCCACTTGTGTTTTTCTTGCGCATTTTTTAACGCGATTGTCAGTGGGACTATCTAATGTTAAAACCTCATTGCACAAAAATTGCAAAGCACCAACTTGCAATGCGTTTTTAACATTAGAAAGTCCCATTTTCAATCACGTAAAAAAAACGCAGCAATATTGCGTGAAAAAAATGTGCAAGAAAAACACAAGTGGGTATTCACTCTGAGGCTTCTTTCACATGAGCGCATATTGGCCGGCGTTTTCACAGCCTGCCAATATACGCTTCCATCTGGGGCATAGAAGCTCGTGAACGGGCGCACAAATCTAACATTTGTGCACCCGTTCACATGGCATGGGACACAGTGCATATGCACCGAGCTCACCATGCCATTGCCCATTTCCCCTCTGTCCCTATCGCAGGCTCACCTCTCGTCTCCTTCCCGCTCATTCTTTGCAATGGGCAGGGGTGGGGGTGGAGCTAGGTGCGGCCCATCCCGCCTCCTGCTATTGATGATTATGGACAATGGGCGGGGAGAGGGTGGTAGCTTAGCTCCTCTTACATCCCACCCCTTGTCCATAGCCATCAATGGGAGGAGGCAGGACAAGACGGTGCTTAGCTCCGCCCCACCCCCTTCCATTGTACAGAACAAGCGGGGAGCAGATGAGAGGTGAGCCTGCACGGGGGGAGGAGAGCAGCGGAAGGGCATTTAGCAGCCACACTGCTAAACTCCCTCCCACCTACTCCACTGCTATGCGCTCGCATAGGAGCTATGCAGCGGCAGACGTATTCCAGCTCAAAAGATAGTTCCAGGACTATCTTTTGGGCCTGATGTAAAAACACTTGCCACTATATTGTCCTTGTCGGACGCTTTTACGTTTCAGTAATACGCCCATGTGATCTGATGCATTGGAATCCAATAAATCAGATCACAGCACATATTGGTCGGTTGTGAAAAAGGGCGGCCAATATGCGCTCATGTGAAAGAAGCCTCAAAGAAAGGCTGCTTTTTAAAACACAAAAATTGTATCTAATCAGCTTGTTTCATTAGCAAATGACATTAGTTGTAAATTGACAATATACATCAAGTGAAATCAATTCTTCTTCCAGCATTAAATCCTCCAATCTGAAGACCTGTAATCCTAATTTCCTAATTCAGCAGCATAGTTTTCCCAGAGCATTTTATTTCAGTCTTTACACAGATCCTCAAAATGTTGCATTTATAGTTTTTCTAGGCTTGCACTGTTCCTACATCAGTAGAATAAAACTCAGACAGCTCATCTTAGGAAAGCACACTACATGTTTAATAAGCTGATAGACTGGAACAACAAAATCAATAGTGTATACAGGGAGTTCTAGATACAGATTTGCTTAAGGCTTATTTATTTGATAAAGTTTAGAAGCAAAAATACTGTATTGTACATAACTCTAGTGATCACAAACTTCATGCATGTAAAAAAAACTAATGACTAAAGTTCTATCTGTAAAAAATATGGAAATATAACACTGATGTCTTTTGACTTTTGAAAACTGTCAATAAAATGTATGCTGTAAAATGAATAAATGCAAAGTTAAATGAAGTCTGCCATTAAGGAAATCTGCTATGGAAAATGTACTTTGCAGGCAATCTGATATTTTACTTTAAAGCAGAGTGTCTATTTTTAGTTAGTGGACAATTAGATTAAGGACATTTCTGCCAGATAACAAGTGTAAAATCTCAGACATTAGTTTTCCAGATTACAGGCAATAGCAAAGAAATGTCTCAAGTGAAAAGCTAAAGTGCATCCAAGATTCAAACTAAAAGATATTGTTAGGGATAAAATCCATGTTACGTTAATATGCTGTGGGGCTCCAAATTAGAGCTGGTTATGCCGGCCACCATGAGAAAGCAATAGACACAGGCATCACGGTCGTGTCTTAGAGCAATCTGACTTTATTGTGTAAATTGACTTAGTCTTATACAGAAAAAAGTAGGCGTATCAGTAGGTTAGTGTTACAGAGGTTGACCTGTTTTACTGGTACATAATTTTGTTTTCTCTATAAACAATGCTTTATTTGTTTGTTTGTAGACATCGTGTCTGGTACCCTGATTATCATCACACTCTACATTCTTATCACATGCCCTACCTAGACAGCAGTACAAAGCATTCCATACAACCTTTTGATCAGTGTAACGAGATAAACAGGATCTTTGGAGACATGATGGACACTTAAGATTACACCTCTACATAATGTAATTAAGTACTAGCCTAAATGTACAAGCATTTAGCAGACCTTTTCATAGGACACAGAATAGAGTGTACAATTTAGGCCTACAGCCTCCGGAAACGTATAAAGATACATACATATATAAATTAATATGTTCATAACCCTCACAATCCCCCATTTGAAACAGTCCATCTTGAAAAGAGCCTTTGTAGTGGTGCTATCAAGGGTGCTAAGCCACCCTTGCCGGTCTTTCTATCCTCTTCGCCGGATCCCCACTGTTGTTGCTCTTTTACGTATGACTGTTTTAACGATATCGTAGAGGGAGTGATTCCAGATAATTTGCTTGTCTCCGTATCCCACAGAATGTCCATAAATTGCAAACACTCAAAAGAATGAACAAAAGAAACAGTATTAGTAAAGGGTGAAACATAAAATCCATCATCTTTCCTGCAATAGGTGACATTCAGTAAAAATATCATACCAGTTATACTCTGTGTCTACCTGGATCTTAGTACCTAGGCTGACTAGCTTATCTCCTACCCATACATTTTTCTAATTCCATAAGGGAGAGGTTAGTAACATCCAAATGCATTTAAAGGTGTTCAGTATCTATCATTAGTCTTACAATTCTACCCAAGGATACTGTCAGAGTTGACATAGGGATAGCATCTGGGTACCAGTAGTACCTTAATGTTGCTTCAGCATCTGACAAAAATGTGTAAGTTTCTGTAAATCAATGTATCACCGATATGTTCTGTATACATCCAGACAATGGAGTGGTGAGATTATACATACTGGTGGTTCCAGTTCGGTTGGCAACAAAGAACATATACATATTGGGGGCCAACTTCTATCAGCATATAGAAGAAGCAGGTAGCACCGTCCAATCACATATGCTGACTGAAGGCTGCTGGAAACATGGCTCATATGCGGCTGTACTCCGTCCGCATGCTAGGCCATCCAGTGTTTCTTCACAGTTCTCTATACCATGGGTCTTATTTTCACTATCAATTATCGTACCTGTGAACTTGGGCAACCAATATTGTAAAGCATATAGAGGCAGTCCGAACACCACAGGTAGTACTACAGACTTACACATCAGGCTTGTGTCCTTTACATCATAAAAGGTCATTTCTCCAGTGCAATATTCATCAGAGCATTCTACACTATCAGCCCCGGGGCCGTATCCAGAATGCTACTGGAATTACATTCTTGAAAATATTTCTCCACAATTTTTCATTATTTGTCATCACATCTGACTGCTTTGTCCCTCTCGTGAATCATATATACATATTGCAGGCTACATTGTGTATAGTTCATGAATTTACTCATATTTACAAACAGATCCTTTTAAACCGCAAAACCAGATTAAAAAGCGTTAATACATCCTTATCATATCCTAATGCAAGACATCGGGGGAGGAACAAGGAAGGCATGCATTGTGCCTGAACATTTATCAATCTAGAAACATCCTGTCCCACCCCAGCCATTTTATTCTTCATCACCTCTAAATCTATAGAGTTTAGAACCCCTACACCTGTACCAATTCCCCCTAATAGGGTATCATACCATTTTCGTTTTCCTCTGGTGCAGGGTTTCATTGCCTGAAGAGAAATATTATAATGCAATATGGTTTTCTGGCTCTTTGTGGATGATAAGGGGTGTCAAATGCCTTGGAGTTACCCAGGGCAGACATGAAGTGTTGCATTATTTCACCTGTGAATTGTGTACCTCTATCTGACTCGATTACCTCTGGTACCCCGTATCTGCAGATTACCTTATTCATGAGCTTCTTTTCGGTTACCTGCTCATTTACTTTTGTAACAGGGTACGCCTCCAACCTGAAAAACATCAACAACAAGCACATATTCATACTTCCCAACACGTGGGAGCTGAATGTCGTCAATTTGCAATCCCTGAAATGGGTAGAGTGGTCCTGGCAAGTGCCTTTGTGGTCAATTTACTTCTACCCTGTTGCTTACGGCATAGCTCATGCAAAACTGGACAAATGATGTAGCAGCTACAAAGAACCCAGGGGGCAACCCTTTCTCTCTCAAGCGTAGGTAACATAGCTGCCTTCGATAGGTGAGTCTTTCCATGGATCAGCTGGGCCATCATGGGGTACAGGGATCGTGGTAGGCAAGTTACTGACTGTTTGCCATACGCCACCCTGTTCTACTGCTCCCATATTAGTCCATTTATCTTTTTCTTCTTTGCTGGCTTGTGACTGTAATGTCTTTAGTACATCAATGTTCAAATTTTTATCAAAGTCCAAATCATAGTCTCTGACTTGTGCGGTCAGTATCTTCTTTTCTTCTTTCTTCCACGGCTTGAGGGCCGCTGTCTGCGTTGAAGTCTGCTAGGGCGTTGCCTTTTGCTTCTGCACTGTTGGCTTTAGTATGAGCTTTCACCTTCAGGATTGCTACTTTGTCTGGTAGGAGTAGGGCTTTCATAAGGTTCTGTACTGCTACACCATTCTCAATGGGTTGTCCTACAGAAGTTTAAAAATGTCTGGCCTTCCATATTGGGCCGTAACCATGATCTATGCCGAATACATACCAGGAGTCAGTGTAAATGGTTACCTTCTGTCACTCTACACGCCTCAGTGAGGGCCTTCAGTTCCGCTTCTTGTACTGAGACATGCGGAGGCATTCTGCTTTTAGAGATCTTGTTGTGTGAACATCTGGTGTGGAGTCGTCAATCACCCTGGTACCATCTATAAAATACAACTCAAAATATGTATTAACAAGGGGTTTCAATAACTCTTTAAAACTTAAACTTTTCTTGTTGCATCAATGCTAGACAATCATGCTGATATTCTATTCCAAATAGATCACGTTCTTATTTGCAAAAATTTTTTTAAAATAGCTGATCTGTAATACATAGATCACCTATGCATCCCCCTCCCCCATTTGATCACCTATGCCTCCCCCTCCCCCATTTGAAACAGGATACTCGATTGGAAGAAGAGTAGCCGGGTTCACCATTGAAAATAAATATTAAAAGGGGGGGCATGAGCAAAGCACATTGCAACTTTATTTGACGAGCTAGAGACAGATGTTTAGGTTGTACTTGAGTAAGTATACTCTGGATGTCATGAGGGGTGAGAACCACTAGGGGGTAGTCCAGGACCAACTCAGAAGATTTGTCAACCATTGCTTGTACTGCTGCCACCGCACAGACACAGGAGGGGGCTCCTCGGGCTACCGGAGTAATACCCAAGTGACCGTGGACGTCCTCCATGTTTTTGCGTCAATACTGCTGTCGCATGAAAGGCCAGGGACGGCAGTATGAGACAAGTCCCAAAAAGGTGCGAAGCTTTGGCAGCAGAAGAAGATACAGAAATGGCTTGAACTGCAGCCCTGCGTCGTTCTGTGAGATGTCTGCCTTCTTGAGCTAGACAACAACCTTTTGTTTACAAAGCTGTAATTTTTCCTTTTTAAGCCTTGCAGCCATTTTCTGCTAAAAAAAAAAATTTTAGAAGAGAAATAGATGCAGATTGACATGTTTCAGATCCTCAACACAAAGCTGGAAAGTCATTAACATATTGCAACAGCACAGTCCCCTCAGGCGGAGTCCAAGCCTGCAGGACAGTTACATAAATGCCCTTTTGTCTGAAAAAGGGCCGGAGATTCAGACTGTCTCCACTCTGGTTTATTATCTATGACCTTAGGGATTCCAATAGACCTTCTACAAAGGCCATACTAAGTACATGTTTGCCCATCTTTTCTATGCCCCTATACCCCAGATCTGACTAATGTTGTTGAAGGCGGGCATAGAATTGTTTTACACTTTCTTCCTTCTCTTTGTGTGATATTAGAAAGAGACAAGGAGGATTCTCTCAAATTTTTGTTTTGTTTTTCTTTTTCCCAATGTTTCAGACAAATTAAAAATATTTTACCACTTCTCAATTCTCTATGTTTAATTTTATCCTAATCTGTGCCACAATAGTTTTTCACATAATTTTAGATTATAGTTCCCGCTGCCTTCCCTGTTCTACATATACTCCTGCATCTCCTCCTTGTCCTCATGCTTCCACTCACTAGCCTTGGATCTAGTGAGCATAGGCATAACCGGTTTGCACCGAGGAGCTCCGCAAGCAGGGCAGCTCTCTCTCCAATCCGGGTTCTGTTGTCCACAATGCCAGCAGGTCCATCCCTCCAGTCCAATGTTTGACCTTGGAGTGGATGACTTGGCATAGGGTGGGGAGGAGACGGTTGGAATTGAGATGAAGGAGGGGGTGAAGATGGAAGAGGGAACTAACCCGACAATGAGAGAACATCTTTGAATTCTTTTCTCATTTCATTTTCAGCTACTGAACAGTATATAGATATATATGATACAACATACTTCCTGTGTAGCCAAATATAACCAATTCTTAATTCAGATTTCTTTGCAAAGACAAGTAGGTCTTCTAAAGCCCAGTACTCCCCACCCTTTGAAATTTATCTTATCTTCTATAGAACACAGAAACTTGTCCAGACAGATAGCTGTATAACTGGTTCCACTGCCTGTGACTATCTTCCTGGGCTGTCTATTTAAGATTAACCCAGAATGTAATACACTTGCCCCCACCTTACAAAAACTGCAAATTCACACTCACTAAGGGGGGTTTTATTCATTCCTATACGGACTGATAATATGTGAAGTAGAAATTGGGATTGTATTTACTGTACACCAGACTTCCAATAATGAGCGAATTATGTATAGATAAGAAAAACTCTTAGTACCGCGGTTTTTACACAATTCGTTCAGAATAGGCTACCCAATGACAAACACAATACAACTTATGCCCATTTCTACCCACATACTGATATTCACCACACTGTGACCACTCAGCGGCCAATATATTATAGGGGGCTTTATTCCACCCTGGCATAATTAACAATTCATCGGACACGTCTTTGTTCTTAGCTACCGACATTTTCGTACTATTGCGGATTTTCTTAAAAGGCGACATTTTCACACTATGCCAGATTATCACAAGAAATTCTTCAACTATCAGTTTATCAAAATTTTCCTTAAAAACAAACTAGTGTATTACTCTCTGCGTAATCCTGTTCACAGCGCCATTAATGTATTGCTGGAAGGAGCAAGACTTAGTTCAAATTACGCTTTATAGAGAGTTAGACACTATAAAAGGTTCATACTGTAGTTGATTGGGACCCTAATAAGTGGGATGGGGACCAATATTCATTTGCCAATTTCTTTAGCTATCTTCCGCACCTTATCCTCTTTACCAGCAGTATGGACAATGGCTGGCGGTTTATGTACACCAAGAGGCTTATTATTTTTATTCTTTCACACACATAAAACGATTGTTTGTTTCACTATTTTCTTATGCAGTCTTCCATACCTTATCCTCTTTACCAGCAGTATGGACAATGGCTGGCGGCTTATGTATACCAAGAGGCTTATTATTTTTATTATTATTTTCTTTATACACTCTTCAAATAAAATACTGTTGTTCATTGAAGATGAATTACACTTTAAATAGAACTTTTGTTATTAATTTGACTAAAGTACTTATCAGGTGTTTCAAGTACACAATTATCTCATATTAATATCTTAATTCAATAATATTCAAATTAACACAACCCAATATTTTTGAATTCCACATATTCCACGAATCTGTATATACATATATACACTGTGGTAATCCTGGGCTATTATCTCACACAACTAGTCTCAGGAATAAAATTAGATAATTAGATGCCCCTCCTTTGGTCACTCCATTTGTTCAAGTGGGAGACTTAACATGGAGTCTAAGAGTGACCTTCACTCTATACATTACCACAATATACATATATATATACCAACATCCACTTAAAATGGAGACACACTTTTCACCTAGGCTGGACTGTGTGTAGGGTGGAGCAAGACCTGTTCCTATTGTTCTTCCCTCCCATCTCCTTACATCACCTAGCTCCACCCCCTGTGGTCTGGCTCAGCATTTGGTCATTTTTGCTTCATTTCGTTTCTGGTTACTGGACAGTATACACCATATAACACAGTCTAACTCTCATACAGGTCCTTCCATTTATACACACACATAAAGACAAAAACATTTGCATGTCAGTTACTATTTTTTTTTTTTTTTTTGTCAGTACTTTAAGTGTCAGTACTTCCTCACTTGTCTAAAAGTGTCGGTACTTCCCAACCCTGCTTATTTCCCCCCGTCTCAATTACTTCTCTTATACCTATAAGAGGCTCCCATCAGGGATTTTATCCCCTGAAAATTTTAGGCTTCCCTGGTACAATTTATACCATGCCTTCCCGAGATCGGCAAGCGGGTTTCATATTCTGTACTTCCTCACCCTGCATATTTTACCTCGTCTCTACTACTTCTCTTATGTTTATAAGAGGATCCCATCAGGGGTTTTATCCCCTGAAAATTTTAGGCTTCCCTGATATAACTTATACCATGCCTTCCAGAGATTGGCAATAGGGTATTACTTCCTCACCCTGTATATTTTACCTCGTCTCTACTACTTCTCTTATGTTTATAAGAGGATCCCATCAGGGGTTTTATCCCCTGAAAATTTTAGGCTTCCCTGGTATAACTTATATCATGCCTTCCAGAGATTGGCAATAGGGTATCATATTCTGTACACTGACCATGCAAAGTAACAAATAAAGACAATAACAGTTAAACACCCGCACAGCATATTCAGCCCACCATATGAATTCTTAAAAAGCTTGAAGATTTATAAGAGGCATGCACTTCTTACCCCTCGGACAGGAAAGGAGCAGCCAGGAAGCACGGATAGATTGTGGCAAGATAAAACCTTACCTTACTGCGCAGTTTTTGTCAATCCGTGGTTCCGAGTGGCTCCTTATCCCATCTGGGTCCGGGGGGGTTCGAGGTGTAGGTGGTCCTCTTGTTCCATCAAGCCCCGCGTTCGGGCGCCAATTTTGTTAGGGATAAAATCCATGTTACGTTAATATGCTGTGGGGCTCCAAATTAGAGCTGGTTATGCCGGCCACCATGAGAAAGCAATAGACACAGGCATCACGGTCGTGTCTTAGAGCAATCTGACTTTATTGTGTAAATTGACTTAGTCTTATACAGAAAAAAGTAGGCGTATCAGTAGGTTAGTGTTACAGAGGTTGACCTGTTTTACTGGTACATAATTTTGTTTTCTCTATAAACAATGCTTTATTTGTTTGTTTGTAGACATCGTGTCTGGTACCCTGATTATCATCACACTCTACATTCTTATCACATGCCCTACCTAGACAGCAGTACAAAGCATTCCATACAACCTTTTGATCAGTGTAACGAGATAAACAGGATCTTTGGAGACATGATGGACACTTAAGATTACACCTCTACATAATGTAATTAAGTACTAGCCTAAATGTACAAGCATTTAGCAGACCTTTTCATAGGACACAGAATAGAGTGTACAATTTAGGCCTACAGCCTCCGGAAACGTATAAAGATACATACATATATAAATTAATATGTTCATAACCCTCACAATATAGAGCACGTATTTATGTTGAGCAAAATGTCCAGTGGGCAAAAGGTACAAACTTGTAAAAGTAAATTCTTAGTAAATTCAAGCTAACATTAAAACATATACAGTATTTTTTCACTTTGAAATAACTTTGTAAATGAATCCCCATATTTAGCAGCATGTCATTTTTAGGTCCTACACTATGTACTGCTTGTTTCCTTAGTATATCTTTATAGTGGTTGGAGTTTTATTTTTCTGATACAGAGCTCATAATCTATGGTCTAAAGTCATTACTAGAGAGAGCTTACTGCATACTGCTTTATTACTGATTTTTTTATGTATATGTTATATGCTGTAAGCATCTACAGTCACCATAGTTGCCAGAAGGTTATGTTTAAAATCTACTTTTATACAAGGAATGTTGTGCACTATATCAGGAAATGCAAAGATCCAACTATTATAAAGATATATAGGGAATTTGGGAGGCTAGACTTTTAGCTTATCCACATTAAAAAAAACAACATCAATGGTTATCTGAAAGAGAAGGTCCTATTTTTGATACCTAAAATGAGCATATAATACTAGTATTATAGTACTTTAATATGCAGCATTCTAGAATATACTTGCATTGCTCATTTCAGGGCAATCTGAGACCACTACAACCCTCTTTCTTGTGGCAGTCTTATCCATTAATACTCAACTGTCAGGACTTTGAGCAACCACATGGGGGAAAGCTGCCAGAACATCTAAATGGAAAATGTAGTTACTGCCAGTATTTTAGAAAATGGGGCAAAGTACCCCTTCCCATACTAGTTTTTAGAGATTATTCTTCAAAAGTTTTGAAGAGATTAGTTTTATACACCCTAATGATACTGGACAGTACTTGACCAAAATCTAAAAATGTTAAGCAAAAAAGAAATTAATGTCAATATTTTTAAGATGAGATATTAAACAAGCACCTGGGTGAGGAGGTGATATTTTTCTGTGTCCATACATAGAGCTTCAGCTAAATACACTAGTACATATTATAAATGTTTATTGTCTGGTAAAGAAAAAACATTCTCATGTACAGCAAAAAAAAATCACAACTTTTTTTATTCAAGATCTATTGAATTTTGTATTCAAAATCCATTTTAATATACTGTATAAATGCTACAGTACAAGGGCGCATACCTAATCATACACAGACATTAATATTTTGTAAGCAAGCATTGCTTTATAATTGTATTCAAATTACTATAATCAACAGGGATAATAAACAGGAAAACAAGAAAGGAAAAATTCCTTTGATTCCTTTGATTACCGTAGCATTCCTATAATCTGCTGAATGATAAAAGCCATAGCAAGATAAAACAATGTTGAGCACTTAAAGTGTTACAGGGGGCAGTGAGCTATATTATTTACTAATAATTTTGTTCAACTCTTTGGAGGCCTGTCATAATTTGTCTTTCAGGGCTGAGAAAGGCAAATAACCGACATTCAATTTGTGCACTGAAATAACTGAAGTTCAACAGTACAAAAAAAGCAATCAATAGTACACAAAAGAATAATAAAATGGCAAGTGTGCTAGTTTACCTTGTGAATGGGAATCTGATAAGATTATAGAGTTTGAAGCGAAAGCTTCTGATATTCCATCCTTTCAGTCATTAAGAGCCTTCAATGCTGGCAGATCTTCTGCCAGAAACCAGCACTGATCAACGTTTTTGCATGTGGATCGGCGCTCATTTTGCTACATTTACATGTAACAATCAGCAACTGTATGTGCCCAAACAATAAATAGTGCATCATTCTGGTACATATGGTAGATTCCCAGGTGCAGAAGCAGCTCTCAGCTATTGAATGACAGCTGAGAGCTGCCTCTTATTGGTCACAGTGCTCAGCCAATCAGAGGCAGCACTCACTCACCCATTCATGAATGGGTGAGTGAGAGCTGCCTCTGATTGGCTGAGGGTTGTGACCAATCAGAGGCAGCCCATTCAGCAGGAGGGAATTTTAAATCCCCGCCTGCTGAATACTACAGAAAGCAGTTCAGGAGAACTGCCGGCTGGACGCGTCTGAACTCCAGCAGCTACAAAAAGGTGAGTATATATATTTTTTTATCTTTTACACTTTTTTGCATGGTTTTCAGGGAAGGGCTTATATTTTAAGCCCTTCCCCAAAAATTAATACAGTGCTTGCCGACAGCCCATTGCTTTCAATGGATCCGGCTGTATTACCACAGCTGTGGCAGAGGAGAACAATCTTTAGTATATGTTCTCAATGGGGTTGGCGCTGCCGCCGGCCCCATGGAGCGCTTGTACAAGGACACCGATTTGCGCAGAACGCAGTTACATGTCATATAATCATCAGCATATCTGCATAAAAAACGTCCATGTGACCGATCCCATTGCTAAGCATTGGGTTTATATATCTGCAGATCGCAAGCGCGTCTGCAAATCAGACCAAAAAACGCCAGTGTGACTGAGCCCTATGGCTGTATTTTGTAACGTTTGTACATGATCAAATTGATTTGGAGCCATATTAATAATCACTGTGAAATGTTGCTGTCAATGAGGTATATGTGATTGCTTCTCCTGTTTGTACACGTTGATTGGCTATCAGCTACATTCTTAGGGTTCATATTGATGTTTTTCAGTCACTCTTGTTTGGTACTTAAAAGGGGTTCTGTCAGCAAAATTTAAAAAAATTATACTCACCTCCATCCTGCCCTGCATCACTTTGCAGTGTAACCCTGTGGAAATAGAAAAGTTAAAAAAACAATGCATACTCACCTAATTCCGTGGTTCTTGGTCCCTCCATTACTTAGGTGCCGCATGCGGGGTCATCTTGAGCGTCTCCTGTGTGCTCCCACCGTCCTGGCAGCGTCCAATCTCTGCCGTCAATGGAGAGTTGACGGCGAGTGCGCATGCACGACGGGAAAGGGGACACATGCGCACTCGCGTCGACTCTCCCAAGGACGGCAGACGTTAGATGTGGCTAGGCCAATCAGTGGGCGACGTGTCATTTGTCACATCCACCACTGACCCGTGCGTCAGGACTTGCCGTCTGGCTGTGGTCGGAGCTGAGGTGGAAGCTGGCATTTTGCCAGCTTCTGCCCGGCGATCGGATGGCTGCCGGAGGGAGAGAAGAAGACCTGCAGGATCCCGGTGACCGGCCCCATACGGCACAGGTGAGTATAATTTTTTTTTTTTTTTTCTGACAGAAACCCTTTAATGACTGGATGATTTTTCAGATAGTTTTCACTTTGATTAATTTGTTTGGTTTAATTTTTAATGCTTTAATACCTCTGTGGGGCGCTACATTTTCATTGGCTCAGCCAATTCAAAAATCCCACCTCCACACAGCGATGGCTGTGATTGGCTGAGTGGCCGCTCTATAACTTTTTTAATGTAGTGTAGCTAGGGCTTATTTTCAGGGTAGGGCTTATATTTTAAGCTCTCCACCCCAAAAATCAGGGTAGAGCTTATTATTGGATTAAGTCTTACTTTCGAGGAAGCATGGTATAATAATCAGATGATGAAGAGTCAAGACATTATTTTATAACCAAAGATTTAGAGTTCTAATACAGATATATTATTTAATTGTTGTTGATTTAACACTCATGGCTGTCAAGTAACTAAAATGAAGATCAAAAGGATTCTCTATTTAGCAATAGAGCAGTTAAGGGGAGAGCTACCCAGACAACGATATACTATTAATAAAAGTGTTTACCGAAAAATGGTAACCTGTGTCAGTCATTCTCTGTTGTTAGGCCTGTATTTTATGGATATACAATAAAAGCTGTATTTTATCCTAATGCTACGCTGGTGCAAGATCCTTTTCTATGTAGGACTATTGCCCTGACTCCAGGATTTTCCATGCACAGTTGACAATAAAAGAAGCAGTCATCATATCATTGTGACTGCTTATTTATTTTACTCATTCATATAGCACATACATATTCCACGCTGTAATCACCTATGTTGGACCTTGTTCCCATGGCAGCCCAAAATCAAAATTCATCAATTAGCATGTTTTTGGAGCATGGGAGGAAGCCCATGCAAACTCTAAGCAGATATTTACCTTGCTCAGAATTTAACCAAGAACCCCAGTGCTGCAAAGTAACAGTACAAACCACTGAGCCATCATATATTTAATATTGTAACTTTTATAGTTGTCTACAATTTTTTAAATCCCTTTTTTAGTATTTTTGGGGGATGAAATTAATAAGAAACAGCAATTTGAGTTATTTTCTATGTTATTATGCATTAAATAATGCATTTGTTTTATTATATGTATTGGTGCATATGTGACAATACAAATTATGTATTTTTTTTACCAGGTTCCAAGGGGGAAGAGGGAGGAAAAAGGAATTCTATTTTTTTCCAAATTATAATATTTTTTGTTAAAGTTTTTTTTTAATTTTTTTACTCTCACTAGTAGAGGACTTGAACTGATACAATACACTGTAATAATTCTGTATGTTGGTGCATTATTTTACTTTAATTTTACATTAGATTCCCAGTTGGCATGGTAACTCAGCGACCCTCTTATGATCTCATTGTAGGAACTAATGGGCTGACAGAGGCAGCTACTTTCTCTGTTTACTCCTTACTAAAGATGAGCGAACACCAAAATGTTCGGGTTCGCGTTATTCGAAACGAACTTCCCGCGATGTTCGGGTGTTCGTTTCGAATAACGAACCCCATTGAAGTCAATGGGCGACCGGAACATTTTTGTATTTCGCCGATGCTCGCTAAGGTTTTCATGTGTGAAAATCTTGGCAATTCAAGAAAATGATGGGAACGACACAGCAAGTTCTCCTCTGCCACAGCTGTAACAGCTGTGGCAGAGAAGAACGATGTTAGCCCATTGAATTCAATGGAGCCGTCAATACAGCCGACTCCACTGAATGCAATGGGCTGCCGGCGATCGCGGGATGAATTGTCGGAAAGGGGTTAAATATATAAGCCCTTTCCTGCAATTCATCCAGAAATGTGTAAAAATAAAAAATATATATATACTCACCTGGTGCCGACAGACGGAGTTCAGCGCGGCAGGCTGCAGTTCTCCTGAACTGCTCTGAACAGCTGTTAGTAGTATTCAGCAGCCGGGGATTTAAAATCCCCGCCTGCTGAATAAGATGCCTCTGAATGGTCACAGCCTGACCAATCAGAGGCCAGCCCTCACTCACACCCATTCATGAATTCATGAATGGGTGAGTGAGGGCTGCCTCTGATTGGCTCAGGGGCAGGAGAGCTGCCCCTGAGCCAATCAGAGGCAGCCCTCACTCACCCATTCATGAATTCATGAATGGGTGTGAGTGAGGGCTGGCCTCTGATTGGTCAGGCTGTGACCATTCAGAGGCATCTTATTCAGCAGGCGGGGATTTTAAATCCCCGGCTGCTGAATACTACTAACAGCTGTTCAGAGCAGTTCAGGAGAACTGCAGCCTGCCGCGCTGAACTCCGTCTGTCGGCACCAGGTGAGTATATATATATTTTTTATTTTTACACATTTCTGGATGAATTGCAGGAAAGGGCTTATATATTTAACCCCTTTCCGACAATTCATCCCGCGATCGCCGGCAGCCCATTGCATTCAGTGGAGTCGGCTGTATTGCCGGTTCCATTGAATTCAATGGGCAAACATCGTTCTTCTCTGTCACAGCTGTTACAGCTGTGGCAGAGAAGAAGGATTTGTCTTCTATATGTTCTCAATGGGGTTGGCGCTGCTGCCGCCGGCCCCATTGAGCGCATATAGAAATGATTTCTCAGGGAAGAAAGTTAAAGTAACCCGAACATCCGAACATCGTGTGGTGTTCGTTACGAATAACGAACATCCCGAACACCCTAATATTCGCCCGAGCATCAAGCTCGGACGAGTACGTTCGCTCATCTCTACTCCTTACATGATGCAGTTAGTACTGACCATGTTATGTAAAGGGTTAAAATCTGGGATCAGAGTTTTCTCCAAGCCATTAGTGCCAGGTGCTATAATATACAGCTGGCTCCCACAAGTGGCATCTACATTGCTGGCGGTAAACTGCACATGTGTCAAAGTTCTTTCTGGACACCTGCACATGTGCCATACCCCACCAATGATGTAACTGTTAACATAAACATACACACCAAGCTGCAAAGTCTCTTGGGTTGTGTGCATTACACCAGTGAAAGTTTAGCAAAGTGGACAGCTCGGGCATGTGACCACCAGGAGGATTTGCAGACCTATACATTTTGATAGTAAGCATATTACAAAGATGTTAGTGGTAACAGTAATAGCCCAATAAATTGCAGTTATGAATCTCAGGCAACCCCTTTAGATCTGCCCAATACACCTGTAATTCAGCTCTACATAACACGTGTAAGTAGACTGCATTAGCAAACAGCTGTGAGAACAATGATATTTTACTGAAGTTCAAAAAGTTTAATCTAGTACTGAGAAGATGGAGCATGGGTTTAAAATCAGATGTATAGTTTGAAGCCAATGAGACCAATTTGCAAAATCAGTTTCAGAGCCTGAACTATAATATCTCTTATACTGAGTTGCCACTTTATTAGAGACCCCTGACCTTTCATAATTAGAACTTCCCTATATAGAAATTATACATGTGACC
Source organism: Eleutherodactylus coqui (assembly GCF_035609145.1). Classification (NCBI taxonomy): domain Eukaryota; kingdom Metazoa; phylum Chordata; class Amphibia; order Anura; family Eleutherodactylidae; genus Eleutherodactylus; species Eleutherodactylus coqui. The sequence goes on along the minus strand of NC_089845.1, from coordinate 86,721,327 downwards.
CTTAATTGCAGCATAAAATAATTTTACATGTTGTTACTCATTTATACAGTCTCTTTATTTAGCAGTACTGTGGAATTATCATCAATCACATCTCTTAACTTCCCATTCACTGTCCTCTAATATGCATTGGGGCTTTTGCACACCTGAGTCCTTACTTGATTACAACCTCTGCACACATTATAACTACCCCACTGGGAAAAATACAACACTGTCACAGTATGATTCTGGGGATCATTCTGCATTGTAAAGATTTTCTAGACACAACACAATTTAAACTTCAGAATTGCCTGTCAATCCTACTAAGGAGAGAGATCTCTGATACATTATCTTGTCTGCTTCCTAATCAGAGATATACTTTCACTAAAACTCAGATTCAGAGAGAAAAGAAAAACATTTTAAATAACAATAATGATCCTATCAAAATATTGACAGGAACGTCCGGCACAGCAAGGGCGGTAAATAAAGATTTTTTCAGTAAGATGATAATTACCTGGTATATTGATTGTTCTATTGAATGGCAATTGCAGTTCAACTAGTTTATGCTGTAACTCCAAATCTATTACTAGCTTTTTCTCAATAAGACGGCTTCACACACAGCGTTTGTCAGAAAAACGTTACATTTCTAGTGGTGTTTCTCTGAGCTTTTATTGCCACTGCGGTCAAATGACAACTGTGGGTTAATGCAGAAATATGAAACTCACTACAAATGGTGCATTTATCTGGTGCATTTTTTTCCTGTGTGACATCTTGTACTGGTGTATTATTTTGTAACAGTAAGGCTTCATGTCCACGGGGAAAAGAACAATTAAAATCCGCAGCGGCTCACCCGCACGCGGATCCGCATCCCATAGGGATGCATTGACCACCTGCGGGGAGATAAATACCCACGGATGGTCAATAAAAGTGAATTAAAAAATTTCTGGAGCATGAAAAAAAATGGACATGCTCCATTCAGGTGCGGGTGTCCGCGGGGACGGCTCCCGCAGGCTTCTATTGAAGCCTATGGAAGCCGTTCGGATCCGCAGGAGACCCGCGCCTGAATTAAAACTCACCTGCTCCGGGCGATGCAGATCTTCCTTCCTTCGCGGCAGGATCTTCTTTCTTCGGCCCGGTGGATGTGCCCGAGCACATCCGCCGGGCCGATGAAAGAAGATCCTGCCGCGAAGGAGGAAAGACACGCACGGGCCGCAGCAGGTGAGTTTATTCTTATTTTCAGCCCTCATGTCCGCGGGGGCAGGAGGGACCTGCTACGGATTCTCCATAGAGAATCCGTAGCGGGCCTGATTTTCCCCGTGGACATGAGGCCTAAGGGTTTTTCTGAGTTGCAGCAGCCAGTAGGTTTAGCGTTTTTCTAGCATTTTTGCATAGATTTTTCTATAGAAAAAAGGCACAAGACAAAAATATGGGAATAAAAAACACTATCCAAAAGAAGCCTCTATAAAATGCACGTACCAGTTTAAAAATCACTGGCTTTTGTTACATGTGCTTTATAGGGTCAATGCAAATAAGGAAGATGGTAAAATACCTCTGCAGCGCCACCTATAGGATGGCAGCATTCCTGCAAATCAATGTCCAACCCTTTGTAAAAGTATTTGAAACAATGATCGGGAATTAAAGACCAAGCCAGAATCCATACACAGACAGCTGTTTCAGGGTGTTTGCCCCTCATCAGTGTGCAATAGAATTCTGGCTGGGTTAGTGAGAGGCCTATGATATGGTTAAAAAAACACCACCAAAAAGTGTGTATGCAAAAAGCCTAATAAATGCAACTAAAAACAGTAGATGCTTTGTCAATTAAATCACAATATAACATCACTGAAAGGAGAAGATAAAAAAAGATAAGATGGCAATGCTTTAATAGGATCCTAACCCTTATATAATCATAATGAAAGAGAATCAGGCGCTCATTCTCAGGATGACTTGAGGTCACATTGTGGGGATTTGATTGGTGACAGAGGAAGTCCCATGCCTCTGTCACCCTTTTACATGCCACAGTCACTTCAGAGGTTTCTCCAGTCCCAGTCTTCTGATGCAGCACCATAAAAAGTCATATGGGCAGTTGTTAAGAGGTTAAAGTAGTTGTCCAACAGAAAATACTGTTTATAATTTGATCCAACCCATAATTGTAAACATTTTTATATAAACACATATTAAAGTAAAATGTTTATGTCTAAAGATATTCCTGGTCTAATGTTGGAATTGTGTCACCTGCTGTTTCTATTTAATTGCCTTTCTGAGTCCACCTAAGTCATTGTTCTGATGTGGCCATACATGCTCAGTCTTACTTCTTTCTCTGCATCACTGGATAAGCAGGGCTTTCTGGTGTGTTGAAGCTGTAGCATCTTCCCAGCTTGTCAGAAGAGATGCTGAGCAATTGCAGTAATGCTGCCTCATTCTTTCATCACTTGCTCGGCATTTCTTCTGACAAGCAATTAAAATGCTAAAAGTTCAGAACTTGAAGCAGTTTCTCACCACAACAGTTATCCCTGCACAAACCCAGTGGAGCTGAGAGAGAATCAAGACTTAGCATCTGCGACAACCTTGGAGCATTTACTAAGTTGGTCAAAGAAAAGATTTTTTATTAGAAACAGAAGGAGACACTATTCTAATATTACGTCTGCAATGTCTGGGGACATAAACATTTATGTCATTAGTGCAAATAAAAAAGTCTTTATAATTATGACTTGGAATTAACTATACACTATACTTTTGTGCAACAACCCCTTTAACCAGCAAATTAGTTATGATCAGCGGGAGAAATTTTGCTGCATCATTATCTCTTGCTTTCCGAGTTGTTGGGCAATTGCGCCACATCAGTTGGAGCACACTGCTCAGTCAAGCCTTGTTACAAAGAAGAGTATCTGATTGTTTAGTCTCTCTTTAGATACTTTTGATTCCTTGTTCTAGCATCAAGTACCAAGTTTTAGTCCAGTCTTGTGTAGGTTGTCTAGTCAGTGTGTTTTAGGGTGGCTTTACACTCGACAACTATTGACTGCATAGTTGTTCGGAATAATCGCTAAAGGTATTTGTTAACATTTCAAAAACTGGCGTTTGTCTGCTTTTACACAGAGCGATTGTTGTTCAGCAGTTGCTCCATTTCAGAAGAGAAAGTGAGACAGATATAGGCCGCCTGAAGACGGCCGGGTCGGATCCAGCTGCGAGAAATCTCGCAGTGGGATGCGAACCCCGTGCCCCTGCAGAGACCTGCGGCTCACTCGCTCCCGACGTCTTCCATCTCTGCTATGCGCCAGCTGCCGGCCAGCCGGCGTGTGCGCGGGTGGAGCCAGCCCATCACTACTAACATTTCTGGTCGGGCCTCTGCCCGCGGGTAGTTCACAGCAGGATGCCAGCTGTAATTGCGGAGAGCAATACAGCTGTTTGTTTATGGAGAACAGCTGTATTGTTCACCGAGCGATAGTGGCGTTGACCCGCTCCACCTGCATAGCTCTTTAGTAGCTACGTAGCTACTATAGACTTTGCAAAGATGATCACTCAAAACTGTCATTCAAACTGTCGTTTGAGCGACTTTTGAGCAACCATCTGTCAGTGTAAATGGGGTCTTACTCCTTAGTTTTATAATCTAGTCTGTATCTTCTTTTGAATTCCCTGCTTGTTACTGTCTGCCTTTGTTCATGGTTCAGCTTGTTTGTTTATTGTCAAGGGTTTATTGAGTTTGGTTCTCAGGAATAGCTTTAGAATGTAATATCAACAGGGGCAACTGAGGGCAACTGTTGTTGAAGGTTAAGTCAGGGAAAGTGTTACCAAAAGAAATAGGGATAAGTAGTGTTAAAGATAGCATTTCTATATTTCATTCCATTCAGTCTGCGCCAGTCTCCACTGCCAGTTTCATCATATGCATCTTGCGGTTATTATTACCCTCTGCCACAGTATCTAATAGTGAGCCCCTAATGTTATTTGTGTTTTACTGGGTTGATGCATGTTTCATTCTAATATTTCTTGTGCCGTCTGATTGTTAAGCTGTTCAGCTCTACTTTAAGTACTGGGGGTAAAGGGAGACAGGATTAGTACCCAGGAAAAGAAACTGCTAAAGATGAAGTTTGATCTCTATCTTTTTGTGTTCAGCCAGTGTTGTTACAAAACTGCAGTATAGTAACTTTCAAAAACTTAAAGAGAACCTGTCAGGTCCTTAGTGGTGTCCGGACTGTGGGCACAACAGTATAGTAACAGATATGCTGATTTCAGCTGTTTTCCACTTACAAAGATCAGTTCAGAGGTTTTAGACAACTTATATTTCACAATTTGCACCATGGGTGAAGGTGAGATGATGCAGATCAGTAATATTCATTTATTCACTGCTCTCCCCACTCTTCCCCGCCTGCTGCTACTGATTGACAGGCCTCTTCATATGCACAGTAATACATAGAGATCTGTCAATTAGTGCTAGTGGGACAGGAGAGGGCAGGGGTAACAGTGAATATATGAATGTTAATGAACCACATTGGACTCTTCTCAGACCATACAGCAAACTTTGAAATTTAGGTTTTCCTAAACACCTGATCCAATTTGTATAACTGAGAGACCACTAAAATCAGTGTGTCTGCACTATGCTGTAGTGCTCACGGTCCAGGCACCATTGAGGACCTGAAAGGTTCCCTTTAAATAGGTTGTACAGTATTAGAAACACATTATTGCTTTCATGTATTGCATTGAAGTGGTGCTGTGGTGCTGTTTTAGAAAGCAAGCATCCTTTTTTTCTCCAATTCTGCACAACCTCTTTAATATGCTTGCATTTCTACAAACATACCATTGCTATATACTATAACATATATTTAAACATTCTGACGTTGTGTAACACCCACATACTATTAAGTTATCTGGTTATAGCTTGCAAAGTAACTGAAAGACATAGCTAAATCTGCTATAATATAAATTTCCATGACAATTAGATCTGCAATATGTTGATTGAGAATTTTATTTAATTTGTTACAGCTGGGAGAAAAGCAAAATGGTTAACACGTGTCTAGACATATTTCTATGCAGCCTGATTCTCGTCTCTCACCAAATGACCAGATACCTTCATATTTGATTACCAGTATTAATGCAGGACGAAAATAACTACAGTACTTGAGGGCATCATTTTATAGAACCTAAAGTTTATTTCCTAAAGTAGCTTATTTCATTTAATACTTTAAGAACATGGAGGATGCATGCATACTTATCTTGTTATGTCTATTATGTTAATAGACATATATGCATACCTATTACACTAGTTAAATGTATTATGCAAATCAGCTGCACAGCAGACACTGAAGAAACAGCTGTAGTTAAAGAATGAAATATGTCTAAATTAATATATTTTTGCATTGCAATTTAATATTCACATCAAAGCAGCCTAGAAAAAGCATCCTATTAAGATGCATGTGAAAACTCCCAGTTCTTCCTATACTTTTGTTTCAGCCCCTCAGACAACGAACTAAATAAGACAAGTGTGCATTGATTTTACAGAGTGAATTCTTCTCCTTGCAGCTGCAGTGGTTTCATATAAAAGAAGCTTACTTTTTAGAAAGCATAGCTAATTCTCCAGAATGCTTCTTCAATATGCCAATTTTTTTCCAGCCTAGCAGTTCTGGATTGCATCTGCCGATTACTTGGATATGGAAGAAGCTATTTCCCATAAAATTGTTTCCCATGTCTGTACAACCGAATCCTCTTAGATACCTTCTTAAAATGCTTCTTTTAAGTGCTATTATTTTAATGCTGCCTTCAGTATCATACATAAAAGCAGAATTTTATTCAGTAAGAGTCTATCTTGAGAAAAATTGAATCTTAGATTTTTTTTTATACAGTAAAATATATTCATAAAATACCAACTTTGGTTAATAATCATGCAAAGAAAATTTTACAAATGTGTTCAACGCAGACAGTAAGATACAATTTAATGAACTATGAAAACGGTGTCTGTTTTGCAATTATCTGAATGAGTATTACACACAAACCAAAATATAACTGCCCACATATGTTAATGTCTTGTTCAATGAATTTTGTGAGGATTGTTGGTAAGAATTGTACGTATTTTCTTAGGAGACTCATGCTGTAATTAAATTCGAGGAATTTACAATTACATGATAAAGTCTGGTCTTACACATAGGGACAGATTTATTAAAACTGTTTGAGAGAAACTGATTTTGTTGCCCATAGTTATGGCTGTTGGAAGCTGGCGGTAGAAAACAATTTTAATTTTTTCCAAAGGTAATTTAATTTTTAAAAGTAGTAAAGCAAAACGTATGTATGTATACATTTCGTATCGTCGTAATCATACTAAACCATAGAATAAAGTTATTGTCATTTTTGCAGCAGTGTGTATGCCGTAGAAACAAGACTCACCCCAAAAGATTTGCGTTTTTTTCCATTTGACTTCACTTAAAAATTTTTAAAGTGGGGAGGGAAAAAAAAGTAAGCCTTGGTCTTTCCTGTGCTGCTCTCCTGAGTGCATCATCTTAAGTACCCTAACCAGTATTAAGCCAGAAAAAAACAGAAGGTAACTGTAAAAAAGCAAAACTCCTTTACATTTTGAACCACTGTAATTTTAATCATTCAAGTCAGTAATTCAAACAGGGTTGTTTCTGTTATCACAATTATTGCATTTACAAAGACGATGGAAGAATTGGCCTTCTCATGTCATGCCTGCATGTTCAACTCAATTGCACCTCTACCCTTCCTAACTTTTCTTCCCTTTAAAGTACACTCTGACTGGATCTACTCTCTATCTAAGTGGCTTTCATCTACCTTTCTGCAGCTACTGCCACCACATTTATCAATTTCTTCACTACCCAGCTCCTACATTAATTTTTGCTGACATCCCTACAATTATCAATGATGACTTTTACATTGACACACACTATTCATCTGCCTCCTGCCTCCTATCACTTATTTCCTCCTTTGGCCTTTCATAATGGTCTTCCTCAGCCACTCACAAAGAGGGACATATAAAGAACCTTATTTTTAACCTCCTCTGTGTTCCATCTAACCTCTACAACTGACCTCTTCTTCTGTCTGACCACAACCTACTTACCTTTTCTTTCTTCTTCTTTTCATTTATTCCACAGCATAAAATCTAGCACATCCTCCCAGAATCTTTACATATTCACATTCTCTCTTGTACCATTTGCTTGCTTCATAAGGCAGAAGCAGTCACTGTTTTCTATAAGACCACAGTTACTCTATCTCTCAACTCAGTCACGTCTTTCATACACAAAAGAACTTAACAAATTAATAACCAATTCCTGGATCTCCAATCTGATGAGGAAACTGAGGCAAGCTTCCAATATTGTAGGGTGATATTGGAAGAAAACCAACTACAATAAAGACCTTTACACATACAAACATGCAGTCCTTAACTTGAAGTCTGCACTCACTTCTGCAAAACATCACTACTTCACTACTCTCATATTATCTCACAGCCCCAAACAATTATATACAACACTTTTAATACCCTTGTCTGTCCTACAGCTCCTCTCCCATATCTCTCATCTCAGCTGGGGACTTTGCCACTTATTTTAAAAACAAGATTGACAACATCAGAGAGAAATTCAACCTGCAGTCCCTTCAACCCCTCTACATAGCTGCTCAGGCTTCTTACTTCATAACCTGCTTCTCCACCATCACTGTTGAGAAGTTCTCTACCCGGATCTCCTTGCCTTCTGTGCATCCTACCTTTTTTACAACCATACCATTGTCTTTATCCCATCCTCACCCTATTTTATCAACATTTAACTTACCACTGGGATCTCTCCCTCTTCTTTCAAACATGTAACCATCACACTCATCCGAAGGAGCCATTTCTCAGCTCTTGCTTTTTGCCTATCTATAGGCCCATCTCATTATTTCGCTTTGCCTCAAAACGTCTTGAACAGCATGTCCACTTCCAGCTGTAATTTGATTTCTGATCACACCACTCTACTGAAACTGCCTAAACCAAAGTTACAAAATGATCTGCTAACTGCCAAAGCCTCCTAACATTACTCTGTGCTCATCCTTCTCAACCTGTCCTCCACTCTTGACACAGTAGACCACTCTCTTCCACTACAAATTCTTTCATTCCTTGACATCACTGACTTGGCCCTCTCCTGGATCACCTCATACTTCACTGACCAAACATTTAGTGTCTCCCACTAACACAACACCTTCCTCACTTACCCTCTTCCTGTTAGTGTCCTACAAGGCTCTGTCCTAGGACCTCTGCCTAAGACAGCTCATAGAATCATAACGTTTTCAGTAACACTTTTAAGCAGATGACACTCAAATCTGTCTCTCTGGCCCAGATGTCACAACTCTGCTATCCAGAATCAAAAATTGTGTAACAGGTATGTACTCTTTGCTTCCCTTGCATGTTATTAATGTCAGCATAGAGAAAACTGAATTAATTATCTTCCCCATCTCACTCAAACCCCACTCAACCAGACATATTAATCAGCATCAATGTGTCATGTACCCCCTAAGCTTAAGATGCACCATACCCAGGACAAACATGAGCTTGTGATCTCATAGGTAACAGACCGTGGAACAGAGTAAAATATCATATAATCTAAACAAAAAGAGGAAGGGACAACCTCAACCTGACCACTAGGACAAGCCCTGGTCAGGTTGAGGTTGTCCCTTCACCTCAATGAAGGTGGACCCCTGCCTTTTGCCTCAGCACTAACTCTAGCAACTAAATAAGAAAAACACTAATGAGCAAACAAAAACACAACTTAGCGTTACAGCAGAGCTTCTTCCACCATGAACATATCCTCTCTCAACATAGACTAAATAAATAGAGTAAATAATCAGCAACAACCAGACCCAAAAGCAGACTTAAATAGTGATCAAGGCAATACGATTTAATAGATAGAGTTCCACAAACTTCTAGAGAGAGCATCTGCTTTGACATTTTTACAACCAGTGTGATATGTGACAGCAAAGTCAAAGTGAGAAAAGAATAATGACCACCGAGCCTGTCTAGGGTTAAGTCCCTTAGGAGACTCCAAATATACCAGATATTGGTGGTGAGTAAAAACTGTCATCTTAGGCTGACCCCCCCCCCCACCAAAAGATGCTGCCACTCCTCAAAAGACCACTTAATAGCCAAGAGTTCCATGTCCCCAGTATCATAATTCTGTTTAGCTGAAGCAAATTTTCATGAAAAAAAAAACACTAGGATATAGATTTTTCAACTCATTAGTGCCCTGAGACAGAAGTGTTCCCACTCCCACCTCTAAAGCATCCACCTCCACACAAAAAGTTTAGAAAAATCAGGCTGAATAAGAACAGAAGCAGAAGAGAAATATGCCTTCAGAATATTGAAAGCTTTCACTACACTTAAGGAGCACTCTGAAGAAAAGGCACCCTTCTTGGTCATATCTGTCAAAGGCTTCACAATCACTGAAAACCCAAATATAATCTGGGGGGGGGGGGGGCGTCGCTTGAAGAACACTGAGACGAACGCTGTTGTTTAGGCTCCGCTCGGCAAGGGCACTAAAAAGCAATTAAAAGCATCGGCAGAGGGAGGAAAAATCACCCCAGAGAACCCAGCAACACACCTGAGGTGACCTTTTTCTCAGCACGAGGTACAGCCGCTGACATGGCTGCTGCAGAGACTTCTCCCTCCGGCGTTCGAGCGGTGATGAGAGGCGGCCGCGGGGACCATCCATCAGAGAAGGGAAATCAGCAGAGAGCCGCCGGGAAGAACGGCACAGCAGGGGACACCTCTCCGCAGCAGGTGAGAGAGCCCGATGAGGAGAGGGGAAAGAAGAAGGGATGCACAGAGGCTGAACTTTCTCCCATAAAGATGGTGCCGGCCACGCTGTGTCAAGAGCATGCATCTCCCTCCCCCACAAGCAGCCCAGAGAAGCAGAGACAGAGAATGTCTCCTGCTGAAGAATTAGAAAATACCCCTGATATACCCCTCGAGAAAGCTGAAGGGAATGTTATAAAAAGCTTCTCTGCAGACCAGCGACAGAAATGTACATTAAAGAGATAGTAATGGCTCTCAGTGACACCATCCACTCGGATATTAAGAGCCTAACCTCCAATTTAAATGCATCAGTTTCAGAAGTTAAAAGTCGAGTGGAAAAAACAGAAAACAAACTGGAAGAAATAGTCAAATCCCACAACTCACTTATTGACGCTCACTATGAATTAGAAGGAACAGTATCTAAACTCCAAAGCAAATTAACAGATCTTGAAGACAGAAACAGATGCAATAACGTCAGAATCAGAGGAGTGTCAGAAAAGGTCTCTAACGCAGAAATCTTCAATTATGTTACGCGTCTGATGAAGAAGCTCCTCCCCAATACCCCCGAACAAGAATTAATGATCGATAGAGTGCATCGGCTTCCACGCCCAAAATGTTTACAGGACGACAGCCCCAGAGACATAATAGTGTGCATTCATTACTTCCGCACCAAAGAAGCCCTGATGGGCGCAACTAGGAAAATGACATTGCTTCCGAGCCCATATGACAACATCCGTATCTTTATAGATCTATCGCAAGCGACAGTGGAGGCGAGAAGAAGCTTTGCGCCTGTCACCATAGCTATGAGAAACGCCGGTATTGTTTACAGATGGGGCTTCCCCACCAAACTAATCGTAAACAAATAAGAGGAGACACATATATTTCTAAATCCACACGATGCGGCCCGTGCCCTCAAATCTTGGGGAATACAACCACAGCCTACAGTGCGCACCCATGCACCCGAGGGCCCCAAAAGAAACCGCCAGCCTTCCACCAAAGGCACCTCAAGCCCAAAATAAAACATCATTTCCTCACCCTGCTGTTAAAGTACACATTACCATGACTGCCCACTCGCCCATGCCGGACACTCCACCCCCGAATGCGCATACAAGTGTTAGCTTGCTATGCTACCTTCGCGTTCCTTGTAACGTCCTTTCCATTTATCACAAAAACTGGTCCTTCTACTCACGGGAGGAGACGCCGGAAGGACTGTTATGTTTGGTTTTATTGTTATCATTTTATTTCAGGCATCCTTGATTTCCGCAGATACTCAGATGTCCAAGAACAAGCAATACCAACCTCGTCATGGCTCTGAAAATTCTCTCTATGAACGCCAATGGCCTGAACTCCCCATATAAAAGACGTGCCGTTTGGAAGGACTCACTCTCATACGACACGGATATAGTATGTATCCAAGAAACTCACTTATTGGAAACAGACACAGGATATATGACACAGAACAAATTTCAACAAAAAATTTTCGCCTGCGCCCCTAAAAAGCATGCAGCGGTTATGATTGCCTTTAAAGAAAATGTATTATTTGTGGTAGACAAACAAATATGTGATGTGAAAGGTCGTTACTAGAGATGAGCGAACGTACTCGTCCGAGCTTGATACTCGTTCGAGTATTAGCGTGTTCGAGATGCTCGTTACTCGTGACGAGTACCACGCGATGTTCGAGTTACTTTCACTTTTATCTCTGAGACGTTAGCGTGCTTTTCTGGCCAATAGAAAGACAGGGAAGGCATTACAACTTCCCCCTGCGACGTTCAAGCCCTATACCACCCCCCTGCAGTGAGTGGCTGGCGAGATCAGGTGTCACCCGAGTATAAAAATCGGCCCCTCCCGCGGCTCGCCACAGATTTGTTCTGACATAGAGGAGGGAAAGTGCTGTTGGTGCCGGAGCTGCTATAGGGAGAGTGTCAGGAGTATTTTAGGCTTCAAGAACCCCAACGGTCCTTCTTAGGGCCACATTTAACCGTGTGCAGTACTGTGGAGGCTGCTCTTTGCAGTGTTGCACTTTTTTTTTTTTTTTGTATATCGGCCGTGCAGAGCATTGCGCCCTGCAGTAATTATTCATACTCCAGGGCCAGAAGTGGTGGTTAGGCAGGGACAGAAGACATATATTGTGAGGCAGGGACAGAAGACATATTTATTGAATATAGGCAGTGGGCCTTAGCAAAAACATTTGGGGAAAAAAATCTATTTGGGCTGCCTGTGACTGTCCAGTGTACTGGGTCTGTGCTGGGTGTAGTTGTCCTCCTAATTCATACGCAGCCAGCTAAGTGTTACAGCAGTCTTGCGCAAAATTACTTCCTGGCTCTGTGTTGGCTGTTAAATCACCGCTGTATTCCAGTCCACAGTGCAACAGTCTGCAGTTATTTGACATACTCCAGGGCCAGTAGTGGTGACGCAGAGAGAGAAGACATATACAGTGTATATAGGCAGTGGGCCTTTGCAAAAACATTTTGGGAAAAAAATCTATTTGGGCTGCCTGTGACTGTCCTCAGTGTTCTGGGTCTGTGCTGGGGGTAGTTGTCCTCCTAATTCATACGCAGCCAGCTAAGTGTTACAGCAGGCTTGCGCAAAATTATTTCCTAGCTCTGTGTTGGCTGTTAAATCACTGCTGTATTCCAGTCCACAGTGCAACAGTCTGCAGTTATTTGACATACTCCAGGGCCAGTAGTGGTGACGCAGGGACAGAAGACATATACAGTGTATATAGGCAGTGGGCCTTTGCAAAAACATTTTGGGAAAAAAATCTATTTGGGCTGCCTGTGACTGTCCTCAGTGTTCTGGGTCTGTGCTGGGTGTAGTTGTCCTCCTAATTCATACGCAGCCAGCTAAGTGTTACAGCAGGCTTGTGCAAAATTATTTCCTGGCGTTCCGTAAGCGAAGTCAACCTCCAACCACAGGCCAATAAGCGGCACATTTAATTACAGCGTTCTGTTTCTGCACTACTGATAATACACCATGCTGAGGGGTAGAGGTAGGCCTATAGGACGTGGACGCGGCCGAGGACGCGGAGGCCCAAGTCATGGTGTGGGCACAGGCCGAGCCAGTGCGGTGGCCAGGGGTAGAGGCAGGGCCAGACCAAATAGGCCACCAACTGTTTCCCAAAGCGCCCCCTCGCGCCATGCCAACCTGCAGAGGTCAAGGTGTTCTACGGTGTGGCAGTTTTTCACAGAGACGCCTGACAACCGACGAACAGTGGTGTGCAACCTTTGTCGCGCCAAGATCAGCTGGGGAGCCACCACCACCAGCATGCGCAGGCATATGATTGCCAAGCACCCCACAAGGTGGGACGAAGGCCGTTCACTGCCTCCGGTTTGCACCACTGCCTCTCCCCCTGTGCCCCAACCTGCCACTGAGATCCAACCCCCCTCTGAGGACACAGGCACTACCGTCTCCTGGCCTGCACCCACACCCTCACCTCCGCTGTCCTCGGCCCCATCCAGCAATGTCTCTCAGCGCAGCGTCCAGACGTCGCTAGCACCACTGTTTGAGCGCAAGTACGCCGCCACGCACCCGCACGCTCAAGCGTTAAACGTGCACATTGCCAAATTGATCAGCCTGAAGATGCTGCCGTATAGGCTTGTGGAAACGGAGGCTTTCAAAAGCATGATGGCGGCGGCGGCCCCGCGCTACTCGGTTCCCAGTTGCCACTACTTTTCCCGCTGTGCCGTCCCAGCCCTGCACAACCACATCTCCCGCAACATTGTACGCGCCCTCACCAACGCGGTTACTGCCAAGGTCCACTTAACAACAGACACGTGGACAAGCACAGGCGGGCAGGGCCACTATATCTCCCTGACGGCACATTGGGTGAATTTAGTGGAGGCTGGGACAGAGTCAGAGCCTGGGACCGCTCACGTCCTACCCACCCCCCGAATTGCTTGCCCCAGCTCGGTGGTGGTATCTGCGGCGGTGTATGCTTCCTCCACTAAACCACCCTCCTCCTCCTCCTCCTCCTACGCAACCTCTGTCTCGCAATCAAGATGTGTCAGCAGCAGCACGTCGCCAGCAGTCGGCACGGCAGCACAGCGGTGGGCAAGCGTCAGCAGGCCGTGCTGAAACTACTCAGCTTAGAAGAGAAGAGGCACACGGCCCACGAACTGCTGCAGGGTCTGACAGAGCAGACCGACCGCTGGCTTGCACCGCTGAGCCTCCAACCGGGCATGGTCGTGTGTGACAACGGCCGTAATCTGGTGGAGGCTCTGCAGCTCGGCAGCCTCACGCACGTGCCATGCCTGGCCCATGTCTTTAATTTGGTGGTTCAGCGCCTTCTGAAAAGCTACCCACACTTGTCATACCTGCTCGGAAAGGTGCGCTGGGTCAGAGCACATTTCCGCAACTCCAAGACGGACGCAGCCACCCTGCGGATCCTGCAACATCGGTTTAATCTGCCAGTGCACCGATTGCTGTGCGACGTGCCCACACGGTGGAACTCTACGCTCCACATGTTGGCCAGACTCTATGAGCAGCGTAGAGCTATTGTGGAATACCAACTCCAACAAGGGCAGCGTAGTGGGAGTCAGCCTCCTCAATTCTTTACAGAAGAGTGGGCCTGGTTGGCAGCCATCTGCCAGGTCCTTGGAAACTTTGAGGAGTCTACCCAGATGGTGAGCGGGGATGCTGCAATCATTAGCGTCACCATTCCTCTGCTATGCCTCTTGAGAAGTTCCCTGCAAAGCATAAAGCCAGACGCTTTGCACTCGGAAACAGAGGCATGGGAAGACAGTATGTCGCTGGATAGTCAGAGCACCCTCATGTCTATATCTCAGCACGTTGAGGAGGAGGAGGAGGAGGGGGAGGAGCATGAGGAGGAGGGGGAAGAGACAGCTTGGTTCACTGCTGAGGGTACACATGCTGCTTGCCTGTCATCCTTTCAGTGTGTATGGCCAGAGGAGGAGGAGGAGGATCCTGAAAGTGATCTTCCTAGTGAGGACAGCCATGTGTTGCATACAGTTACCTTGGCACACATAGCTGACTTCATGTTAGGATGCCTTTCTCGTGACCCTCGCGTTACACGCATTCTGGCCACTACGGATTACTGGGTGTACACACTGCTCAACCCACGGTATAAGGAGAACTTTTCCACTCTCATTCCCGAAGAGGAAAGGGGTTCCAGAATGATGCTATACCACAGGGCGCTGGTGGACAAACTGATGGTAAACTTCCCATCCGACAGCGCTAGTGGCCGAAGGCGCAGTTCCGAGGGCCAGGTAGCAGGGGAGGTGCAGAGATCAGGCAGCATGTACAGCGCAGGCAGGGGACCATTATCCAAGGCCTTTGCCAGCTTTCTGGCTCCCCAGGAAGACTGTGTCACCGGTTCCCAGTCAAGGCTGAGTTGGCAGGAGCACTGTAAAAGGATGGTGAGGGAGTACGTAGCCGATCGCACGACCGTCCTCGGTGACGCCTCTGCCCCCTACAACTACTGGGTATCAAAGCTGGACACGTGGCCTGAACTCGCGCTGTATGCCCTGGAGGTGCTTGCTTGTCCTGCGGCTAGCGTCTTGTCAGAGAGGGTGTTTAGTGCGGCTGGGGGAATCATCACGGATAAGCGTACCCACCTGTCAACCGACAGTGCCGACAGGCTTACACTCATCAAGATGAACAAAGCCTGGATTTCCCCAGACTTCTCTTCTTCACCAGCGGACAGCAGCGATACCTAAACAATACGTAGGCTGCACCCGCGGATGGAAGCATCGTTCTCTATCACCATCAAAAACGGGGACCTTTTTGCTTCATCAATCTGTGTATAATATTCTTCCTCCTCCTCCTGCTCCTCCTCCTGAAACCTCACATAATCACGCCGAACGGGCAAATTTTCTTAGGCCCACAAGGCTCAGTCATATAATTTTTGTAAACAATTTTTATACGTTTCAATGCTCATTAAAGCATTGAAACTTTCACCTCAACCAATTTTTATTTTAACTGGGCTGCCTTCAGGCCTAGTTACCAATTAAGCCACATTAACCAAAGCCATTAATGGGTTTCACCTGCCCTCTTGGTTGGGCATGGGCAATTTTTCTGAGGTACATTAGTACTGTTGGTACACCAATTTTGGGGGGCCCTCGCCTACAGTGTAATCCAATTAATTTTTAGCCCACCTGCATTACAGCTGACGTTACATCAGCTGTGTTGGGCACTGCAATGGGATATATTTATGTACCGCCGGTGGGTTCCAGGGAGCCACCCATGCCGTGGGTCCACACGGAGTTGTAACTGCATGTGTCCACTTCTAAAGAACCCCAGTCTGACTGGGGCATGCAGTGTGGGCTGAAGCCCACCTGCATTAAGCATGACATTACCTCAGCTGTGATGGGCAATGCAATGGGATATATTTATGTACCGCCAGTGGCTTCCTGGCACCCACCCATGCTGTCGGTCCACACGGAGTTGTAACTACATGTGTCCACTTCTAAAGAACCCCAGTCTGACTGGGGCATGCAGTGTGGGCCGAAGCCCACCTGCATTTAATCGGACGTTACCTCAGCTGTGATGGGCACTGCAATGGGATACATTAATGTACAGCCGGTGGGTTCCAGGGAGCCACCCATGCTGTGGGTGCACACGGAATTCCCATTGCGGAGTTGTACCTGCCTGTGACTATTTATAAAAAAACGCGGTCTGACTGGGGCATGCAGACACCTTGACAGAATGAATAGTGTGTGGCACATAGGTTCCCCATTGCTATGCCCGCGTGTGCAGCTCCAGATGGAGGTGGCACAGGATTGGATTTCTCTATGCTTCTGTACAGCATTGTGGGCTATCGCCCCGCCCCTTTTAAAGAGGGTCGCTGCCTAGCCGTGCCAACCCTCTGCATTGTGTGCCTGCGGTTCCTCCTCATGGCTGACGCACCTATAAATAGACATGAGTGTGGCGTGGCATGAGGGCAGCTGAAGGCTGCGCAGGGACAGTTTGGTGTGCGCTGTGGACACTGGGTCATGCGGGGGGGGGGGGGGGTTGGGCAGCATGTAACCCAGGAGAAGTGGCAGCGGAGTGTCATGCAGGCAGTGATTGTGCTTTGTTGGAGGTAGTGTGGTGCTTAGCAAAGTTGTGCATTGCTAATGAGGGCTTTTCAGAAGTAAAAGTTGTTGGGAGGGGGGGGGGGCCCACTCTTCCCGCTATTGTGGCTTAATAGTGGGACCTGTGAACTTGAGATGCAGCCCAACATGTAGCCCCTTGCCTGCCCTATCCGTTGCTGTGTCGTTCTCATCACTTTCTTGAATTGCCCCGATTTTCACAAATGAAAACCTTAGCGAGCATCGGCGATATACAAAAATGCTCGGGTCGCCCATTGACTTCAATGGGGTTCGTTACTCGAAACGAACCCTCGAGCATCACGATAATTTCGTCCCGAGTAACGAGCACCCGAGCATTTTGGTGCTCGCTCATCTCTAGTCATTACATAATTCTAGTAGGCTCCCTAAATAACACTCCTCTCACATTAGTTAAGGCATAATCAGAGCCATAAGGGCCCTATATTCATCTCCCACAGCTAGGGTATTGGTGGATGGTACACTATCAGATCCCCTACAAATAACAAATGGAACGAGACAAGGGTGCCCACTTTCGCCTATTCTATATGTTCTCGCAATTGAACCATTAGCAGAAAAAATACGTATGTCCCCCGAAATAAACAGTATTCCAGCAAATTTAAGACAGCATAAAATTGGATTATTTGCTGATGACGTCATACTAACCACGTCCCGTCCCCTGGAATCTTTGAGAGCCGCACACAAAATCCTAGAAAAATTTGCTGAAGCGTTCTTATATAAATTAAATGTAGACAAATCACTCATCTTAGTCATACACTTATCTTAAAATTTGAAAACAGCTATTCAATCTGAATTTTCATTTATATGGAAAGAGAAATCTATACCATATCTGGGGGTGGAATTGACAGCCTCTCCCAAAGATTTGGAAAACGCGAACATCCTTACACTGCTTAATGCTACGCAAAGGGAAATAGACCATTTAACTAAACTAAATCTGACGTGGTATGGAAGAATCATGTCATATAAGATGAAAATCTTACCAAAGATTATGTATTATTTTAGGGTCCTCCCAATTCCTCTCTCAAATACCTCCCTATCCGGCCTACAAAGACAACTAAATAAATACATATGGGGGGGAAACCCCGTATAGCCCAATCAATTCTAGCGTTACATCAGAAAAATGGCGGAGCTGACGTGCCAAACCTAAAAATTTATCAAAGGGCTGTAGTGTTAAACCAAATCAAAAAGTGGATGAATAAAAGCATGTCCCTGGGATGGACAGGAATAGCAAAAGGTCTCATGGGCGGAGTCTCAGGGCAAACCCTTTTATATGCTGTATCCATATCCGAGGTACATAATTCACCGAACTTATCATTACAACTACCAGAGCTGTCTCCTCCCATGATGGCATCAATGGAGGCGTGGAAAGATCTTACACAAAAACTGGCCTCAAATGACAGTTAAAAAAAAGCCCCCTCTACCTCTCGAGACCTTGTGCCTTTTCCTGCCAGACCTTGCGTTAAGGGAATGGTTGACGAGAGATATAAAGAAGTTAGACGATCTAGTGACTGAGGAAGGCCTAAAATCATTCTCAGAAATTAGCTCCAAGTTTCAACTACCACAAAAAGAATACTTTACTTACAGTAGAATAAACTCCTTTCTACAAAAAAACCTCTTTACATAACCTACAAATCCCCACTACAATAATTAACAGAATCACCTCTGGAAAAATAGATGACAAATCAGAGATAAGATGGTTCTACTATATACTGTCAGACAATATCTCTCCAAAGAAGAAATCACATATCCTAAACTGGGAAAAAGAATTAGGAGAAACAATATCCATAGAATCATGGGAAAAGGCCTATAGAACCTCCTTAAAATCCACTAAAGGGTTAGGGATTCTAGAAACTCAAACGAAACTCCACCTAAGATGGTATCTCTCTCCCTCGCTATTGGCAAACAGATTCAAAATGGGAACGGGTCTATGCTGGAGGGACTGTGGGAAAAAAGGAACCTTGTCTCATATTTTCTGGTCCTGCCCCAAACTAAACAGATTCTGGAGAGAAATCCTAAATGAAATGTCAAACACTTTAAAATGCTTAATTCCCAGAGAAGCCAAACTAATCCTGCTTTTAATAGGCCTCGATAAATTCCCTCCAAATACAAGATTCTTATTGGGTCACTCTCTTATGACAGCAAAAACTGTAATTGCTAAACATTGGAGAGAACAATCCCCTCCAACAAAGGAGTTCTTAGGTCGGATGGCAGAACAATGCACGTATGCGGGATGGTATGCAAAGTGAAAGAATGCTATGGGAAAATAGGAGGAGATCTGGGCTATATGGAAATCTAAGCATTAAAACAAGCTGCATATGGATTTCTATGTGATGCCGATTATCTATTATTCATGTTCTGTTAATTCTTATTCAAAATGCACACAAAAGAAAATACCTAGCAAAGTTATACTGTTTGTAAAAATTTTATATACTAAGGAAACCATCTGGTTGGAGTTACTAAGTTGTAATAATATAGAAGAATATTAATAAGTGTATATTAATGCTCAGAATTGTACTATCATAATTCTTCACGTGTCAAAGTACTATTGTTTTCTATGACCAACTTTGCAATAAAAAATGAATATGGTAAAAAACAAAAAAAAACAAATATAATCTTACAGTAGTAATTAGCAAAACCCAAAAATCTTTAAACTGCCATACAAATTTTTAGGCTGCACCCAATCTTCAATGGCCCATACCTTGTCCAGGTCCATTTTAAAACCCTGTGCATTATGTAACCTTCTGCACAGCAAAAGAAAATGTCTCGGTTTTCGCAAACAGTTCATTCTCCCAAAGTGTTTGCAACACCTGATGGACATGTGAAACATGTAAAAAACAATCATGAGAATAAATGAGGACATCATCCAGGTACATCAACACAAAATGCCCATTGAAACTTTGAAGCATCTCACTGATGAAAGCCTGAAACACTGCAGGAGCACTGGTCAAATTAAAAGGCATCACTAAATTTTCAAAATGCCCTTCTGGGATATTGAAGGTAATTTTCCACTTACCCCTTCCTTGATTCTTATTAAATCATATGCTCCATGCAAATTTAACTTGGAGAAGAAACTGGCACCCGTTAACTGGTTGAATAGGTCAGGTATAAGTGGTAATGGATACAGATTGCGTTTAGTAATCTTATTAAGTTCTCTGAAATCTAAACAAGGCTGAAAACCCCCATCTTTTTTTAACAAAAAAAAAAAACAAACGGGTGGATAAGGCAACTTTGAAGGACATATGTGTCCCTTCTTGAGGCTGTCAGTAATAAAATCTTTGAGGGCCTGTTGTTCTGGACCAGACAGGTTGTTTATACAACTCTTAGGTAATTTACAATTTGGGACAAGATCAATAGCACAATCACCTTCCCTATAGGGAGGTAATTTATCAGCCCATTCTTCAATGAAGACATTTAAAAAATCGCTAATGAATTCAGGAAATTCTTCCATCTGCACAGATGAAATATTAATCGACATGCAGTCTTGCCAGCATGCCGAATTTCACTTAATAATATCCTCCCTACCCCAATCAATCACAGGATTGTGTAACCTTGGCCAGGGTAATCCTAACACCACCTGCGTAGGGAGAGACTTCATGACAAATAAACAAACTTTTTCAGTATGAAACAACCCAATCCTCAAACAAAGCTCCGGAACACAAAATTTTAAGCATCCTCAAGAGAATGGAGCAGAATCAATAGCAGACACAGGAATGGGAGAGGCCAAAGGCTTAAAGTATAGTCCCAAACTTCTAATCACATCAAGCTGAGAAAAATTAATCGCAGCTCCACTATCTAAAAACACCATCACCAGAGAATTACCTGTGCTAAGGACAATCTCAGCAGGAAAAACTAGCCTGTAAGATGATACCCAGACATCTTGCGGAACCGGAGGAACCTCCCCCTTAACCTCTGGGCAAGCTAGTTTTCCAGCTGGAACTTTCAGAGTGAAGACACTTGAACAAAATAACCGATGTGTAGTGGAAACCCAATATTTCTATATTTTGGACTGTGGGCCTTTGGTAGTGGACATTTGTGAATTTAACATTCTGTATAACCAAATGTCATGTTTGCCTTCTGTTCTTACATTTATGCAATATGCAATACTTCCTCTTATGAAACTTCTGTTCTCAAAACGCTGACAAGATAATATATAGTATAAACACGTTACATTTTCCATCTGTTTTGCAACTTTGGAAGACAGTATAACTCAGACATGGACAACCGCAGTCTGAAACAGCTACCGGAATAATTACCCAAGCAATTTTACTGGAAACGTATGCAAATAACATGGGAGGTCTATGCTATTACTAACTCATGATGTAACAGCCAATTATATCGAAGGAACCACACGTGGGCCTAAGACAACCCAGTCATTTCATCCACCACCTGATGGCCAATCACAGATGACCGGAGGATGGAAGAATTGCAAGATGCTTATCCAATAATTAAACAATACGTTGTATCTATGTAATCTTTTGACCTGCCCAGATGTTAAACTTTAAAAGAGGCAACACTCCCAACATTAAAGGAGAATTGAGGAAGCTATACATGCTGAACCTTGTGTCAGTGTGAAAACTTCTTATGCGCATTATCAATTCAGAGTTAATATGGAAGGGTGTAAACATTCCAAATTGAGTAAGCCGTGGTTCCACAAAGGAATTCCACGTCAGCTGGTGGCCCGTACGGGGAGTGATCGATAGGTTCCATAGAGCTCGGACAGAAGACACGGACATATGCGACCTTGCACTTGGTGGGCCCAAAATATCATCAGAACACGGTAAGATAAATTAATTATCTATACCTGTGTGGCTGAGTTCAGGCTCGCCTATGTGCCGTGTCAAGGCCGAACGATTTGGATCCGCACGACATGTATTTATAAGTCTCGATCACTCGATAAGAACCTGTCATAAGATATAAAGGAATGTTTACATGCCTGTTGTCTTGAGAGTAATGGTCGGTTGGCAAGGTCAGTGAGTTGCCTTAAGGGGGAGGAAGACCCTGTATAGGGGCTCCTTGCTCGGGTCAGGTTTGGTGTCTAAAACCTTAGAGTAAGGGGACCTGTCGGGGTAGTTTGACTAAGGTGTCCCTGCTCGGGTCAGGTTTGGTGTCTAAAACCTTAGAGTCAGGAAACGGTCAAACGTCTGGACAGGCACCGCTGCTCCGGTAGAGTCTGGTAAGAGACCTAGGAGAGAGGGGCTGCCAGACAGTATCCCGAGGGGCAGTTTAGACTAAACCAGCCGTACTGGTGCTCCGTCTATTTGTCTGTCTAATTGTGTGGGTATACCACCCATGTCTTGCCCAAATTGCCAAAAAGGATTGTTATTGACAATAAGTACCCTCGGATGGGAGATCTGTAGTCAGAATAATCCCTACCCCGCCCACCGCTGTGGTTACAGTCCACTGTTTGAGGATGGTGGTCCACAAATATTTGTTTATCGTTTAAATGTCCACGAGTAGATCCCTCCGTCTGAGGGTAGATTAATAAACTGTGTAGCGACAGAAATGCTAGAGACTCTAGTGCGGGGCATACTGTGTCCGGCGTTAGAGGAGACTTCTATAATCATGAATCTGACAGCCATGATTGAAATTGAAAGGCAACAAACATTGTACCGAGGTCAATTCTTACACCCTCCAGAAAAGTGTGGAAGGGGTGGAGAGTCAAGTTATCATTGATTAATCAAGCAATCTTCCTGTGTGCTCAAAACGTCCTACCTGTCAGTTTTATAAAGTTAGTGTGCTTGTCTGTTGTGTAGAGCTAAACCAGCTGAGTTGTTATATAGAAATAGTCTGTTTGTCTGTTATATAGAATTAGTATCAGTCCTGCTCAACTGTAAGAAGGGATTGTTAGCAATGAGAATGCATTGGCTGGGTTATAGCCAAGATTAATACACCGTACACAGCGGCGCGCTGTGGGTTTGGACTTTGTAGGTTGCATGTTCATTATTGGATCCCTTCTAGTAAGGCAGACTACTAGACTGTGTTGCTGTTGAATTGTTAAACGTTGAAAGTATAGGCTTGTGCCCGTAAGTGAATGTATAAAAAGGGTTAACTGAATGTGTTTAGGAGAAAAAAAAAAAAGGCTGCTAACTACATTTAAAAAGAGGAAGTGCTGTAACTCTGAATAGAAGTGAAGCAATTCTTGTGCTGTAACAAATAACTACTGTTGGATGTTAAAACTACTCGTATGTTTTGTTATGTAATCTAATCTTTGTAATACTCCCGTCACACAAATGTAAAAAGTTATATGCCACTCACATCCTGAGGGGGCTCTTAAGAATACAAACTGTAACAGACTGCGTAGCCCACCATGCCCACAAGAAAATACATCTATGTTTGCCAAGTCCCCAATTCAATTGTAACCACATACAATGTTAGGTGGTCACCGCTGTGAACATAATATTTATGCATTAGACGTTAGAATTTCCCTAAATGTCAGAAAGACGAAGAGAAGGTGGGCTGAAATGGCGTCTGTATCAGCACATGCCAAAGACACCAGCGTTCAATATAACAGTTTAGTAAATAGGAAGAATTGCAGTACATTACCAATCAGATGGAGATGCCCGGCATCTAAGACTGCATCTGCCCGGTCGCCGGAAGTCTGGGACAAAAACTGTTGTAAAAGTAAAAATTAGCCACGTTCTCCCTTGTAATCCTGTCTCTAGGCTGTCACGGGAGGGAGAGATTCTGAAAAGAGGAAGTTACTAGCCCTGACAACGTCCCAGCACCAGTAAAGTACATTTGCAGACAATATAAAATAAATAAATAAACTACAGGGAGTAAGAGAAACTGCAGAGAAGCCAAGGAATAGGAAACAAGCAGGTAACGATAAGGCCAGGTATCCACAGGAGGAACAGGGCAGATTGACCCGTAATTTGTAAAATGTAAATTGTGTGATGCATAAGACTTTATCTTTATTGGGGTGTGATGTGTATCCAAGTACTGCCAACCTTGAATGAGAGAATAAGGAAGTAAGGGATTAGCCTGATTCAGAGGGGTGGAGCTAGATGATGCAAGAACACGTCTCTTATCCAAGGAGGGGGTAAGAATCATAGATAGCCAGAAGAAAAAGTTTTGTTTTTTCCTCCTGTCTCAAACTCAGCTTTCCACGGTTCCTGACAGCTACAAACAAGACAGACGTAGGGAAATTGAATGTACCGACCATGATAATATATACGAGACCCAGATACACATATATAAAAAAGAAAAAAAAAAAAAAGGGTGAAGGGTCAGCCACGCATCTTAGGTGCTGTGTGCTGATGTTTTGGAAAAAACTGCCAACCGGCCACAATTTCACTGTTAATTTCTCTTGCAGAAGGCTGTAAGGCCTGGAGGCCTCCAAAGACTAACCAAGTTCTGCAGGCCATACCCGTACATACACCCGCTGCCGAATTCCGCACCTTTCTGGGCCTTGTTTCATACTGCCGCCCATACGACAGTATTGACACAAAAGCACGGAGGACAACCACGGCCACTGAGATACTACGCCATGAGGGTGGATCCAGTGACTCGAGGAGCTCCCTCATGTGTTTGTGCGGTGGCAGCAGTACAGGCAATGGTTGACAAATCTTCTAAGTTGGTATTGGACTACCCCCTAGTGGTCCACACCCCAAATGACATCCAGAACATACTCATGCAAGTGCAACCCAAGCACTTATCTCTGGCCTATTAAATCCGGCTACAATGTGCTCTTTCCATGCCTCCCCCATTATTTCTTCCCAATGTTGTAATACCTTGAACCCGGCTACTCTTCTTTTAATCAGGTATTCCGGTTCAAACGGGGGAGGGGAGGCATAGGTGATCTGAGTATGACAGATCAGCTATTTTTTTTAAGTTTTTTAAGATTCTGTGCAACAAAAATTCTGACAAAAACTGTTATTAGAATACACTGTTAATGATGCATATTTTGAGTTTTCTTTTGTAGATGGTACCAGGGTGAGGATTGATGACTCCGAACCAGATATGCAGAGCTTACACAACAAGATGTCCTAAACGAAGAAGCTCTGCTTCCGCATGTCTCAGGGCAAGAAGCGGAACCGGAGGCCCTCACTGAGGCGTGTGGAGTGGTAGAAGGTAAGACGGCAACTCTTTACACTGACTCCTGGAATGCATTTGGCATAGCTCATGATTACGGCCCAATATGGAAGGCCAGACAGCTTGTTATCTCAGTAGGACAGCCAATTAAGAATGGTGCAGCGGTGCAGAGTCTCATGGAAACCCTACTACTACTACCTGGCAATGGAGAATTCACACCGATTTCTACAATGGAGAAGCGAGAGATGACACCCTCGCCGACAACACAGCAAAGGCAGCGGCCCTCAAGCCATGGAAGAAAGAAGAATAGATACTGACAGCATGAGTCAGTGACAAAAACTTTGGACTTTGATAAAAACTTTGGACTTTGATAAAGACTTTGATATGTCAAGGACTTTACAGTTACAAGTCAACGAGGAAGGAAAGCAAATGGGCTAAAAGACGGGAGCAACAGAACAGGACGGCGTATGGCGAACAATCAACAGAAATCGCCTACAGAGGTCCCTGTCCCCCATGATGGCCCAACTGGTACACAGAATCAAAAGCAGCGATGACGTCGACACTGAACAAGAATGGGTGACACCTAGGTTCTCTGTAGCTGCTGCATCATTTGTCCAGTTAGCATGATCTTTGCCATATGCGAGTCCGGACAGAAGTAAGGTGGCCATATTACACTCGCCTTGACCACTCTACCCATTTCAGGGATTGCCAATTTGATCACATTCAGCTCACACCTGTTGGGGAGTATGAATATGTGCTTGATGTTGCTTGAGTCTTTTTCAGGTTGGAGGCTCACCCTGATACTAAGGTAAATGAGCAGATAACCACACAGAAGCTCATGAATGAGGTAATCTGCAGATACAGGGTACCGGAAGCGAATGAGGTAAACGAAGGTACACACTTCATAGGTGAAATAATGTGACATCATGTCTGGGAAGTAATTGGACAGGGGAGTGTGCCTTAGTGAAGCCCTTATGCTCCTCCACATCCTGTCAGACAGCATTGAAGATAATGAGGTTACCCCCAATAGTTACTCTATCTTGATCCAACTCTGCTGTGTTCTGTAGTTATCCTGTCATGTTGGTCTACCCTTGTTTTCTGCATAGGTACGACGGCTCTTTCCAGTCTTGTCACTAGGTAGTGTAGGGTCAGGGTAGGCGGCCTGGACGTGTTCACCATCAGGACTATCTCCAGGAGAGACATTGGTGTGGGTGAAGATCAGGGAGTCCCAATCCGTGCGTACCTGTGCATACTACTAGTATTGTAACAGCACATTAGAGTGAGAAGAGAGGCTCCTGGTGATAGTTTTGACCCACACATGTACGTTGACGTCATAAGACAGCCAAGGGGGGTACCTGACTAGTTTTTAAAAATTTTCCTGATCATTATGGTGAATAAAATGTTGACCAGATTAATTATGTTTATTACAATTAAAAGTGATTTATAAGTTATACTAGAGACGCCTTATAGGGACTAGTCGACCAATAGGACCTACCTCGACTATGACTTTTCAAAATAGAATGGCACTAGGTACGATTTTAGCCAAAAAAGGGAGTGTCTGTTAGATGATAGGGTTGACTTGTACCTACATTCCAGACAACACATGACCCGCGGGTAAAGACGCAGTTGCCATTAAGAAGCTGACCGCACAAACTAAAAAGAGCTTACCTTAGTCTGTTTTCCTCAGTAAGGTACCTAACGGGAGAAGGAAAAAATATATATAAAATAAGTTTTGAAACATTATGTATTTAGAACACGGTGATAGGTTTTCGCTAAGATTTTGCTTTATTTTATCTGCAGTGCACTCTGCTCATGCCATGCAACATGCCAGTGTTACAACGCCCCTGGTCCTGTTACCTTGCTGCCTCTGGAAAAGGGAAGTGGGAATAATCACCTGGTAGCTCTTTCCTTCCAGACTAATATATATGATAATGCACGTACTAATAAGATTCAGTCATGTTGATCAGTCATTAGATGGTCCTGACTTTGCACTCGTTGATGAATCGAGGTAATGTCAAGAAGGCGGGGTTCTATACAAGTTATGCAGTGTTTACCTGAAATAGTAAAAGTCGCACCTCTCCTAACCTAATGCCTCGAGATCCCAGGTGGTAGCCTAGACCTCCACATGTACCAAAAGACCCGATTGCCATGAACCCACACCTAGGTATCAGAGGGGCATTTACAGCCTAAGCGACAGTTGTGAAAGACCGCCACGCTACTGAGTTTTCAGAACGTTCTACACAAGAGGTTATTCTGATAAGGAAGTTATTAATTATATTTGTCACCTTTATAGTCATCCTAATTTCTGTTTGTCGTTGCATACAGTGTATTCCGACCCTGATGACTACCTGGTCCACCTGTCTCACTACGATGTCCAACAAAAAGCCCACTGTCAGCGCAAACGTCGTCATCATGGATCCAGAATACGATGATGTCAAACCATCCTATACCCCCATGACAGCAATAGCTCCAGTGTACAACACAATGCGAGTCTAGGGTCAGCGGTGGGGGTGGGACGGAGCAGGGCGAGTTTAGTGAAACAGATAGTTTCAAGGGGGGTCTGTAGTGGAAACCCAATATTTCTATATTTTGGACTGTGGGCCTTTGGTAGTGGACATTTGTGAATTTAACATTCTGTATAACCAAATGTCATGTTTGCCTTCTGTTCTTACATTTACGCAATATGCAATACTTCCTCTTATGAAACTTCTGTTCTCAAAACGCTGACAAGATAATATATAGTATAAACATGTTACATTTTCCATCTGTTTTGCAACTTTGGAAGACAGTATAACTCAGACATGGACAACCGCAGTCTGAAACAGCTACCGCAATAATTACCCAAGCAATTTTACTGGAAACGTATGCAAATAACATGGGAGGTCTATGCTATTACTAACTCATGATGTAACAGCCAATTATATCGAAGGAACCACACGTGGGACTAAGACAACCCAGTCATTTCATCCACCACCTGATGGCCAATCACAGATGACCGGAGGATGGAAGAATTGCAAGATGCTTATCCAATAATTAAACAATACGTTGTATCTATGTAATCTTTTGACCTGCCCAGATGTTAAACTTTAAAAGAGGCAACACGCCCAACATTAAAGGAGAATTGAGGAAGCTATACATGCTGAACCTTGTGTCAGTGTGAAAACTTCTTATGCGCATTATCAATTCAGAGTTAATATGGAAGGGTGTAAACATTCCAAATTGAGTAAGCCGTGGTTCCACAAAGGAATTCCACGTCAGATGTGGACACAGAAAAAACTGTGACTATCGACCCACCACTTACCTCTGCAACTATGTATTTTTGATAACGAACCCAATTGTTTAGATCCTTTGTAACAAGAGATTTAACAGGTGCTACCATAGTATGTCAGAAGTCCACTCTCTTACCTGCTAACCAATATGGATGGCTAAGGACCTAGCTTCGTCCAATGTCTTAGGCACCAGGTTTGAAAGCATCAAATCTTTAATGTCATTACACAAAGCAAAATTAAATTGACTTCATAGTGATGGCTTATTCCATTGGATATCCGAGGCTCATCAACAAAACTCAGTGCAGAAGTCTTTAATAAATGACTTTCCCTGACACAGGCTTCTATTTTTTCTCTTGGCCAGGGAGATTCTATCAGGGTCATCATATAACAGTCTCAAAGACGAGAAAAATTTATCTACCGACAACAGAGCCTTAGAGGTGGGTGGCAAGGAGAAGGCCCAAGCCTGTGTGTCTCCCTGCAATCTAGAGATGACAAACCCCACCCTCTGTGATTCAAGAAAGACAGAAATGTGTACCAGCAGAACTTTTCGTAAGCCCTCGCTGGGCAGGATCAGGTGTATCTATGCAGCAGTCAGCCTGGAATCCAAGCCACTGTTTCCCAAAAAGGTATCAAAATATAAAAACGCTTGGCAGCATAAGTAGGTGCAAATAATGAAAAAAGACTTTATTCACCCATAACGCAGACAGGCCTGTCTGTGTTATGGGTGAATAAAGCCTTTTTTCATTAGAGATGAGCGAACGTGTTCGTCCGAGCTTGATATTCGTGCGAATATTAGGGTGTTCGGGATGTTCGTTATTCGTAACGAACACCATGCGG
Organism: Eleutherodactylus coqui; assembly: GCF_035609145.1. Taxonomy (NCBI): domain Eukaryota; kingdom Metazoa; phylum Chordata; class Amphibia; order Anura; family Eleutherodactylidae; genus Eleutherodactylus; species Eleutherodactylus coqui. The sequence goes on along the minus strand of NC_089845.1, from coordinate 86,692,393 downwards.
TATTCGGGTTACTTTCACTTCCTTCCCTGAGACGTTAGCGCGCTTTTCTGGCCAATAGAAAGACAGGGAAGGCATTACAACTTCCCCCTGTGACGTTCAAGCCCTATACCACCCCCCTGCTGTGAGTGGCTGGGAAGATCAGATGTCACCCGAACATAAAAGTCGGCCCCTCCCGCGGCTCGCCTCAGATGCCTTGTGAGTTAGATGAGGGACAGTGCTGCTGGTACCGCAGCTGCTGTAGGGAGAGAAATAGCAGTTAGTGTAGGCTTCAAGAACCCCAAAGGTCCTTATTAGGGCCAGTAATACCTGTGTGTTGGCTGCTGTTAGCAGTGCCTTTTTTTTTTTTTTCTCAAAATCGCCTCTGCAGAGCGTTGCACCCGGCATTAGGGACAGAAGTGTAAATAATGAATCAGAAGCGGCGCTCCAATGGTGTACAAGGCAATTAAAGACAGAAAGAATGTATATGGAAAGAAACTCACCGCAACTGAACCGGTCCTATTGAAAGGAAACCGGTCAGTTCGTGGGTCCACTGGGGCTTTTCAAATCAATTTAGGGTGGGATACGTTGGTGGTCCTAAGACATCCCCTATGGGAGAGCAGCAGCGAACGACTCCGAAACAATCATGTCAAGGAGGAAAGAAATGTGTATTCAAAATAGGCAAAAAGACTCACTTAATGCGCTCCATCCAACTATATCAAGAAATGGAAATCTTACTTGATGTGGGGTGCCTGGACTCCTGGCACCCCAATATCCAAAGGAGCAGGAAAATTCCAACGAAGCAGGGGTTTTTCTTCATAAAACAATTTATTACACACACAGGCAAATGGGTAATATCGCAACGCGTTTCGGCTTTTTGTAAGCCTTTTTCAAGCATAGGGGACACATGTCAAGTATTTCCTATTTATAGCAAACAGTGTTGCTGAGGGGTAGGGGTAGGCCTAGAGGACGTGGACGCGGCCGAGGACGCGGAGGGCCAAGTCAGGGTGTGGGCACAGGCCGAGCTCCTGATCCAGGTGTGTCGCAGCCGACTGCTGCGCGATTAGGAGAGAGGCACGTTTCTGGCGTCCCCACATTCATCGCCCAATTAATGGGTCCACGCGGGAGACGGTTATTAGAAAATGAGCAGTGTGAGCAGGTCCTGTCCTGGATGGCAGAAAGTGCTTCGAGCAACCTATCGTCCACCCGCAGTTCTGCGCCGTCCACTGCTGCAAATCCGAATCCTCTGTCTGCTGCTCCTCCTTCCTCCCAGCCTCCTCACTCCACTACAATGACACCTGCTCAGGAGCGGGAACACTTCCAGGAACTGTTCTCGGGCCCCTGCTTAGATTGGGCAGGAGTGGTTCCTCTCCCACCAGAGGAGTTTATCGTCACTGATGCCCAACCATTCGAAGGTTCCCGGGGTCCGGGGGAAGAGGCTGGGGACTTCCGCCAACTGTCTCAAGAACTTTCTGTGTGTGAGGAGGACGATGACGATGAGACACAGTTGTCTTGCAGTGAGGTAGTAGTAAGGGCAGTAAGTCCGAGGGAGCAGCGCACAGAGGATTCGGAGGAAGAGCAGCAGGACGATGAGGTGACTGACCCCACCTGGTGTGCAACGCCTACACAGGACAGGTCTTCAGAGGGGGAGGCACGGGCAGCAGCAGGGCAGGTTGCAAGAGGCAGTGCGGTGGCCAGGGGTAGAGGCAGGGCCAGACCGAATAATCCACCAACTGTTTCCCAAAGCGCACCCTCGCGCCATGCCACCCTGCAGAGGCCGAGGTGCTCTAAGGTCTGGCAGTTTTTCACAGAGACGCCTGATGACCGACGAACAGTGGTGTGCAACCTTTGTCGCGCAAAGCTCAGCCGGGGAGCCAACACCAACAGCCTCACCACCACCACCATGCGCAGACATATGATGGCCAAGCACCCCACAAGGTGGGACGAAAGCCGTTCAGCGCCTCCGGTTTGCACCCCTGCCTCTCCCCCTGTGCCCCAACCTGCCACTGAGATGCAACCCCCCTCTCAGGACACAGGCACTACCGTCTCCTGGCCTGCACCCACACCCTCACCTCCGCTGTCCTCGGCCCCATCCACCAGTGTAGTTCAGCGCACCGTCCAGCCGTCGCTTGCGCAACTGTTGGAGCGCAAGCGCAAGTACGCCGCCACGCACCCGCACGCTCAAACGTTAACCGTCCGCATAGCAAAATTCATCAGCCTTGAGATGCTGCCGTATAGGGTTGTGGAAACGGAGTCCTTCAAAAGTATCATGGAGGCGGCGGCCCCGCGCTACTCAGTTCCCAGTCGCCACTACTTTTCCCGATGTGCTGTCCCAGCCCTGCACGACCACGTCTCCCGCAACATTGTACGCGCCCTCACCAACGCGGTTACTGCCACGGTCCACTTAACAACGGACATGTGGACAAGCACAGGCGGGCAGGGCCACTACATCTCCCTGACGGCACATTGGGTGAATTTAGTGGAGGCTGGGACAGAGTCAGAGCCTGGGACCGCTCACGTCCTACCCACCCCCAGAATTGCGGGCCCCAGCTCGGTGGTGGTATCTGCGGAGGTGTATGCTTCCTCCACTAAAGCACCCTCCTCCTCCTCCGCAACCTCTGTCTCGCAATCAAGATGTGTTAGCAGCAGCATGTCGCCAGCAGTCGGTGTCGCGCGGTGTGGCAGCACAGCGGTGGGCAAGCGTCAGCAGGCCGTGCTGAAACTACTCAGCTTAGGAGATAAGAGGCACACGGCCCACGAACTGCTGCAGGGTCTGACACAGCAGACCGACCGCTGGCTTGCGCCGCTGAGCCTCCAACCGGGCATGGTCGTGTGTGACAACGGCCGTAACCTGGTGGCGGCTCTGCAGCTCGGCAGCCTCACGCACGTGCCATGCCTGGCCCACGTCTTTAATTTGGTGGTTCAGCGCTTTCTGAAAAGCTACCCACGCTTGTCAGACCTGCTCGTAAAGGCGCGCCAGCTCTGCGCACATTTCCGCAAGTCCCACACGGACGCTGCCACCCTGCGCACCCTGCAACATCGCTTTAAGCTGCCAGTGCACCGACTGCTGTGCGACGTGCCCACACGGTGGAACTCTACGCTCCACATGTTGGCCAGGCTCTATGAACAGCGTAGAGCTATAGTCGAATTCCAACTCCAACATGGGCGGCGCAGTGGGAGTCAGCCTCCTCAATTCTTTTCAGAAGAGTGGGCCTGGTTGGCAGACATCTGCCATGTCCTTGGTAATTTTGAGGAGTCTACCCAGGTGGTGAGCGGCGATGCTGCAATCATTAGCGTCACCATTCCTCTGCTATGCATCTTGAGAAATTCCCTGCAAAGCATAAAGGCAGCTGCTTTGCGCTCGGAAACGGGGGCGGTGGAAGACAGTATGTCGCTGGATAGTCAGAGCACCCTCCTGTCTATTTCTCAGCGCGTAGAGGAGGAGGAGGAGGAGCATGAGGAGGATGAGGAGGAGGGGGAAGAGACAGCTTGGCCCGCTGCTGACGGTACACCGGCTGATTGCCTGTCATCCTTTCAGCGTGTATGGCCTGAGGAGGAGGAGGAGGAGGAGGAGGAGGAGGATCCTGAAAGTGATCTTCCTAGTGGAGACAGCCATGTGTTGCGTACAGGTACCCTGGCACACATGGCTGACTTCATGTTAGGATGCCTTTCTCGTGACCCTCGCGTTGCACGCATTCTGGCCACAACGGATTACTGGGTGTACACACTGCTCGACCCACACTATAAAGAGAACCTGCCCACTCTCATTCCCGAAGAGGAAAGGGGTTCGAGAGTGTTGCTATACCACAGGACAAGCTGATGGTAAAATTCCCAGCCGACAGCGCTAGTGGCAGAAGGCGCAGTACCGAGGGCAAGGTAGCAGGGGAGGTGCGTAGATCGAGCAGCATGTACATCCCAGGCAGTGCAACAGTCTTTAAGGGCCTGGACAGCTTTATGGCTCCCCACCAAGACTGTGTCACCGCTCCCCAGTCAAGGCTGAGTCGGCGGGAGCACTGTAAAAGGATGGTGAGGGAGTACGTAGCCGATCGCACGACCGTCCTCCGTGACGCCTCTGCCACCTACAACTACTGGGTGTCGAAGCTGGACACGTGGCCTGAACTAGCGCTGTATGCCCTGGAGGTGCTTGCTTGTCCTGCGGCTAGCGTCTTGTCGGAGAGGGTGTTTAGTGCGGCTGGGGGAATCATCACAGATAAGCGTACCCGCCTGTCAACCGACAGTGCCAACAGGCTAACACTCATCAAGATGAACAAAGCCTGGATTTCCCCAGACTTCTGTTCTCCACCAGCGGACAGCAGCGATACGTAAGCAATACGTAGGCTGCACCCGCGGATGGAAGCTACGTTCTCTCTCACCATCCAAAACGGGGACATTTCTGCTTCATCAATCTGTGTCTAATATTCCTCCTCCTCCTCCTGCTCCTCCTCCTGAAACCTCATGTAATCACGCTGAACGGGCAATTTTTCTTAGGGCCACAAGGCTCATTCATCTAATTTTTCGAAACAATTTTTATATGTTTCAATGATCTTAAAAGCGTTGAAACTTTAACTTGAACCAATTTTTCGTTAAACTGGGCTGCCTCCAGGCCTAGTTACCACTTAAGCCACATTAACCAAAGGGATTAATGGGTTTCACCTGCCATCTTGGTTGGGCATGGCCAATGTTTACTGAGGTACATTAGTACTGTTGGTACACCAATTTTTTGGGGCCCTCACCTACAGTGTAATCATAGCAATTTGTATGTTATTCGCCTGCACTCATGGTACAGAAGTGTTTGTGGGGTTGGCCTACACTTTAGCTACATAAATGTAACTTGGGCCTTGGCTATACTGCAGCTACTGAAATGGAACTAAGACTGCGCTCCCACTATACTGCTGCTTCAGAATTGTTACTGGGGCCTGTCTTGAGTGCTACTATTGCTGACATGGAACGAAGACTGCGCTCCCGCTATACTGCTGCTTCGGAATTGTTACTGGGGCCTGTCTTGAGTGCTACTATTGCTGACATGGAACGAAGACTGCGCTCCCGCTATACTGCTGCTTCGGAATTGTTACTGGGGCCTGTCTTGAGTGCTACTATTGCTGACATGGAACGAAGACTGCGCTCCTCCTATAATGCTGCTAGTGATATGTTAGTGGGGCCTGTCCTAATGCTACGGGTGAAATGTTACGAATTATGGGCTCTGCCTATACCGCTGCTAATGGTATGTCTCTGGGGTGTGGAAACAGAGGCTTCCCAAAGACATGATGGCGGCGAGGCCATTTCCCACCAACGCGGTTACTGTTAAGGTGCATATATCCACGGACACGTGGAGAGGACACGTAGTGCCTGAAAAACATCCCCCTCCTCCTCCAACAGGGAAAACATTCTTGGCAAATGCCTTTGCATTGGTTCGTCTGGTGGCAGTCCAAGAATTTCACCTTTACCGACACTACAAGAGAGCCCCCCCACCATCCCCCCCGCCACGGCCCACTTAATCCTGGCCACATTCCGAAAACCAACAAAATAAAACCGCGCTACTAGGTCCGCAGTCACCACCACATTACCACCAACGCGGTTACTGATAAGGTGCATATAACCACGGACACGTGGAGAGGACACGTAGTGCCTCAAAAACATCCCCCTCCTCCTCCAACAGGGAAAACATTCTTGGCAAATGCCTTTGCATTGGTTCGTCTGGTGGCAGTCCAAGAATTTCACCTTTACCGACACTACAAGAGAGCCCCCCCCACCATCCCCCCGCCACGGCCCACTTAATCCTGGCCACATTCCGAAAACCAACAAAATAAAACCGCGCTACTAGGTCCGCAGTCACCACCACATTACCACCAACGCGGTTACTGATAAGGTGCATATAACCACGGACACGTGGAGAGGACACGTAGTGCCTCAAAAACATCCCCCTCCTCCTCCAACAGGGAAAACATTCTTGGCAAATGCCTTTGCATTGGTTCGTCTGGTGGCAGTCCAAGAATTTCACCTTTACCGACACTACAAGAGAGCCCCCCCACCATCACCCCGCCACGGCCCACTTAATCCTGGCCACATTCCGAAAACCAACAAAATAAAACCGCGCTACTAGGTCCGCAGTCACCACCACATTACCACCAACGCGGTTACTGATAAGGTGCATATAACCACGGACATGTGGAGAGGACACGTAGTGCCTCAAAAACATCCCCCACCACGGCCAACTTAATCCTGGCCACATTCCGAAAACCAACAAAATACAACCGCGCTACTAGGTCCGCAGTCACCACCACATTACCACCAACGCGGTTACTGTTAAGGTACATATTACCAGTCTGACTGGGGCATGCAGACACCTTGACAGAATGAATAGTGTGTGGCACATAGGTTCCCCATTGCTATGCCCACGTGTGCAGCTCGTGATGGCGGTGGCACAGGATTATATTTCTCATTGCTTCTGTACAGCATTGTGGGCTATCGCCCCGCCCCTTTTAAAGAGGGTCGCTGCCTAGCCGTGCCAACCCTCTGCAGTGTGTGCCTGCGGTTCCTCCTCATGGCAGACGCACTTCTAAATAGACATGAGGGTGGTGTGGCATTAGGGCAGCTGAAGGCTGCGCAGGGACACGTTGGTGTGCGCTGTGGGGGGGAGGGGGGGGCGGTTGGTCAGCATGTAACCCAGGAGAAGTGGCAGCGGAGTGTCATCCAGGCAGTGATTGTGCTTTGTTGTAGCTAGTGTGGTGCTTAGCAAAGGTATGCCATGCTAATGAGGGCTTTTCAGAAGTAAAAGTTTTTGGGAGGGGGGGGGGGCCCCACTCTTGCCGCTATTGTGGCTTAATAGTGGGACCTGTGAACTTGAGATGCAGCCCAACACGTAGCCCCTCGCCTGCCCTATCCGTTGCTGTGTCGTTCCCATCACTTTGTTGAATTGCCCAGATTTTCACACATGAAAACCTTAGCGAGCATCGGCTAAATACAAAAATGCTCTGGTCGCCCATTGACTTCAATGGGGTTCGTTATTCGAAACGAACCCTCGAACATCGCGGGAAGTTCGTTTCGAATAACGAACACCCGAGCATTTTGGTGTTCGCTCATCTCTATTTTTCATCAATTGCACCTACTTATGCTGTGAAGCCTTTTTTTTATTTTGACATCCTCTGTGATTTGTCACCTGAAGAGGTAGGGCGCAATTTAAAATAAAGCCTACAGGACTCTTGAATGGTAACAAACTCCTGCCTCTTACCGGAAATTTAATCGGGTGGATCCAGTTTGGGCTCCTTTACTGGACCCATTCAACCTAAATACTGATGTTGTATTCCAGCTACCTTTAAGGGAAAGTGCCCTAAGCTAATTAGATAATTCCTCTGAGGGATCCATAATAAAGCAACAAAAATGCACCCCACAGAGGAAAATGAATAGCTAATTATTCTGCTATCTTTACCCAGAGCGCAAGACGCACCATATCCAGGACAAATTCACAGAGGCAGTACAGGTCCAACACCAAATTGCCAGACTTACTAATTGGACCTACAAACTATTGATTCTAAAATTTAACTTTTATTAGAATTTGTTAAAATTATGAAGAAGACAAACACCTACACACATGTAACTCAACGAGGAGTAATAGAAATACCCCTATTGAGAAGAGAAGCATAAAAAATCTGGTTACTTTTTCCAGATCAGTTACTGTTTTGCTATACAGCAAATCGCCACCCTGAAGGTAATGACTAAATAGTCAAAAAAAAAGAAATATAGTTTTTTGTCAATACTTTAGATTGTATAGGTTATATTTAACTGTCATCGAGATCAATGAGATGACAGAAACCTAGTCAATGCCCAATGTCCAACGCGTTTCACCCAACCAGTGGGCTCCTCAGGGGCCGCGCAACGATTATCGCTCAAAATTTGCTCAAACAATGTCTTTTGAACAATAATCATTGCGTATAGATGCTACCATTGTTTGCTTTTCGTCAAGACGATGGTTTTTAGTTGAGTTTAAAATCAATGGTTTGGATGGAGAGCTGATAGCAGAGAGCACATGCTGATTCTCCACTGGAGCCCTGATAACATTGTTTTCAGTTGCAGTCCTGTGGCAGACCAAAGGGGCTGTATGCAGATAACAGACCACCTGCTGTTCTCTGCATACTGCTTATGAAAGCTCATTTACATGCAAATGAAGCTAATAAGCTAATAATTGACATTAGTGCCTATTAGCAGCTTATGCAAAATGTTCACTCAAACTGTCATTCTCCCTATCTTTTGAATGAATTTTGAGTGATTATCTTTGTGTGTAAATGGGGTTTAAGTCTCCAGAGCAATGTCATGAACCAGACAGTATTAGAGAAGCAGAAGATCAATTTTGGAGGTCTTTATGAGACACCCTTTTCCTTCAATGCAGAATAATTTTACAGAGAAACAAAGAGATAGATAGATAAATAGATAGATAGAAAAATGTATACTAATGACATTTTCACATAAGAGAAGGTCCTGCTTGTTTCAGTTCAAATAGCTTTGCATACGCATATTAAGAGTTTATATGGAACAATCAATTTGTATGCTCTAGTTGAGTGTTTATTTCATTTTAATGTGTGTTCTCATATGAATTTATTGCCCTATTGTATAGAGCAGTGGCCAGAAATGCTATTTAAAACGGTTACACTTTCACAGCTGTTATTCATCTATAATGCATGTTTTAAGTCCCTAATATCCTGCTTTTAAACAAATATGTATTATAGAAAGCACAGAGAGCAGTATTATATAGTAAGAAACAACAATAAAAACATGCACTGCTGTAATACAATTTAAAAGTGGTTCTGAGTATAGTTATGGAATTACTTTGGTGAAGAAGTCATTTCTGCAAATGGTCTGAAATGGAGAGTATGCAATTTCAATTACATGGTGAAACTCAGCTGTATAAGGAAATAATTTAATGTTAGCATGCTGCTGCTCTTTTTCTTAGCTCCAATAAAACTTATACTGGAGAAATGGGATACTAGTTTGTTAAAACTCTTTTGGTATTTTAAAGCTCTACGTTGTGTAGTCTTTGTCACAAATTTCATCATATTTGGATCACATAAATTTTATAAGTTTTCCATTACAACATACAACAATGAAAGCCATTAGCAGTCAACAAAGTAATATAACAACATGACATGATATGAGGCCATTATTAAAATGACAGAGATTGCATATAGTGACCAGGCTTGGGAACCCTGACAATTTTTACAAAAAAAAATAGCACTACATGCAGCACTATTTTTTCATCAAAATTACATCTCAGTGATGAACCACATTGTAAGTTGGTAGAGTCTTAGGACATCTAAGGTTGTCCACTTTGCCATCAATCCAGCATTGCATGGTGGTTTTTCTTTTATCACGTAGATGTGAACCCAGCCTCAGTTATATGATAGTTAGCTAGATAAATAGATATTGACACTGCGTATACGCTGAAGGTACCCACATCATCGCCTAGCAACTGTGCATTAAATACAGTCAGAGCCAGATTCTGCTGCGGGCTCCCACATGTGGAATCTGACCAGTCCATGTGAGACCATCCAATGATAGTTTAATCCTCAAATAGGGCAAATAATATGAAATCCAAGAGAATGAGAAATTATATTTGAGCAAGTAGGTTGTAGAGTCAGATATGTGCATTTCCAGAATCTGGGACATAGTTAGTTTGTAGTAGAAGATACCACTGAACTGGTTTAAGCCCCATGAACACGCAACGATTATCGTTCAAAATTAGTTCAAATGATGACATAGGAGTGATAATTGTTGCGTGTAAATGCTACCATCGTGCACTTTTCAGCTGAACGATGATTTTAAGGTGAGCTTAAAATCCATCATTCAGCCGGAGAGTAGATAACAAGACCATACGCTGTGTTCTGCACTGGAATCAGAGATTACATTGTATTCAACTGACAGCCCATGCCAGAACAAAGGAGCTGTGTGCAGAGCTTATACCACCTGCTGTGTTCTGCAAACAGCTCCAGGAGGCGCATTTACATGCAAATAAAGCTGATAAAGTGCTAATGGACATTAGTGTCCATTAGCACTTTATGCAAAACGATTCTAAAACTGACAATCTTTCAATCGTTTGAAAGATTTTTTTTGTGTGTAAATGGGCCTTAAGATTACTAAAACTGCTGGAAGCAATTTAAACGGATCAGAGAAAGCAATAATTACATCATCTGCAAACAATCCTATTCTATGTTTGCTATCTCCTATACTTATCCACACCACTTCTTTAGCTGTCCCAATCTTTTACAGATTTTGAAGGATAAGAATAGCTGGAATAGCAGACTATCTGAAGGAAACATGTCTATACAGTGTGTGACTTATGAAACATGTATAATCTTTTTCTTTTCAATAATTTTTATTGGGTTTTATAATAAAGAATAACAGAAAGTTGACATTTGTTGCGTTAGAATACAATTTCTGAGCTGTGACACAAATATTTTAAGCATACAATGTGTTGCTGAATAGTATTGAAGTAATGTTCCTTCTTACAAAACAAAAGAAAATAGTTGCCAGGTTAATGCAGTGCGTGACTCGAGTACTAGATATCAACTATGAACCAGAAACTTGTGTGTACCACTTGAAGACTTTTGCTTTCTGAGAGATGCTGAAGTTTCCAAACATCTAGTAAGTATTCTTTAGCAATATATTATATAAATCAGTGGGTTGGTCTACACCTTCATAGGCAGAAGAATCCAGAGAAGGCCATACAACAACACTGAAGTTTTCTACCATCAGGACTGAGTCTGTTTTATATTATTCAATCTTTTTGAGAATAGTGCGATAAAATCTGGTTTGTTTTTTATTCAGGGCATAAATGGCTCCAATAGTGAAGGTGATATTATTCTGAGTCAATCCTCAGGATCAACATGTGATTGGGTAAGTGAAAATTCTACAGTATTTTTAATAGCAATAATTTAATAAGAAACGATCCGTTGTTCAGTTTTCTGCATGCAGAAAGTGAACAACAAATGACAAGTGAATGACTTCTCATTCCTTGTTCAGTTGGTGCATGCATTTACTCTGAATGATAACACTGGGTAACACAATTTTTGGTGACTGAGATGTTAAAATTAGAGATGAGCGAACACCAAAATGTTCGGGTGCTCGTTATTCGGAACGAACTTCCCGCGATGCTCGAGGGTTCGTTTCGAACAACGAACCCCATTGAAGTCAATGGGCGACCAGAGCATTTTTGTATTTCACCGATGCTCGCTAAGGTTTTCATGTGTGAAAATCTGGGCAATTCAACAAAGTGATGGGAACGACACAGCAACGGATAGGGCAGGCGAGGGGCTACATGTTGGGCTGCATCTCAAGTTCACAGGTCCCACTATTAAGCCACAATACCGGCAAGAGTGGGCCCCCCCCCCTCCCAACAACTTTTACTTCTGAAAAGCCCTCATTAGCATGGCATACCTTTGCTAAGCACCACACTACCTCCAACAAAGCACAATCACTGCCTGCATGACACTCCACTGACACTTCTCCTGGGTTACATGCTGCCCAACCGCCCCCCCTCCCCCCCACAGCGCACACCAAAGTGTCCCTGGGCAGCCTTCAGCTGCCCTCATGCCACACCACGCTCATGTCTATTTAGAATTGCGTCTGCCATGACGAGGGACCGCAGGCACACACTGCAGAGGTTGGCATGGCTAGGCAGCGACCCTCTTTAAAAGTGGCGGAGCGATAGCCCACAATGCTGTACAGAAGCAATGAGAAATAGAATCCTGTGCCACCGCCATCAGGAGCTGCACACGTGGGCATAGCAATGGGGAACCTATGTGCCACACACTATTCATTCTGTCAAGGTGTCTGCATGCCCCAGTCAGACCGGGCTTTTTAATTCATAGACACAGGCAGGTACAACTCCCTATTGTGAAGTCCCTGTCGACCCACAGCATGGGTGGCTCCCTGGAACCCACCGGCGGTACACAGAAATATCCCATTGCATTGCCCAACACAGCTGAGGTAGTAATGTCGTGCTTAATGCAGGTGGGCTTCGGCCCACACTGCATGCCCCAGTCTGACTGGGGTTCTTTATAAGTGTACAGATGTAGTAAAAACTCTGTGTGCACCTACAGCATGGGTGGGTGCCAGGAAGCCACCGGCGGTACATAGAAATATCCCATTGCATTGCCCAACACAGCTGAGGTAGTAATGTTGTGCTTAACCCTTTCCAATCCAATTTGTATATGGTTTTCCTAGGGGGCTTACTCTTTTTCTGCCGTTATACAACGGCGCTATATGCTGGCTAAAGCCAGTACTGCATGAGCTGACACGTAGGATAGGCTCCGACAGCAGAGAGGCTGGCAATATACAGTAAGAGAACCCCGACGGACGTCTACCAACAACGGAGCTGTACAGCCTTAAACCCTAATGTCTTCACAGGTCACACAGTGGACTGGAAAGGGTTAATGCAGGTGGGTTTCGGCCCACACTGCATGCCCCAGTCAGACTGGGTTTCTTTATAAGTGGAAACAGATGCATTTATAATTCCCTGTGGACCCACAGCATGGGTGGGTGCCAGGAAGCCACCGGCGGTACATAGAAATATCCCATTGCATTGCCCAACACAGCTGAGGTAGTTATGTCGTGCGTAATACAGGTGGGCTTCGGCCCACACTGCATGCCCCAGTCAGACTGGGGTTCTTTAGAAGTGTACAGATGTATTAAAAACTCCGTGTGCACCTACAGCATGGGTGGCTCCCTGGAACCCACCGGCGGTACATAAAAATATCCCATTGCATTGCCCAACACAGCTGAGGTAGTAATGTCGTGCTTAATGCAGGTGGGCTTCGGCCCACACTGCATGCCCCAGTCAGACTGGGGTTCTTTACAAGTGGACACATGTAGGTTAAACTCCCTGTGGACCCACTGCCTGGGTGGGTGCCAGGAAGCCACCGGCGGTACATAGAAATATCCCATTGCATTGCCCAACACAGCTGAGGTAGTAATGTCGTGCGTAATACAGGTGGGCTTCGGCCCACACTGCATGCCCCAGTCAGACTGGGGTTCTTTAGAAGTGTACAGATGTATTAAAAACTCCGTGTGCACCTACAGCATGGGTGGCTCCCTGGAACCCACCGGCGGTACATAAAAATATCCCATTGCATTGCCCAACACAGCTGAGGTAACGTCAGCTGTAATGCAGGTGGGCTAAAAATTAATTTTATTACACTGTAGGCGAGGGCCCACAAAAATTGCTGTATCAACAGTACTAATGTACATCCCAAAAATTGGCCATGGCCAGCCAAGAGGGCAGGTGAAACCCATTAATCGCTTTGGTTAATGTGGCTTAAGTGGTAACTAGGCCTGGAGGCAGCCCAGTGTAACGAAAAATTGGTTCAAGTTAAAGTTCCAATGCTTTTAAGCGCATTGAAACTTATAAAAATTGTTCTGAAAAATTATTTGAGTGAGCCTTGTGGCCCTAAGAAAAATTGCCCGTTCAGCGTGATTACGTGAGGTTTCAGGAGGAGGAGCAGGAGGAGGAGGAGGAGGAATATTAGACACAGACTGATAAAGCAGAAATGTCCCCGTTTTGGATGGTGAGAGAGAACGTAGCTTCCATCCGCGGGTGCAGCCTACGTATTGCTTACGTATCGCTGCTGTCCGCTGGTGGAGAACAGAAGTCTGGGGAAATCCAGCCTTTGTTCATCTTGATGAGTGTTAGCCTGTCGGCACTGTCGGTTGACAAGCGGCTACGCTTATCTGTGATGATACCCCCAGCCGCACTAAACACCCTCTCCGACAAGACGCTAGCCGCAGGACAAGCAAGCACCTCCAGGGCATACAGCGCGAGTTCAGGCCACGTGTCCAGCTTCGACACCCAGTAGTTGGGCAGAGGCGTCACCAAGGATGGTCGTGCGATCCGCTACGTACTCCCTCACCATCCTTTTACAGTGCTCCCGCCGACTCAGCCGTGACTGGGGAGCGGTGACACAGTCTTGGTGGGGAGCCATAAAGCTGGCCAGGCCCTTAAAGACTGTTGCACTGCCTGGGATGTACATGCTGCTCGATCTCCGCACATCCCCTGCTACCTTGCCCTCGGTACTGCGCCTTCTGCCACTAGCGCTGTCGGCTGGGAATTTTACCATCAGCTTGTCCGCAAGGGTCCTGTGGTATAGCAACACTCTCGAACCCCTTTCCTCTTCGGGAATCAGAGTGGGCAGGTTCTCCTTATACCGTGGATCGAGCAGTGTGTACACCCAGTAATCCGTCGTGGCCAGAATGCGTGCAACGCGAGGGTCACGAGAAAGGCATCCTAACATGAAGTCAGCCATGTGTGCCAGGGTACCTGTACGCAACACATGGCTGTCTTCACTAGGAAGATCACTTTCAGGATCCTCCTCCTCCTACTCCTCCTCCTCCTCAGGCCATACACGCTGAAAGGATGACAGGCAATCAGCCGGTGTACCGTCAGCAGCGGCCCAAGCTGTCTCTTCCCCCTCCTCCTCATCCTCCTCATGCTCCTCCTCCTCCTCCTCTACGCGCTGAGAAATAGACAGGAGGGTGCCCTGACTATCCAGCGGCATACTGTCTTCCCCCGCCCCCATTTCCGAGCGCAAAGCAGCTGCCTTTATGGTTTGCAGGGAATTTCTCAAGATGCATAGCAGAGGAATGGTGACGCTAATGATTGTAGCATCGCCGCTCACCACCTGGGTAGACTCCTCAAAATTACCAAGGACATGGCAGATGTCTGCCAACCAGGCCCACTCTTCTGAAAGGAATTGAGGAGGCTGACTCCCACTGCGCCACCCATGTTGGAGTTGGTATTCGACTATAGCTCTACGTTGTTCATAGAGCCTGGCCAACATGTGGAGCGTAGAGTTCCACCGTGTGGGCACGTCGCACAGCAGTCGGTGCACTGGCAGCTTAAAGTGATGTTGCAGGGTGCGCAGGGTGGCAGCGTCCGTGTGGGACTTGCGGAAATGTGCGCAGAGCCGGCGCGCCTTTACGAGCAGGTCTGACAAGCGTGGGTAGCTTTTCAGAAACCGCTGAACCACCACATTAAAGACGTGGGCCAGGCATGGCACGTGCGTGAGGCTGCCGAGCTGCAGAGCCGCCACCAGGTTACGGCCGTTGTCACACACGACCATGCCCGGTTGGAGGCTCATCGGCGCAAGCCAGCGGTCGGTCTGCTGTGTCAGACCCTGCAGCAGTTCGTGGGCCGTGTGCCTCTTATCGCCTAAGCTGAGTAGTTTCAGCACGGCCTGCTGACGCTTGCCCACCGCTGTGCTGCCACACCGCGCGACACCGACTGCTGGCGACATGCTGCTGCTAACACATCTTGATTGCGAGACAGAGGAGGAGGAGGGTGCTTTAGTGGAGGAAGCATACACCTCCGCAGATACCACCACCGAGCTGGGGCCCGCAATTCTGGGGGTGGGTAGGACGTGAGCGGTCCCAGGCTCTGACTCTGTCCCAGCCTCCACTAAATTCACCCAATGTGCCGTCAGGGAGATGTAGTGGCCCTGCCCGCCTGTGCTTGTCCACGTGTCCGTAGTTAAGTGGACCGTGGTAGTAACCGCGTTGGTGAGGGCGCGTACAATGTTGCGGGAGACGTGGTCGTGCAGGGCTGGGACGGCACATCGGGAAAAGTAGTGGCGACTGGGAACTGAGTAGCGCGGGGCCGCTGCCTCCATGATACTTTTGAAGGACTCCGTTTCCACAACCCTATACGGCAGCATCTCAAGGCTGATGAATTTTGCTATGCGGACGGTTAACGTTTGAGCGTGCGGGTGCGTGGCGGCGTACTTGCGCTTGCGCTCCAACAGTTGCGCAAGCGACGGCTGGACGGTGCGCTGAACTACACTGGTGGATGGGGCCGAGGACAGCGGAGGTGAGGGTGTGGGTGCAGGCCAGGAGACGGTAGTGCCTGTGTCCTGAGAGGGGGGTTGCATCTCAGTGGCAGGTTGGGGCACAGGGGGAGAGGCAGGGGTGCAAACCGGAGGCGCTGAACGGCCTTTGTCCCACCTTGCGGGGTGCTTGGCCATCATATGTCTGCGCATGGTGGTGGTGGTGAGGCTGTTGGTGTTGGCTCCCCGGCTGAGCTTTGCGCGACAAAGGTTGCACACCACTGTTCGTCGGTCGTCAGGTGTCTCTGTGAAAAACTGCCAGACCTTAGAGCACCTCGGCCTCTGCAGGGTGGCATGGCGCGAGGGGGCGCTTTGGGAAACACTTGGTGGATTATTCGGTCTGGCCCTGCCTCTACCCCTGGCCACCGCACTGCCTCTTGCAACCTGCCCTGCTGATGCCCTTGACTCCCCCTCTGAAGACCTGTCCTCCTGAGTAAGCGTTGCACACCAGGTGGGGTCAGTCACCTCATCGTCCTGCTGCTCTTCCTCCGAATCCTCTATGCGCTGCTCCCTCGGACTTACTGCCCTTACTACTACCTCACTGCAAGACAACTGTGTCTGATCGTCATCGTCCTCCTCACCCACAGAAAGTTGTTGAGACAGTTGGCGGAAGTCCCCAGCCTCTTCCCCCGGACCCCGGGAACTTTCGAACGGTTGGGCATCAGTGACGATAAACTCCTCTGGTGGGAGAGGAACCGCTGCTGCCCAATCTAAGCAGGGGCCCGAGAACAGTTCCTGGGAGTGTTCCCGCTCCTGAGCAGGTGTTATTGTAGTGGAGTGAGGAGGCTGGGAGGAAGGAGGAGCAGCAGACAGAGGATTCGGATTGGCAGCAGTGGACGGCGCAGAACTGCGGGTAGACGATAGGTTGCTCGAAGCACTTTCTGCCATCCAGGACAGGACCTGCTCACACTGCTCATTTTCTAATAACCGTCTCCCGCGTGGACCCATTAATTGGGCGATGAATGTGGGGACGCCAGAAACGTGCCTCTCTCCTAATCGCGCAGCAGTCGGCTGCGACACACCGGGATCAGGAGCTCGGGCTGTGCCCACACCCTGACTTGGCCCTCCGCGTCCTCGGCCGCGTCCACGTCCTCTAGGCCTACCCCTACCCCTCAGCATGCTGTATTACCAGTGATTTGATTTCACAGGCAGGAAATAAATTGGCGCAAGACTGCAGGCCAAATATAATTTTTGCCCTTTTTGGAAAACGAAAGGCCCCACTGCCTCTAGTGAATGAATTATCTAAGTTTAATAACTGTGCTGTGTCCCTGCTAATGTGTCACAGAACGTGAGGGTAGCAGAGTTATTATAACTCTGGCAGAGCAGGTATTTTTTTCCCAATTAAGGAAAGCAAATGGCGAAGCCAGCAGTAAAGCGTAGCTGGGTGCGTCTGATTTAGCAATGTTGTTCACGCAGCTCACACGTGTCCACAGCCCTTAGGACGGACAGAGGCTGGACAAATAGATTTGTTTTCAGTTTTTTTCCACCAAAAGGCAGCACTGCGTATATTCAATGAACATGAGAAGTTTAATAACTGTGCTGTGTCCCTGCTTATGTGTCACAGAACGTGAGGGTAGCAGAGTTATTATAACTCTGGCAGAGCAGGTATTTTTTTCCCAATTAAGGAAAGCAAATGGCGAAGCCAGCAGTAAAGCGTAGCTGGGTGCGTCTGATTTAGCAATGTTGTTCACGCAGCTCACACGTGTCCACAGCCCTTAGGACGGACAGAGGCTGGACAAATAGATTTGTTTTCAGTTTTTTTCCACCAAAAGGCAGCACTGCGTATATTCAATGAACATGAGAAGTTTAATAACTGTGCTGTGTCCCTGCTTATGTGTCACAGAACGTGAGGGTAGCAGAGTTATTATAACTCTGGCAGAGCAGGTATTTTTTTCCCAATTAAGGAAAGCAAATGGCGAAGCCAGCAGTAAAGCGTAGCTGGGTGCGTCTGATTTAGCAATGTTGTTCACGCAGCTCACACGTGTCCACCGCCCGTAAGGACGGACAGAGGCTGGACAAATAGATTTGTTTTCAGTTTTTTTCCACCAAAAGGCAGCACTGCGTATATTCAATGAACATGAGAAGTTTAATAACTGTGCTGTGTCCCTGCTTATGTGTCACAGAACGTGAGGGTAGCAGAGTTATTATAACTCTGGCAGAGCAGGTATTTTTTTCCCAATTAAGGAAAGCAAATGGCGAAGCCAGCAGTAAAGCGTAGCTGGGTGCGTCTGATTTTTACAGGTTGCAGACGCAGCTCACACGTGTCCACCGGCGTTAGGCCGGACAGAGGCAGGACAAATTTAATTATTTTCCGTTTTTTGGCACCAAAAGGCAGCACTGCGTATATTCAATGAATAACAACTGTGTTGTCGCCCTGCCTATACAATTCTTTCCCTGCAGTATCAATGGAGGGTGCAATGGTCTGCAGAGGCGATTTTGAGAAGCAAAAAAAAATGCAGCACAGCTAACAGCAGCCTGGACAGTACTGCACACGGATAAATATGGCCCTAGAAAGGACCGTTGAGGTTCTTGAAGGCTACACTCACTCCTAACACTCTCCCTGCCTATGCAGCACTTCTGTCCCTAATGCCGGGTGCAATGCTCTGCACTGCCGATTTTGAGAAAAAAAAAATTTGCCACTGCTAACAGCAGCCAACACACAGCTATCAGTGGCCCTAATAAGGACCTTTGGGGGGTCTTGAAGCCTACACTAACTACCAATTCTTTCCCTACAGCAGCTCCGGTACAAACAGCACTGTCCCTCATCTAACTCACCAGGCATCTGAGGCGGGCCGCAGGAGGGGCCGACTTTTATGTTCGGGTGACACCTGATCTTCCCAGCCACTCACAGCAGGGGGGTGGTATAGGGCTTGAACGTCACAGGGGGAAGTTGTAATGCCTTCCCTGTCTTTCAATTGGCCAGAAAAGCGCGCAAACGTCTCAGGGAAGTAAGTGAAAGTAACCAGAACACCGCATGGTGTTCGTTACGAATAACGAACATCCCGAACACCCTAATATTCGCACGAATATCAAGCTCGGACGAACGCGTTCGCTCATCTCTAGTTAAAATGTTTTGGGGGTATTTTGGGGTCATAGATTTTGAAAATCACATTAGTTTTCTCCATCAGGTCTGCTTATTAACCCCTTGGTGATGGAAGTTTTTATTTCTTTTCTATGTTCGTTTTTTCCTCCTCTGTTTTAAAAAATTGTAACTCCTTTATTTATCCATCGACGTAGCTGCATGAGGGCTTATTTTTTTCAGGACAAGTTATACTTTTCAATGATACCATTTAATGTACCACATAATGTGCTGAAAAACTTAAAAAAAATTCTAAGTGGAGAAAAATGGAAAAAAAAAGTCTGCCATCTTTTGGTGCATCTTGTTTATACGGCGCACAAACTGCAACAAAAAGGACATGATGACTTTATTTTATGGGTCGGTACGATTACTACGATATCAAACTTATATAGTTTTGGGGGTTTTTTGCTGCACTACTTGTCTTTTTTCAAAGATATATATTTTTTATATTATTTTTTGCTGCCATCTTCTGCGCGCAATAGCTTTTTTATTTTTCCGTCAGCATATTTTTGAAGGGCTCATTTTTTGCGGGACACCCTGCAGTTTGGTACCATTTTGGAATACATACGACTTTTTGATCGCTTCTTATTGCATTTTTTCTTGGAAACAGGGTGACCAAATGGTTGATACCCCCACAAATGACCCCATTAAGAAAAAAATGCACCCCCTAATGTATTCACTGAAAGGTGTGATTAGTATTTTGACCACATAGTTTCTTTTCAGGAATTAAATTAATGCAATTTAGAGGAGAAAAAAATAACATTTCATATTTGTGCAAATATATCATTTTAAAGACAGGATTTTTTTCTATAATACACATGAAAATGAGTATTTACACCCCAAAATGGAATACCCCTGTTCATCCTGTGTTCATAAGCATACTTGTTGTGGCCCTAATCCTCTGTCTGTATGCACAATGGGGACCAAACTGATAGGAGCAGCCAGTAGCTTTCAGAACAGACAGTTTGCTTGAAGGCGTTTTAGGCCCCATTGTTTACTTGTAGAGCCCTTGAGTGGCCAAAACGATTGAGAACCCCTACAAATTACATCATTTTGAAAACTAGACCCCTTATCGAAATTATCTAGGGGTGTACTGTGTATTTTGATCCCACCTTTTTGAATGAATCAAAGCAAAGCAGAAGGAAAAAATTCCTTTTTTTTTTTTGGCAATTGTGTCATTTTAAAAATAGGGTTTTTTTGTACAGTACACAAAAGAATGAAGACTTTCACCCCAAAATGCATGCCACCATTTGTCCCGTGATGAGAGACATACCAATTGTGGACCTAATCTTCTGTCTGGAAGCACAACGGGGTCCAAACTGAACTGAGCATCAAACTTTAACTTTTATCATTTGACTTTTACGTGATCGGCATTATCCATTGGACATTGGCGATCATGTGACTGGGGACTGCTCCCTGTGGCCCTCGGTTAATGCTCCAAGCTCTTGGATTCCTTTAGTAGCCAGGAGCAAAGAGATTTTAAATTTCCTGTGCCCCGCCGGCTTCTGTACTTGCATCTGCCATTTTGGTGAGGGGCGCATATGCCAAAGCTGGGGAAAGGTCCACGGATAAGGATCCTGTCGGAGGATATCGTCGGTGGCCTTAGTTAAGTAATTTCACCTCCCCTCATGGATTGGATCCGTGATGAGAGGTGAAACTTTAGCTTTTTTTATTTTTTATGTAACCAAGAACAGCGCACTGCGACCCCCCATGAAATCTCCAGGCTCTCGGGTACATTTAGTAGCCAGGTGCTGGGAGATTTCAAATTTCTCCGTCAATCTGCGGCTTTTGCACATGTGTCTGCCATTTTGGTGACAGGCGTAAAAGCCGGGGTAAGGTCCACGGATAAACTCGGGAGCCTTGGGTACCTAATTTCATCTCCCCTCACGGATATGATACATGAGGGCAGATAAAACAAACTTTTTTTTTTACACTTTTGAAAACTTTTTTTTACGTTTACATGATTGCTACTATTCATTGGATAACAGTGATCATGTGACTGGGAACCGCATACAGCAGCTCCCGGTGACAGCTCCCTGCTCTCGGCGACTCATACTCGCCGGGAGCAGGGAGTTTTTAAATTTGCCAGGCCTCTTGGCCCTCTGCGCATGATGTAATACCATCAGGCGCACATGCGCAGACGCTGGCATCAGGTCCTGCAGGACCAGAATGCCGGGGGACATCGCAGAGGATGGGGGTGAGTATCCTCAGCTCCCCTTACGGATAAGATCAATAAGGGGAGCTGAAACTTCAACTTTTATTTTCTTTCTATTCACTTTAATGCAATCGTCGGTATTCCAGGGGAGGTGGATACCGGTAATTGCGTGACTGGGGAGGGGTCCTGCAGGAGGAGTGCGCCCTCATTCTTCTACTTTTTACTTATTCTACAGAAATAGTAAAAATAATTAATGTTGGCTTGGATAAAACAAAGATAACAGCACAAACATTTTACTGTAAAGAATATAATATCCTACTAATAATATAATTATAATATCAGGTATGCTGAAGGCTAACTATATCTTTTTGAGCTACAGTAACAAATTTAGATATAGCCCAGATTGTGCAGTAGGTGAGAAGAAATACTTTGCTGAATTTTGTTTGGCAAGAAGCATCAAAAATCACTCAATACTGTACATTTGATAAGAAAAAATATGTTCATAAGAAGAAAATAAATTATATGCATAGTATATTGTATCACAAAGGGGTGTTATTCCAAGAAAAAACAAATCTGCATCCAAACCCACACCAAAATCTGTAATTTGGTTAAATTGCCCTGCAGATTCCTTTGAAAATACTACAAATTCTGCCACGTTAGCATACCCTGAAGGCCCTTTTATCACAGACTAATCTTTAAATGGTCGCTCACTTTTTAAACACCTTGTGCTTATGTGACAGCAAATATGATAATAACCAGAAACAGTGGAAATAACTTTAATTACCTAAAATGACATTCTTAGGATTTAAAAAAATCACTCTACCACTAGGGGATTCTGTTTCTTCTAATTTGCTGTAAATTGCCTGTTGTCAAGGGAAGTCAGTTTCTAGTAAAAGAGATAGCAGGATATGTAACAAGAAGTGAAAGAGGGTGATTACTCATACTGCCCATAGAAGTCTATGGGGAGCTGAGGGGTGGGAGACAGAAACAAAAACAGACAGTTGCTGAAGCTAATAATAAGTTCTATAGTGCTGCTACTGGAATCATATCTACAATGCTTAGTACAGCTGTATAATGTCCTACATGATTCCATTATTTATGTTTGAGTTACAGAGAGCAGAATCTACTGTGCAATGCATAGAAGAAAGCACAACAGCATGCTCCTCCTGCCAGATCAGAGAGAACTTAAAATTAGCTATACCTCCTATTGGGGAGAAAAGTGATACAAGTCATATAAAAAATGACAGAAAAGAGTTATTCCTAGAGATGAGCGAGCATACTCATTAAGGACAAATACTCGAGTGAGTATTGTCCTTTTTGAGTACCTGCCCACTCATGAGAAAAGATTCAGGTGCCGGCGGGGGAGAGCAGGGTGGAACAGGGGGTAGATCTCACTCTTTATCTCCCCCTCTCCCCCCACTCCCTCCTGCTCACTCCCGCAACACAGCGCTCACCCCCGCTCGAGTATTTGTCCTTAACGAGGATGCTTGCTCATCTCTAGACTTATTTCTCCTTCCTTTACACTCACGGCATATTATTTTGAAAAGTCATTTGAAAAGTTAGGTACATTTTAAATGTGCTTAAAATAACAATGCAGGATAACTTGGATTCTACTTCTTTAGGTTTCTTTTCTTTCAATGATTAATTATGTTAGGATGAGATAACTAATCCTTCGAGCTAGAAATCTATTGATTTCTTGGTAGGCTGTAGCAGTTAGTGATATATAAAATATGTACGTTACTTTTTTTTAATGTTCGTTTTACTTTGGTCTTTATCATATAATTATACAAAAGGGTAATTTAATTAACCTCGCAGTTAAAATTACAAATGGAAAGACCCAATTTAGTTATATGACACAATGTGATTTGTCAAAGCCAATGCAGTTCATTTTAAAAACTTAAAATTTTCTGAAACCAGAGCAAATTATACAAAGTTATAATATATTACAAAAAGAGGATATATAGAAAGAAGATCTGGAAAATACTGATAATACTTGTACTAGGATCCATTCTTATTTTCTTTTAAAAAGACATGCCAAATAATGATCTTTTCAACGTGCAAAGGCAGCCTTATTAGGAAATATTCATCTACAGAATATTAAGGGTCTGGAATATGCCACTTTTTTATAAGGCCTCAGTCACACGGGCGCATCGGCGCCCGTGTTACTGCAGCCAGCAGACGGCCGTACCTGAAGACGGCCATCTCTCTGCAGCGCCGGGAGGAAGAACATGTGACTGGCTCCATTGCCAGTCATGTGTTCTATGATCAGCGCTGGAGAGAGACGGCCGTCTTCAGGTACGGCCATCTTCTAACTGTCAGTCACACGGGCGCATCAGCGCTGGTGTACGGGTCCCGATGCCTCCGTGTGACTAAGCCCTAAAGAAGCCAAAAATGATTACTGTATAGAGTCAAATTTACATGAGCTCCTGAGTATTTCTCTTCTTTCAGTGCAGTGTCTCTTCTCCAAGTTCCATGTGTACCTGTTTAGTACACTGTGTATACACCAGTAACTCTCCTGATATATTTTCTGATGTGTCCAAAAATGTCCCCAATTCCATATTTTTAGTTGCCAACATTTTAAGCGGCCAGCGAACATAGTATATTTTTTACCTGACTTCTGTCCATGTTGGTTTACATAGGATGTCCAGGTGCAACATGTATAAAATATATAATATATTCCTATAGGGTCACATAAATTATAAATTCATAACTTAATATGTACAAACTAATTTCATATAATCGCAATATCTTCAGTAATGATTTTTTTTATCTGAGCAGTTTTCAAAAAAACAACACAATTTTTGTGGCATATTTTCATGCAGTTTTTTTTAAGCAAAGCCAGAAGCCGATTAAGTGCATTCAAAAAGGAAGAGGAAATAATCATGACTTTTTAATTTTTTATGGTGACAGTTATACTTTTTAATATTTAACATACCGCATAATGTATTGGAAGACTTTACATCATTTCTAAATGGGATAAAATGGAAAAACATGGAGGGGGAAATATTTACAAAGTTCATGGTGCAGTAAAAATAATATGTTGTCTTTATTTCGTGGGTCGGCACAATTGCAGCAATACCAAATGTATATAGTTTTTTTAATATATCGTCGTTTTTTTAATATAGCAATAGTTAAAAAAAAATAAAAATGGCATTCTGTCATCACTTTTTGCCCCTCATAAGATTTTTATTTTTCCATAAATGGGACTGTAGAAAGATTTTTTTTTCAATGACCCATAGTTTGTTTTTGTACCAGTTGAAGGAACATATGACTTTTTGTTCCATTTTTCATGGAGACAGAGTGACCAAAAAAAGCACATTTCTGGAATTCTGTATTTTTTCTAACAGAGTTAATCATGCATGTGATGTTTTAATAAATTGGACCTTTACAGATATAGCTATAGGAATTTTTAGATTTTTTTTTTTTTTGGATGTGATGACTGGGAAAAGTTTTCTTCAACTGTTATTATTTAAAATTTTTATAATAATTGAAAAAAATGCTTATCTTGCTCATTTTTACTTTATTAGTCTCGATTCGGAACTTGAACTTGCAATCATTTGATTGATTATACGGTACAACGGTATTGCATTATAGTGGACAGCTATAGGTGTCCTAACTGGACAGGGTATGTGCAGTTAGGATGTATAAAGCCATATGTGTGATGGAAAGTGGCTAATGATGGTACTCTATAGTAATCGGACATAATTTGTGTTCATTTAATTAGAACATTCCATCTTGTCATTAATTGTTTACCATGAATTCTATAACATCTTTTAAAAATGCTTAGAATATAAAAGTTTGATTCCATCATTTTTGATATTTCAATAGCAAACTTTCTGTCAGTTATTATATGGAAATTATCAGCAGTAGTAATTCTTTATGTCAATTATCTGAAGAAACATGTATGTATGGACAGATACAGAGAAACTATAAAGAGATACTACAACACAAACTAACTCCTTATTGTTTTCTCTTATTGACTGATGCTGTTACGTGTTTAGAGATTTGATCCGGAACATCAAAATGAATACCTTGGCTTTCTTATCTTCATGTACAGACATTCCCTGAAGAATTTGGACTGCATCCACTTATACCTCCTCTACAGTGCATCAAGGAGACATTGTCACAGGCAACTTAGGAAAGAAATTAAGACAGAAGTGTCAATGAGATAGCACATGTTTATTGATGAGCTTGTCAATGAGATATCACATGTTTATTGATGAGCTTGTCAATGAGATATCACATGTTTATTGATGAGCCTGTTTAGAGCCATTATGAATGTTAATGGCCTTTATACAGGTGAAATCCCATTAATTATAAATATTGCCAATTAATGTAGAGAAGGCCATGATGATGCAAAAGTACAAGGGCAGGTATAAACACAAATTCGCAGTATTGTGTAGAAAATTCTAAATGTTATATTTGGGACACAACATATTGATGAACAACCACTCTCCCACCAACCATTCATTGGGAGGAGGGCTTAATAATGCCACAGGGTGTCTCAAAAATGTATGCACACTTCAAAAGTGGTTATCTATGTCCATTTTTAAAATCCAAATTGAATATATGGAAGCAATACATAGTGTTATGTTGTCTCTAAAGATGTCAATAGTCACACGATTGCTAAAGCCACCTTGAGACCGTCAGGAGAGTCAAATAAAATGGCAGAGGCATGCCACACTTCTGAGTACCAATGTTGTTCGTACAGCTGTTTGTCGAAATCACAAGCGTCTGGATGTTAATGGTGATCACTTATTTTGACTCGCTGGGGGTCCATGTCAGCAATAAAAAAAATTGTGGTGCCCGAGATGTAAATGGGGGTCCACATGAGCAGACAACATTTAGGCAGGTCATCATCAACATTTAAGCGTTCTATAAATGACATAATACACCTTACACAGATTGTGTACATAATGCTTATAATAGACATGGAAATTACTTACCTCTTTGATATTTCATAAGATTGTTTATGTAGAGTTCTTGGGCTCTAGCGATAGACAAAACAGACCTACGCAGTAGGTGATTTACTTATAAAGTTTCTACTGTCCATTGTTTTCATGTTATCTGCCAGAGCCCAAGAGGTTTTGCGTGGACTATACCTTTCTGCTTTGTGGTGTGCTATGTTCATGTGCAAGTTTTTATACTGGCAGAAACGCATTTTGCGCGTCCCTGTTAATTATCCTGCATTATGGACTATCGTAAGAAAGTTTTTGATAGTTTTTTCATCTTCATACCTCATGGAATGGAGTTTTAGCATCATTGCCAATCTTCCTACGAAAAAAAAAAATTTGATTGCCATTCAAGGGATGTGGAGATTTGAGATTATAACTCACTAATTTGAAACCAAATATTCAAAAATTGCTATCAGACTGTGGGAGATATCCAATATGTTCACCATTTTGTATGTATTTTCTGTTGTCAACTGTGAATATACTGTATTTTGTGTATGGTCTAATCCTTTGGGGGAAGGGAACATCGCCCCCCCCCCCACCTCCACAAGAATTGGAGAAGCAGTGCTGTGTGTCCAAGAACTGGTAAAACCAGTTCTAACTGGCAGAAACCTATCTAGGAATATCTTTGTCTTTGTCTTGGTCAAGCAGAGAGGAGAAACAGGATGTTCTTCTCATCAGACCAAATTCAAGAATGAACTGAGCGTGCTCACCGAAGTTCCTCCCAGATGGATGACATCACAAGCTACCTCACAAATACCTCCCTCTGAAAATGGCCTATCAGCTCACTGTAACTGCTAAATTGCCTGACTTCCTGTGTTGAAACTTATTTAAGTTTTACCCGCGCTTAATAAAGACAGAGATTCTTTTGGGACACATGATGTAAGCCGTGTGGTCTTTGAAGGCTCTCCAGGCCTGTACACATATTATTTAATTTGGAAACGCACAGTATATCTGAAATAGCGAAAATTGCGCTAACAAATTGGAGGCACCGCTGGGATAATGAAGATACAGAGATATGATGATATTTCATCGTTATCCGGACACAAGGGGACTTCGAAGCAGAGACGGACAGATAATGAGCTCAAACAAGGTAATAAGGTATTCTTATACCTGTACCATCTCTCCCTCTCTGCTATGATCCGCCCCAGGCTGGGTGAGTTGAAATATGATAAGTCTGTATCAAAAGAACAATGAAGTAGATATACTGTGTGGTTTTTATGTTGTCTGTGAAGTAATGTCCTGAGTGTAAAGAAGGTGTGAGCTATGGGGGTTTATATTGTCTCTGTAGTAGTGAATGGTGTGAACAGACTGTGCAGGTTAATAAGGAACAAAGAATGTGTAGGAGAACTTGTTAAAAGAAAGTAAAAAGGAAAGTTGATATAAGCAATTTTAGCTGAAGGTTATAGTAGTGATTAAAGTTGCTGGTTAAAAAAAAAACAGTAGTGTCCATGTGGTGAGAGAGTCTCCATTGTTCAACATGTGGTTGATGAGGTCTCCCTTTGTTATGTGGGGGGAGGGGTGCACATGGAATGCTTGCATTTGCCATGTTGGCATACATCAACTCAAGGGAATTTGGGCTTGGAGTAAGATGTGGGCTAGCCAAAGATTCTGCTCCGATTATGGCAGGCCAAGCAGGCTGTTGAGGTTCCACAATGTGGTGCCAAAAGTACAGATCTGTGCCATGAGGTGCAGGAGTAGAGAATCTCAATTAATTAAGGATTTTTCCAATTACGAAAAGATGGGCAGGGACAAAATTGTAAGTGCTTATTAATAAGATAAGCCAGACCTTTGTCGTGAGGTGTGGGAAAAATCAAAGTATGACTCGCAAGCAAATTCAATGAGATGATGTTTGTAAACACAACTGGACACACAAAAATGGGTGAAGGAAAAAGCAAGTCAGTGAGTTAAGGAAAGGGAGAAGGTTTAACAATGAACGGTGATAATAGTTGCTATCTGGAGTGGTGAATATAAGTATGTGGGTGGAAATGGGCATAAGTTGTATTATGTTTGTCATTGGATAGCCTATTCTGAACAAAATATGTAAAAACCGCGGTACATAAGAGTTTTTCTTATATATATATATACTTTGTTCAATATGGGAAGTTCTATGTACAGTAAATACAATCCAAGTTTCTACTTCACATGAGATACTTATCAGTCTGTGTATGAGTGAATGAAAACCCCAGTGTGTGTAAATTTGTGGGTATAAATGAAGGGCCCGTATGAGAGTTAGATTGTGTTATATGGTGTGTATACTGTTCGGTGGCTAGAAACTAAATGAGGCAAGAATGAGCAAACGCTGAGCCAGACCACAGGGGGTGGAGCTAGGTGATGTAAGGAGATGGGAGGGAAGAACAATAGGAAGAGGTTTTGCTCCACCCTCCACACAGACCAGCCTAGGAGAGAAGTGTGTCTCCATTTAAGTGGATGTTGGTATAGATATATATATTGTGGTAATGTATAGAGGGAAGGTCACTCTTAGGGCGCCCACCCACTGGCGATTTTT
This sequence comes from Eleutherodactylus coqui, assembly GCF_035609145.1. NCBI lineage: Eukaryota > Metazoa > Chordata > Amphibia > Anura > Eleutherodactylidae > Eleutherodactylus > Eleutherodactylus coqui. Next base: position 86,663,859 of record NC_089845.1, on the reverse strand, counting down.
TTTCCCTGCGAAATTCGCAGCATTTTTTTCTCTGCAGGGGTCTATGGGACTTGTAATGTTAAAATCGCGATCGCGCAAAATCGCAATTTACCGCGAAATCGCGATTTTGCGCGATCGCGATTTTAACATTACAAGTCCCATAGACCCCTGCAGAGAAAAAAATGCTGCGAATTTCGCAGGGAAAAAAATTCGCCAGTGGGTGGGCGCCCTTAGACTCCATGTTAAGTCTCTCACTTGAACAAATGTAGGTGACCAAAGGAGGGGCATCTAATTTTATTCCTGAGGGTAGTTGTGTGAGAAAATAGTCCAGGATTGCCACAGTATATATATATATATATATATATATATATATATATATATATATATATATATATATATATATATATATATATATAGGTTCTTGGAGTATGTGGAGATTTAAAAATATTGAGTTGTGTTAATTTGAATATCATTGAATTAAGATACTAAAATGAGAAAATTGTGTACTTGAAACACCCGTTAAGTACTTTAGTAACAAAAGTTCTATTTTATAATGTATCTCATTTTCAATTAACAACAGTATTGTACGTGAAAATAGTTGCATTTGAAGAAAAAAGAAGTAAATTTTTGATGCCAGAAATTGAGTATATCCCAAATGCTATCAGGGATATTAGTCCCTTAGTAAACCAGTAGTTTACCATCATTGGTGCAGTTGTCATGGTTGCAGATTGTAATAACAATATTTCCTCTCCTGTTTGTAGTATGTTTTTGTGCAGGTACTGGAGATGGTGTGGGGCCCCGTAACGTCACGCTCCCTCAAGGGGTCATAAAATACTGTATAGAGTGCTAAGCAAACATCTTTCAGCTTCCAGACTAACTATGCATGAGACTGCCCTGCTAGCACCCTAACATATCGCAATCAAGTGGGGTATAGTTCCAAATGCCGTTTCATGTCTTTTACTGAATTTAGAAGGTTGAGAGGAGGAGCAGCAGGCACAGACCATGACATTAACCCTTTGCAATCCAATTTTGGATTCAGTGTTTCCTAGTCAGTTTTCTCTTTCTGCCATTATACAATGGTGCCATCTGCTGGCTAGACCCAGTACTGCGGTATTGGATATGCTGGAGAGGCCCCCGCCAGAGCGGCCAGTAATATACAGTAAAGAATACCCTGCTGGACGTCTTCTGACATCGGAGCTGTACAGCCTTCAATCAGAATGTCTTTAGAAGTCAGACTGTGGATTGGAAAGGGTTAAATAGCAAGCACATGATTGTATGATTGTAGAAACACAAATGAAAAGAGAAACTAGGGGTCCTAACAATAATGTTGTAACTGCCATGATTAATGTAAATCTTGAGTTTTTCCCATAGATGGTTCCAAATATCGGTAAAATGTACAAGCAAAACAGGCTATGCAGTGGTAACCGACAGAAAGAGGTAATTATACAAAAACCACTCTGTTCCTCCTGAGACACTCAGTTACTTAGGAAATAGAGATGATGGCGCTCACTGAAATATGTAAGCTGGCTGCAGGTAAGACAGTTTGTGTCTGCACCGACTTAAGGTACACATTGGGAATCGTACACGATTTCACATCTATGTGGCACAGTGGAAGTTTCGTGGGGTCCTTGAGTAAGCCAATCCAGAACGCAGAAGCAGTGTCTTTGTTCTACAAGGTTTTAGCTCTTTCCGCACAGGTGACTTATCATCAGAGTCCAGGCTTATGCCAAAGAGACAACTACTGAGGCTGGAAGGAACCAGAGAGCAGGCACCACAGCAGCCTGACTTCCCTTGAATGAGGTAACGGCTGGTAACCTGCTTGCACCTGAAACAGGTGTAGATATTTCTCTGCTGCTTGAATTACAGGAACAGGCCTCAAAAGAAGAAAAAGGAAGAGTGGAAAAGCGAGCGGAATGCTACTGGGGTCTGGCAGAAAGGTAAATGCCTGTGCCTCCCCTGCACGCTGTACTCCATGATGTCACACCTGATCCCTGAGCTAACCCATTCATCCAAGGAGGTAATATGTGGTATGGTGTCTTCTGCTTGGCTTACCCCAAGGTTCAACACTGCTGCAATAGAGTTTGTACAGGGATGCATAATATGCGCCCATTACAATCCAGGCCAATTGGTCAAGGTACCTTCTCGATGCGAGCCAGACTATCTGTATCAGTGACTGCAAAATGATAGCATACAGCTACCACAGGTAGGTGTTTGGAGTTGTTGGTTTGCATAGACCTCTTTTTATGTTATTTGGAGGCGTGGCTTGAGAAATAAAAAAAATAAAATAAAATAAAAATATTTTTTTAACACGCCAAAAATATGACCTAAGAATATGTTTTATGAAAGTAATTTTGAATATTTGGATACACCAGAAGTCATAGTAAATAATCGAGGTAAACATTTTATTAGTCATCTACTTGGTCAGAACCACGCCTGAATATAAGACTAAGTTGAGTCCCTCTGAAGGTTTTGTTTGATAATGCTGCTGTAATAGGCCTACGCTTATTCTAGGCCAAAAAGGAGGGCCTCACCTCCCATGTGAGTGCCTTATATCAGGAGTTATATCAACTGTCACTCATAAATGTGTATTCTCCTTGTTTCCAGATCAAGAGTCGCATAGTTTGCTTTCAGGGGGTTTAGTTGTCCTAAAAAGACGCAAGGAAGAGCTTGAAATCAAGAACAAAGAACCCTTTCAAGTGCTGTTAACCACTACAATCTCAGTGAAACTTGAAGAAAGCTAATTATGGGTTCATGTCAGACATTGAATAAAGATAATCAAGGAAGGAGACAAATGTGGCCCATAATCCTTTGTTATATGTAGGACCCTTGCGGTCATTGGGCTGTCATTTCTCTTCTTCCTCATAAGGGTAATAGAAGACGTACATCCTATGAAGAGGGTTATACTGTTTCATATGTAATGTGTAGAGGCGTAACTTGAAGCTCCCGGCCCCCGATGCAAAACTTGGAACAGGGCCCTGAACTATAATGCTTTACTCATAGTACTGGGTTCCCTATATAAAGAAGAGAGGCCTTATGGGCCCCAAAAAGGCTCCTGAGCCCGGGTGCAACTACATCCTCTGCATCCCCTATAGTTACGCCCCTGGTAATGTGTCAAAGATAGGAAAAATGTCAACAGATACAATGAGGTAGAAGTAAATCTACCAATGATTCAGCCATATTGTGTAATCAGACAAATGTCAACATGTAACAAACAATCTAACCTGAAATCACACCTCGGTAAGCCGATCACATTCAACATGTTGTATCATCTAAACTATGAACAAGGTGGCTTATGCAGAAAAAAATAAATCTTTTAGGAGCCATCTACCTAGAATACCGTTGGGAAACTGTAACGTGTTGTGTGGTATTTTCCTTATCCTGGATATCACCCAGCAGTAGGAAGGGATAATATTAGGAGACAGGAAAAGGGCCCAGGCGTGAGGTGTCACCCTTGCGGAAGGCAGCCTCATGGCGAAGGTAACAGCTAGGGTCCCCTGTAGGCGGTAGGGAAAGGCCCGAGAACACAAATAGGAAGGAAAAACTATCCAGGAGAATGAAAATACGCACAACAAAGGAGGGAATTGTGGGAGATATCCAATATGTTCACCATTTTGTATGTATTTTCTGTTGTCAACTGTGAATATACTGTATTTTGTGTATGGTCTAATCCTTTGGGGGAAGGGAACATCGCCCCCCCCCCCACCTCCACAAGAATTGGAGAAGCAGTGCTGTGTGTCCAAGAACTGGTCAAACCAGTTCTAACTGGCAGAAACCTATCTAGGAATATCTTTGTCTTTGTCTTGGTCAAGCAGAGAGGAGAAACAGGATGTTCTTCTCATCACACCAAATTCAAGAATGAACTGAGCGTGCTCACCGAAGTTCCTCCAGATGGATGACATCACAAGCTACCTCACAAATACCTCCCTCTGAAAATGGCCTATCAGCTCACTGTAACTGCTAAATTGCCTGACTTCCTGTGTTGAAACTTATTTAAGTTTTACCCGCGCTTAATAAAGACAGAGATTCTTTTGGGACACATGATGTAAGCCGTGTGGTCTTTGAAGGCTCTCCAGGCCTGTACACATATTATTTAATTTGGAAACGCACAGTATATCTGAAATAGCGAAAATTGCGCTAACAAGACCGTCAGGCTCATTCCTCCCATTAACAGCATTATTTGTGTATTCCTTTTATGTAAGAATTTTACTAGGTTCTGATTTGTTTCGTCCCAAATACTTGCATGTTGTGTCCACTCTACAAAAAGCCCTATGTAAGTTAGCAGTGCTGTGTCAGCTGTGAAAAACCCATTTGACTTTAATAAGTTAAGGAAAATTCAATATTAGGCCGGCTGCACACGGCCAGATTTGCATTGTGTAATCTGGAGTGGGTGTCCGCTTCAGGATTCCGCAGCAAATACCGAAAAAACACAGCATGTTCTATTTTCAACCGGATTGTGGAAAGGTCTCGGATTTCATGTTATCACTAGGTGATGACGTGGGAAAAGACGTGGTTTAAAAAAAATCTGTGTCTGACGGTGAGCCTTGTAAACCATCCGCAGTACAGAAAAGAAGAACAAATGACATGTACGCACGGATGTCGGATGGGCACAGGGTTGCATTCCGCTGAAGGCTCCCGCATGTGGAATCTGACCCGGTCATGTGCAGATGGCCTTAGGCAGGCAGGGGGTCTACAGAAAACTAAAAAATCGACAACTGGTCTACGGGGCAAAAAAGTTTGGCAACCTCTGCTGTAGATAAAGCTTGTGTAGTTCAAGTGGGCTGTCCCACACAAATGTACTAAACAAAGCACCTCCAGCATCACAGAGTTAAGCTGATTCTGTAAGGGTAATAATAAATAGGTACTAGTTGGTATTTTGGCTAAAATACACAAGATCGTAACTCGCATCAAGGGAACCCTTTGGTTCCTATAAAAGTGTATCCTGTGCATGCCTTTAATGCGTGCCCCCAGGACTTGTCTGAACAAGCCCTAAGCAACAGCAATAAAAAATAAACATTGAAGTTGAAGCGCATGTATGAATAAAGTGTAAGCTTTCCAAACATAATGTTTAAGTTTGAATTTTAGTGACATTTAGAGGTGGAAAAAGTTGAACATCAATTATTCAGTCATCATTTTTAGGTGCCAATAATATGCATATAAGGGACCTTACCCATAGGATGGAATTATGCCGAAGGACAAAGAAAATCCACTGTTGTGACATTACCCACCAAAATCTGCAGGACTAACTGCAGATTTTGTTGTGGAATTACAGGGAGGTTTTAAGCTATTTTCAATTCTGCATTAAAATCTGCAGATAGCCTGTGGACTTTGGGGCAGAATTTACCATAGCTTGCAGTGTGTCTTGCAGAAAAATCTTTGTATTTGAAAATAGGATACCGCGCTCCTAAGGACATGCACGTCCCAAACAGCAGTAAATTTACTATCACCTCGTTTATTGGTACAACGCGTTTCGTCATATAGACTTCCTCAGGTACATAATATTCCATATAAAACACTCCTATATATACATATAATAGTCATTACCTTAGCTGATCAGCTGGGCTCGTGAATCCCATTCCCCTCCGGCGTCCAGCGGCGTCCCGCCCTGCATCCCGCATCACCAGTGATGCAGGCACACATGACCCAGACGTCACTACCTTGGGCGCCGCCCCTAATGCGGGGAGGAGTAAGCTCGGGTTGTGCCGCAGCTTCTGTTGATAAAAATTGCCATGGTTACCGTTATGCACAGCCGTGCCTCTAGCCTACACGTTGTGCTTTATAACATGCTATTGCTGTGCATATATCTACCATTAAAACACATCCATTATATTCTATAAATATAAAGTTTGAACATATACATATAAAATTATGCTTGTATAAAATAATCTACTTTTTAAAAATCATTTATCAATAAAAATTATAGAAATATATAGACAGACATATTCTTTTCCCAAATATACATATAAATTATGGATCATCATGCATAGATTAGTTTTTTTCCTATTATAATTATATGATCCCCACAAAACCTCCATATATATATACTGTATATTATTCTATATATATTTTTATGTAATTAATAATTTTTCATGATTTTTCATAATTTTTTATAATTTTTCTAAAATTTCATTGAGTCCTTTAGGGATCAATGTACCTATCCTATATATCCAGAACATCTCCTTCTCTCTAAGTTTTTGAGTGGAGATGTTCTGGATAGACTCAATGGGTGTAACTCGCAATCCTGTTGAATCTTTAGCATGAATTATGGAGAAATGTCTGGAAATACTATGTTTTGTATAACCTTTGTGAATATTACTTCGATGTTGATTTAAACGCTCTCTCAGTGTGTTAATCGTTCTACCCACATATCTGAGCTTGCAAGGACATTCCAGCATGTAAATGACTCCTTTGACATTGCATGACATTCTCTGTTTTATCGTAATTTTTTCACCATTCGTCAATTCAATAGCTTTAGCCCCATGATTTATATTAAGGCAACACTTACAGCGTTTTTCCCTACATTTATAGATCCCTCCTTCCTCCCCTTGATCTCCAATGGAATCAATTGTTTTGTATATTTTATTTTCTTTTTTTGGGCACGATGGTGCAATGAGATTTTTCAGAGTTTTATTTCTCCTGAATATACAGGGAGGTCTATCGGGGAGATTACTCTCCAAGAAAGGGTCTTCCTTTAAAATGGCCCAATTTTTCTTCAGGATATAGTTAATTTTGCTCGCCTGTGTACTATATTTAGTCACAAATGATGTACGGAATTTATCCACTTTTATTTTCGTATTTGTGTTTGTTTTTATTTTTACTTGACTCATATTAGATTGGTCTATATTAGAGTTCTCTTTTTGACTCAAAGCTTGTTCATAGGCTGCCTCTATTAGCTTTTTAGGATAACCCTTTTCCAGAAAACGTTTTTTAAGGATTTTTGACTGTAGTTTGTAATCGCTTATTCTCGTACAATTCCTTTTTACTCTCTGATATTGGCCAAATGGTATGTTGTTTTTCCAATTTTTTTGATGGCAACTATAATAGTTCAAGTAACTATTAGAATCTACTGTTTTGAAGTGTGTCTTGGATATAATTTTATTGATGTTATTATCGCCTTCAAGTTCTAGATCTAAATATATAGCCTTCTTTGTATTGATGTTATACGTGAATTTGAAATGGAATTCATTTGGAGTGAGATCTTCAATATAATTTCTCAAATCCTCTTCTTTACCGTTCCATATGATTATTAAATCATCGATAAATCGTTTATACATAACTAGTCTATCATCTTTGAATCTATCCCTTTCAAATATCCCCATAACTAAGTTGGCGAAACTTGGCGCACACTTAGTTCCCATCGCCATACCGATCTTTTGGCGATAAAATTCGCCATTATACGTAAAGATATTCTTTTCAAGTATGAACATCAAACTCTCTTGTAGGAACCCTCTTTGATGAACAGGCATCAATAGATCCTCACTCAGTATTAATCCCACTGCTTCAACTCCCTTTATGTGATCTGTATTGGAGTAAAGAGCTTCTACGTCTATTGTGCACCAAATGAAGGATGATTCCCATTTTATATTTTCGACCAGTTCTAATAGATGTCCCGAATCTCGTAGGTGGGAAGGTAAATTGACAACATATTTTTGGAGCTGATGATCAATCAGTTCAGACAGTCTATGCGTAATAGCCTGCATGCCTGCTATTATAGGTCTACCTGGGGGATTAAACAGGTTCTTGTGCATCTTGGGCACATGATAGAAGTAGGGGACCCCAATCGGTGTTTCTTTTAAATATTTGTATTCCATTTTTCCCATACTATTTTTTTCATATGCTTTATCTATCAGTAAATGGAATTCTTTTGTAATAATTTTAGTTGGGTCTTCTCTTAATTTTTCATAATAATTGTGGTCCCCTAAAATTCTAAGAGATTCTGTATGGTATTGATCATACCCCATAATTGTAATGGCTCCCCCTTTATCGGCCTTTTTAATTACAATGCTGTCCTCTTCCATCAATCCTTTAAGAGTGTTCCTCTGTTGTTTTGTGAGGTTATGTGTTGTATGTTTATTATCTTTACACATAGAGGAAAATTCTTTCATGGTTTTGTTGTAAAATAATTCTAGGTACTCACCCCTCACCTCTATGGGGTGAAATCTGCTCTTGGGTCTTAGATCAGTTATTATGGGGTCTTCCATATTGAATTCCCTTTCTCCTAGTTCATCAATTGTTCTAATTTCTATATTTTTCTTTTCTTGTATTATATAATACCTATTTAACGTCAATTTACGTAAAAAGGAATTAAGATCCACAAATAGATCAAAAAGGTTGGATGCCCTGGTTGGGCTGAAAGATAGTCCCTTAACTAAGACCTCCATTTCACTCCTCTTTAGATTATATTTTGAGATGTTTAGTATTCCTTTCTTCCTTGCTTCCTCAAAGCCTACTATCTCCTCATTAATTGATTTTGTCCTCCTGTTCCTTTTTGTGAACCTAACCCCACCCCTCTTGCCCCGCCGTCTTCTCTTGTAAATTTTTTCATGGTAGATGTTACTTTTATCAGTTGATAGAACTGATGTATTTTTGTTTTTGATCTCGCCCCTAATATCATGGGATTTTTGTTGTATTGTATCCCTGAAATGTTGTTTGATGTCGTGTTTTTTGTGTTGATTGATGTCCGACTTACAGGGGACGACGTTAACCCTGGTTCTTTGTTGGTTAATGATTCTCTTCCCCCTAAAAAAGGAACCAGTGTGGTGTCGCTGTTTTCTATAGACTGTCTTTGTGATCCACCTCTTATACTCAAATCAATGATCTCATTAATGTCCGGGGGGGAATTAGCCATGGGGGATCTAAGTAGTAATTCCTCTATTTCACTAGATACTATTGTTGGTGTATTCACTATCGGTCTATATTCATTACCTTGACCCTTATTATTATCTTGTTGTAAACTCCTATTAGTTGAACGTTGATGGAGTGGTGTACTGTCTGGGATACTACCCATTGTGGAGTCCATCACGAATAATGATTTATGATGTTCATCCAGGAACTGCCCCATAGTTTTCCTAGATCGCCCTGTTGTCTGCTGGGTATTATTAACTCTTTGTTCTCTTATGTATATTACCTTGTCGGTTTGGGTGTCATTATCTATAAACCGTCTATTCTCTCTATTTTTATAATATATATGCACAGCAATAGCATGTTATAAAGCACAACGTGTAGGCTAGAGGCACGGCTGTGCATAACGGTAACCATGGCAATTTTTATCAACAGAAGCTGCGGCACGACCCGAGCTTACTCCTCCCCGCATTAGGCGCGGCGCCCAAGGTAGCGACGTCTGGGTCATGTGTGCCTGCGTCAATGGTAATGCGGGATGCAGGGCGGGACGCCGCTGGACGCCGGAGGGGAACGGGATTCACGAGCCCAGCTGATCAGCTAAGGTAATGACTATTATATGTATATATAGGAGTGTTTTATATGGAATATTATGTACCTGAGGAAGTCTATATGATGAAACGCGTTGTACCAATAAACGAGGTGATAGTAAATTTACTGCTGTTTGGGACGTGCATGTCCTTAGGAGCGCGGTATCCTATTTTCAAATACAAATATTTTACTTCAGCGACTCCCTGGCCAGGGGGACGGAGGATCCGCAGGAACTCTCCCACTGTCTAGCCCAGAGGGATTCTGAGGGACTCACCAGCAGCATTTATCTACAGGCTTTTCTGGATATAGGGTGGTGGTAGAGATCTCTGCACAGGTCTCTGCCATACACCGGGTAAGTGTGTTTCCCATTTTCAACACACGTGAATACTAGTACCATTGGTGTTTATTGTTCAGGAGCGCTAACCTGGTTATTTGTACTTTAGTGTGTCTTGCAGCCTATTCTACCTGTATGAAAGGTCCCTAATACGTAAAAGAAGTCTATGCCAATTGAAATCCCTTTCCTTATTTGTGCCTAATGCCAATCATTAGTACAAACAAGGTAGGATGAGTCTGTAAGGAAGTTTTTACAAGAAAATTCGACAATGGACAAATCCACACCAAAATGCACATGTCTTGCATTCAGATTTTGTTGTGGATTTGTCTCAAAATTGCTGTAGAGTACCTTAGGCCTCGGTCAGATGACCGTTTTTTGCCGCAATTTGCGGATCGCATAACGGATGCGCATCCACAAATCGCGTGACCGGGGCCAAAAAAGCGTCGAAAAATCTGCAGCTAGCAGCGTTTCCAGTGAAACGGGCAGACACGAGGAATCGCAGATCACGCCTATCTGCGATCTACGATTCCTTGTGTTCTATATATGCGCTCAATGGGGCTGGCGGCAGCAGCGCTGACCCCATTGAGAACATATACTACAAAGATGATTCTCCTCTGCCACAGCTGTAACAGCTGTGGCAGAGAAGAACGATGTTCGTCCATTGAAAGCAGTGGGCTGCCGGCAAGCGTGGGATGAATTTTCGGGAAGGGCTTAAAAATATAAGCCCTTCCCTGAAAATCATCCTAAAATGTGTAAAAATAAAAATAAATATATACTCATTAGAGATGAGCGAACACGTTCGGCTCCGCCCCTTTTTCGCCCGAACACCGAACTTTGCGAACACTTCAGTGTTCGGGCGAAAAAGTTCGGGGGCCGCCGTGGCAGCGCGGGGGGGTGCGGCGGGGAGTGGGGGGGAGAGGGAGAGAGAGAGGGCTCCCCCCTGTTCCCCGCTACTGCCGCCCGCGCCGCCGCGCATCTCCCCGCCCCCCGGCGGCACCCGGACACTTACGCGCGAACACTGCAGTGTTCGGCAAAGCCGGTGTCCGGGTGCGGATGTGTCCGTAACGGACACGTTCGCTCATCCCTAATACTCATCTTGTCCCCGCAGCCGGAGTTCAGCCGCGGCCGGCCGGCAGTTCTCCTGAACTGCTCCGTGTAGTATTCAGCAGCCGGGGATTTAAAATCCCCGCCTGCTGAATGGGCTGCCTCTAGAGATGAGCGAGCGTACTCGGAAAAGCACTACTCGCTCGAGTAATTTGCTTTATCCGAGTATCGCTGTGCTCGTCCCTGAAGATTCGGGTGCCGCTGCGGCTGACAGGTGAGTCGCAGCGGGGAGCAGGGGAGAGCAGGTGGGAGAGAGGGAGAGAATGATCTCCCCTCCGTTCCTCCCCGCTCTCCCCTGCAGCTCCCCGCTCCGTGCCGGCACCCGAATCTTCAGGGAGGAGCACAGCGATACTCGGATAAAGCAAATTACTCGAGCGAGTAGTGCTTTTCCGAGTACGCTCGCTCATCTGTAGCTGCCTCTGATTGGTCACAGCCCTCACCAATCAGAGGCAGCTCTCACTCATCCATTCATGAATTCATGAATGGGTGAGTGAGTGCTGCCTCTGATTGGCTCAGCGCAGGGACCAATCAGGGGCAGCTCTCAGCTGTAATTCAATAGCTGAGAGCTTCCCCTGATTGGTCCTTGCGCTGAGCCAATCAGAGGCAGCACTCACTCACCCATTCATGAATGTGTGAGTGAGAGCTGCCTCTGATTGGTGCGGGCTGTGACCAATCAGAGGCAGCCCATTCAGCAGGCGGGGATTTTAAATCCCCGACTGCTGAATACTACTCAGAGCAGTTCAGGAGAACTGCCAGCCGGCCGCGGCTGAACTCCGGCTGCGGGGACAAGGTGAGTATATATATTTTTTTTATTTTTACACATTTTAGGATGATTTTCAGGGAAGGGCTTATATTTTTAAGCTCTTCCTGAAAATTCATACTGCGCTTGCCGGCAGCCCATTGCTTTCAATGGAGCCGGCTGTATTGCCGACTCCATTGAATTCAATGGGCGAACATCGTTCTTCTCTGCCACAGCTGTTGCAGCTGTGGCAGAGGAGAATCATCTTTGTAGTATATGTTCTCAATGGGGTCGGCGCTGCTGCCGCCGGCCCCATTGAGCGCATATATAGAACACAAGGAATCGCAGATAGGCGTGATCTGCGATTCCTCGTGTCCTATAATTTATCGGACATCCACATAAAAAGTGCCCATGTGACCGTCCCATTGCGAAGCAATGGTTCTATTTATGCGCAGATCGCATGAGCAAATCACATGAAAAAACGCCCGTCTGACCGAGGCCTAAAAGAGAAATCTGCAACAATTTCACAATTTATTTAAATCACTGTTAGCCTGTTGTATTGATATATTTTTTTTCATTATTTTTAAAATGATTCCACCAAAAACATCATAACAACAGAGGCAAATTCTGTGTCAAATTAAATATTTTGAAAAATGGATTATAGAAGAAAAATACCAGGGTGTGATCAATACGAGTTTATGTGAGCTGTTCAGGATGTTTTCAGATTTTAAAACATGCCACTTATGTATCTATGACAAATTTTAATTGTATTGCCTATATCATTCTGTATCACTATTTAGTCACATGTTTCTATGTGGAGTAACTGCTGTGAATTAGAAGTATTTTTATACAGTTGATTTTTATAGCAATCTTTTGAAAATGAAGTGGGAAATTTAGCAATTCTCCATTGGTATAAATGCCTTCTAGCTGTCTGCTTTTTAGCTAGGAGGCATTTCTTCTAAAATAGATTTCTTGAGGAATATTGCCATTCAACAATTGTGACAAATAGGATAGAAAATTCATGGGTTTATTGTGTAGGCAACAAAAGGACAAAAAATGTTCTACACATTGAATCCCAAAGAATTTGCATATAGGATTGATAATCAAAGCAGTTTTTAGGTATCCTCTTATCTTTCCTTGTTAGAGACAATGAATTGTAAATCAATGTATGTTTGTAGTGATGTCTTCGTGTCTTTTCTAGTTTCAGTAGTTTTCTGGTGCTATAAGTTTTTAGCAAAGGATTTTTTGCAGCACTTTCCCTAGCGTTTTATACTTCATTTTTTTAGCAAAAAATATGCTTGCCCAGGATGCAGGCTAATAAGCTGTTACTGTATGAAACACACTATAAATAATGCATTCTTTATGGAAACTTTCCTCACTTTTCATGAACTTCTCGGGTCCTTGGCGTTTTTTTTTGAATTGCAGTGTACTTTAGGCAAAAAAATTTCTAAAGATTTTTTTTTTAAATTGTCCAGGACATAGATACATTTCACTGGCAAGTAGTCTAGGCAGGGGAAGCTGAATTCAAAATAACTAAGAGTTAAAATATTGTAAACAAAACCTTAAGGTAGGTTCTAGACCTGAATAGCACACTTAATCCCCCTATGTAGGTCAAATTTATTTATGACTAGAGATATCAGCTACTAAAATATTAAAGCTGTCTTTTTCAATTAGAGTGTTGAAACATAACTGTAGCAGCTGTCTTTTTAGTTACAAATTCGGGATGTCTAGCTAGAATAAGTCCGCTGTGAACTGCTGAATTACATATATACATGCACTATTATTATAAGATACAAAGTTCTGCTTCGTAAACTTTTACTTGAGCAAAAATAGGAAGCAAAATGTGTGCACTGTCTTCTCAGTTGATGCAGGTAAATTTAATATATGCATCTAAAAAGCTTAAAAAACTGACAACAAAGCAACAGCAGCAATATGTAGATTCTAAAAATGCGCTTGATGGAACATAACATGAGGAAAAACATTGTGAATGCACTCTTAGCAGCAATGGTTATTTCTAGCACATGGTCACATGGCAAGCAATGCAATTATTGACTCACTGAGAGTCAAGAAGGAAAAGCTTGACTATATTTATCTATGGATTATCTCAGCATCTACACTCTTCAACATTGAAATTGCGACACTAAGAAAAAAAGTTGTGGAATTCTGAAAATTGCAAGATCAATAGGCATGTTAATGTGTGGGAAAACTCCCACACATCTGGGGAACACTGCCCCTCCCAAAAATTGGTCAAAATATTTTGCAGTGGTGTAGGGGTCAATCATCACTGAAAACAAAAAAGTGTCCTAGATCAAAAGTTTTGCTATGCAAGACCGCAGGTGTGATGCTTATTTTAATCCCTTAAGAACCAGGCAGTTTTGGTCCTAAAGGACCAGACACTGTTTAGGGATTTTACTAGAGATGAGCGAGTATATTTGCTAAAGGCAATTGTTCGAGCGAGCATTGCCTTTAGCGAGTACCTGCCCGCTCGAGACTGAAGGTTCGGGTGCCAGCAGCGGGCAGGGAGCTGCAGGGGAGAGCGGGGCGGAACAGAGGGGAGATCTCACTCTCCCTCTTTCCCCCGCTCCCTCCTGCTGACTGCCGCTACTCACCGCTCCCCCGCAGCGGCACCCGAACCTTCAGTCTCGAGCGGGGAGATACTCACTAAAGGCAATGCTCGCTCGAGCAATTGCCTTTAGCGAGTATACTCGCTCATCTCTAGATTTTACCCATGTGGTAGTATTACTGCCCTATTTTATTCCTTTCAGCTACCAAAATAATTTTTGCTATGTTTTTTTTTTTCTGTGACATATAGGGCTATTTCTTTATATCCTTTTCCACTGACTTTTTTTTCTCCATTTTTTAGTTTTATTGGGGGTAAAAAGGTAAAAAGAAATGTTTTTTTCTAAATTTATAGTTATATTTTTGTAAATTAGTACATTTACACTAAAATAACGTATGGGAATGGGATTCCTCATTTTGTTTTGAATGTTTTTAAAAAATATTATATGTACAGTTTTGAATTACAGGGTGCATATAGTGATGGTTTTGGTTGGTGTTGATGGTGGGTCATTTTCTTTTTTATGTGTATATTTTTATTTTATTCTGTATTTTTTCTACTTATTTTTGTAACTATTTTTTTTACCATCTATGACCCCCCAATGACATCAGATAAGACCTTTGGAAGTCATTCACATTGTCTTTTTTTATTTTACACTTTTCCACTGTAGCTGGAACATTCATAGGAGTCCCAGTTACAGGAAAAACACTTCCCTGTAGTGACATAAGTTACTAGCAGAGCTGATCAGGGTCTGCTAGACCCTGCAGCTCTGCTGTAACAGGGGGCACTCGGCAGTCATATGATCACTGAGTCACATAGTTTAAATAATATTTCCACTTTCACTTTTAGTATCTAGCACTCATTGAGCACTGTGTAGCCAGGAAATCAGAAGGCAGAAGTGATTAAAAACTGCTTCCCCCTTCTACTCTGGGTCCACTGCTGTGTCTGATAACTTAGGACTCGTCCTGCTCCTGCTTGATTGTAGGAGCAGAGGATTTAATTCCATGCTATTGGCTGATTTAATTCCATCTGCTATTGGCGGAATTAAAACCCAGGACCAAGTGCCGTATATTTACCGTGCTTGGTCCTTAGGGAGTTAAAAGCAATGTCATACATTTTACAAGGAGAAATTCTGCAAGGGGAACATAACACTCAAGCATGAGTCTTCTCCAAGGAACAGCTGTAGAGCTACCAAAATATTACTAGACAAGTCAGCAGATGTGCTGTTTGTTTTAAAAGTAATGTCATAAAGTTTGCAAAGGACAGGTGAACAGCACAGCCAAGCATGGGCCTTCTCCAAAAAAAAGCTGTAGAGTTAGTCTGTACGCAATGCTGTCTGCTATCTGCTAATGAAAAGTGAACATGACATCATATTCACCATTCAGTAGCAGAAAAAGCATTACAGAAAAACAATACTACATATAGATAACAGTGGAGTCGGAGGAAAAACATGAAGAAGAAGAGGAGAGCTTTTTTACAATTCCAGCATTAGCGCATCACTTCTAGCCTGAACACTTATGTCCTGCTGTGCTTAGTCTCCTTGATGAGAAATACAAGAGATAGTGAATATGTCTCACAATATATGTGTGTTACAATGTGTATATGTGCTTGCAGGTATGTCACTGTGACTACAGTACATGTACCTTTATATATATATGTATGGGTTTCAGAGTATGCGTGTATAGCCAAATGTGTCTCCATTCTTACATTTCCTCTTAGCTGGATATGCTCAGAAATGTGTGTTATGAGATAACCAGCTTTTCAAAATAATATCACTTTGGTGTATCTCTATCCTATATGAGTTTATTGTGGTCACCCAGTGGTTGCATTGTGTTTTGCAAAATAAAATTTTTGCTCACCTGTAACTATATTGCATTGAATTGGTTTCATGAGGATTTGCAACCCTTTACCAAAGAAAGCTAAGGAAAGGAGAGGGGTGGAGTAAACCTGATGGTATTGAAGGATTCGGTTCCAGATGAATGTCTAGGGACCAAAAAAAGCTTTAGAAAAGGTTGTGAAAATTGGATGAATTGTGGAGGTGCAACCAACCAGAAGTACCCACCAAAGGTGAGGACAACAGATGTGTGAAAAACTAAAGGAAGAAAAACTGGTGGATAGGCGCAACTCTCCAGAAAAGATAGTGGGACAGTAGGGAGTAATATCCAACTTCTCTTTAATTAAGTATATTAAAAAGCCCTTCTTCAGTCACTCTGGGTGGGACATCACTTCTGGGACTACAGGGATATGGATTCCAAAAGTGCTGGTGGTACCAGTGATGAGCTCTCCCCAGCTCCATCACTGGTAGCACCAGCACTTTTGGTTTAGCGGATATTACTCCCTACCATCCCACTATCTTTTCTGAAGAGTCGCACCTATCCATCAGTTTTTCTTCCTTAAGTCTTTCACAAATTAGAGCTAAGGTAAGTATAGGCATCTGTGTGTGTGCACACTCAAACATTTATCTATGTGTGCATGCATGTCACAGTATATATACACATACACACACTGTATATATATATTGGCCTCACATACCTTTTGAAATTAACGTTTAAAAATCCTGTGCTATATCTACATTTGAGCTGAACAGTCCATTAGGCATAGCCAGACTGTGCCAGCTGTCCAGAGAAGTCTCTGTAACCCAGTCCTCTTTTCGTGATGTGGATGACACCCCCTATGTCATTGACAGGCCGGTGAAGATGTTGATGTCCCGGAACTCAATGTGTGACCAACACATGTGCAGAGGGGCCTAATGAGTCTAGCCACAAAAGGGTAACACAAACTGCACGTGCGGCAGTTCCGTTCTGTTATCTGGGACATTGGCATCTTCACCAGGCTGTGGTTGATATAGAGGATGTCATCCACATACATCAAAGGAAGAGGAGCTGGATTACAGCAAATGTTCCAGGTGGCAGTTACGTTCATTCTGCCAATGATTTAGAATGGTGATGCCAGGTAAAGAGTTCCCTTTAAGCATTATTTAACCTAAAATTTAAGAAAAAAACTTTATCTTCTCATTGAACATTGGAGGCATCTTGTTTTTAGCCTTTCATCTAATTCTTCAACAGGGGAGTCTGGCACATGCTGTATAAAGCACACATACTGACAAACCACGCAGAAAATGTACCAGCGTTAATTAAGCACCCTAATATGTTTGCAACTGCTGACAAGATCATTCTCTTCAGTTCTATTCACATAGGAACAGAAAAATGGAATGCAAATCGAAGACAAATCTGTGACATGATGGACATGAAAGGCACCTGACCGATTACGGTCAGGTGCCGTCATAGTTCCAGTCATTTTAGTTGTGTTATGTATTTGTTTTTTTACAGAATCTGCAATGGAAGCTTATAACAGGGCCTTCAATGCTGATGTGAACAGAGCCACAGTGCAACTATGTCAAATAGGAAGATCTGTAAGTTACTCATTAGTTACCTTCTTCCCAACTTATTCCACAGTTCCTGATATATTCAGATATTCCCGAAAATATGCATATTACGTAAATTGAATTTTACAGGAATTTTAACTGTAGATATTATCAGATCAACTACCAAAGCATATAGAATATATATGTTTATTTTATTCTGTGATTTTGTTTTACTTATTTATGTAATTCTTTTTTACTATCTATGCCATCATATAAGACCTCTGGGGCACAGTCACATGTTTTTTTTGTTTTTTTATTTGACAGTTCTCCACTGTATTTGGGGCATTCATAGAAGCCCCAGTTACAGGAAAAAACATCCCCTTGTAGTGACAATAGTTACTGGCAGAACTGATCAGGGTCTTCTAGGACCCTGTAGCTCTGCTGTGCCAGTGGATCCTGGCGGTCAAATGACCGCCAGCTTGTGTAGTGGAAGTTATGCTTCCACTTTCACTTCTTAGTACATAGTGCTCATTGAGCACTGTGTACTTGGAAAAGGAGAAGGCAGAAGGGGTAAAAACCATTCCTGCCTTCTCCTTCAGGTTCTCAGCTGTGACTAACAACTGACAACCCGTCCTGCTTCTGATTCATAGCAGAACCAGTGGCTTTAATCCTGTGCCGTATTTTTCCTATTGCCTGGGATTAAAGCCCAGGACCAAGCGCCGTAAATCTACGGTGCTTGGTCCTTAATGGCTTAAAGGATTGAATGCTAAGGACTAAATTTTTGTGTTATTATATGACAGGCAGTCATAGTTAGACTTTCCTTCACATAGTTGGTGGCCCTATCCCTATTTTTAAAAACCCTTTTCAATGCAAGGTAGCTAATTGGAGCCATCATTGCCACACCACCTGTTTTTGTCTTCTGCGGTAGCCTTGTGTGTCGCAACATAAGAGATAAGAAATGTATTTGAAAAGACTACATTTTGCATTATTAACACAATTATAGTATAAAATATATTAGAAATTGTCTTTGCCCAGCAAAACAGCAGTCCTCCAAAAGTTTAAATGATGTGTTTTCCGCAGTATAGGAAAGAGTTCTGACAAGTAAATATTAAATGTGTTTAACATTAATGTTAAGTACTATTTGATTTCAAGTACTTTACTTTTCCATTTCATCTGCCAAGTGAATAGCAAAACATCAAAAAAACAGAGCCTCTTCTATAAGGATGTTTATCATGTTGATATGTTCTGCATTCATTCTGTCTGTTTAATACTTTTTGTTTGAATGACAACTTCAGAATAGCATTTGTGGTCTTCAAAATTATATAGCTTGGAGACAGACATTTATTATCTGATACCAAGTTCTGTATATATGCAGAAACCTTGACAGGGATTTTATTTGAAGTACAGAAAAGATTAAAACCAAGATTAGTTTCATATTAAAGTACTATCATTTAAACAATATGAAGGCGGGTAGACAGATATTGATCAGGGAATGTTATGCCATGGTTTCAGCCTTCTGATAAAAAAAAATCTTTGTATACACCTGATATACAAATATGTTTTATACACTGATGTAAACAAAGTTCAGAGGTGATGAAGAGTTTTATAACAATCAGAGAAGCGTGTTAATTTGTGAAATATGTCTCACATGTAAACTGTAAATAATTTGCTCCTGAATAATGAGTAAGGATTTAAATTACTATTAACCAGGGTCAAAAGGGATGTCCAGTAATCGGACAACCCCTTAATTAAAAACAAATGACCAATCAACATGTGCATTGACCCAGTGCACGGGATGTTAACAATTCAATAACCGAATCTATCCAAGTGGTATTGAACAAACAATTCAAATATAAATAAAACAAGGTTTCTAATAACATTTAGGTCTTATCATACCTATCGTGTTTCCCCGAAAATAAGACAGAGTCTTATATTATTTTTTGTTCAAAAAGGTTTACCTTTTTATATGTAAAGCTGCCTGGACACTATTTAAATTGACTTTTTAAATTAACTGCTAGCAGGGCTTAATTTTGGAGTAGGGCTTATATTTCAAGCATTCTGAAAAAGCATGAAAAATCATTTTGCATCCTCAAAAATTCTGGAAAATCATGCTTTGTCTTATTTTCAGGGTATGTCTTATTTTCAGGCAAACAGGGTAGATGTGTTATTCATATATGCAGTGTTTGGAAAACGGTACACTGTGATTGTTATGAGTGGTGTAGAAAGATGGCATAGCTATCACAAGCTATCCATGGTAGTAACATAACATAGTATATTTGGCTGAAAAAAGACATGTCTATATAGTTCAGCCTATTGCCCCCCAAGGAAGCCAAAAAAATTAGGTTTGCAAAGAACATCTAAGCATATTATCAAACTTTTGTTACATATGTAATACGAAAGATACAGCAGTATCAGGCATGGAGTATACATTTATAAAACCTATGTAATAGTTACTTCTCAGTTACCACAAGCTACAGAAACTGCGCTAATGATAATACACATACAAGCCAATCCCTACCAGTAGCATCTAACCACAGAATGCTAAAATCTGTAGGGCAGTGAAACTCCCAAGGAGTTAGCACTGAACAACACAGAGTTTAATAAACTGTGCAATGTGTACAAGTGCCGTACAAGAGTTTAATTAAGAGAAAATCAACTGAATACACACAAGGCCAAGAAATAATCTTACCCTAACCCAAAACTAGAAGGCAATAATAATAATATTTATATAGCGCCAACATAATCCACAGCGCTTTACAAACTGGGGAAAACATACAAAAAATAGGTCATCATAACATCCAGTAATAAACCAATGCTCATCTTGAAGAATAGGGGTGAGGGCCCTGCTTGTAAGGGCTTACAGAATATAGGAGCTTCTGCAGACAAATGTAGGCACAGGTATGCTCACAATAGTGCGAAAAGTGCGGCTTTTTGTACTGTGAAGGTAACGTTATCACGCACATATGGGCACTTTTAACCGTACTTTCTGCGGGAACCACCATAATTTCAAAGGCTGTACAGCTTAATTAGTCCCTGGTGTTACCGATTTCACTGCAAAATTGTACAGTTCATTGCACAATTTTGTGGTGATCGGGTGCGCATTGGTGCACCACCATAGACTCCTGTGTTGCCATTGGTTTGCAAATGTGCAAAAAATAGAGCATGTCATGTTTTTATGCACACATGTAATGTGCATGCAAAAGCGTAAATCTGAGTGTACCCATTGAGAACAATGGGTTCGATTCCCTGCGCAAGGCATACATATTTTGCATACACCAACGCACTCGTGTGGTTAGGTCCTAATGAAGTATACACATAGGATGCTATACTTATATTCACACATAAAGCTGTGTAAGTGGATCACCAGCCATGTTTCCGAATAAACAGATAAGAGGTGCAATGGGGTGTGTAGGGGATGTCGCAGGAAGAAAAGGCGCAAGTTTTTAAGGAAGAATGTAGAGGCAGGATAAATGAGAAGACTTTAGATTAAAGAATATGATAGGCCTCCCTAAGAAGATATGCTCTTAGGGCACGCTTAAAGCTGTGGGCATGAGGACAAAATAAATCTTCGGGAGAGGAGCAGCCATCTGTCCATATACACTAAGTAGGATAAGAAAAAAACACAAGGGGGGAAAGTTAAGACCCTTTTTATAACATTTAAATCCCCATATGTATATGTGCTGCTGTGTAGGGCACTCGAGAAAGGATCTGGGCATATTAATAATAACAATCTGTATCTTTATGGCACCAAAATATTTCCTTGTACTTTACAAACCACAGGGTACATGAACACACAAAATCAGACATTACATACAGTAGTAAACTCATAATTCGAGGCATGAAGGCCCTGCACCACAAGAACTTACAATCAGTGAAAAGACAAGGGTAACACAAAAGCCATCTTTTACTAAGTAGTATACTACACATAAAGCTGTATGACCCCAACTGGTATTAAAGCACTTTCTGAAGTGGCTGAGTGCACAGAGTAAGGCCGCCTGCACACGGGCGGAAATCCCGCGGGATTTCCTCCACTGAAAGTTTCCATAGGAGTGCATTACAATACGCACTCCTATGCAGACGGCCGCGGTTTGACCGCGCGAAATCTCGCGGGGCAAACAAACCGCGGCATGTCCTATTTTTGTGCGGGGCACGCACTCACCCGGCCGCCAGCTCCGGTCTGCGCATGAGCCGGCTGCGCCGCAGCCGGCACATGAAAGAGCCGGGGCCGCCAGGCATGGGTGAGTACGCGCTCATCTCTGCAGGCTCTCGGGTCGGGTCCCGCGGCGAGAATTCTCGCTGCCGGATCCGACCCGCTCGTCTGCAGGCGGCCTAAAGGTTTACTGATGGAAAAAGGATCAGATTCTGAGACAGAATGTAAAAAGCCCATAAACAGAGAAGAGTTAGATTAGGCAATGTGGAAGGCTTACCTAAAGTGATGTGTTTTAGGGCATACTTAAAATTGTGGATGTTGGTGATTAAAGGGGTTGTCCCGCGAAAGCAAGTGGGGCTCAGCACTTCTGTATGGCCATATTAATGCACTTTGTAATGTACATCGTGCATTAATTATGAGCCATACAGAAGTTATTCACTTACCTGTTCCATTGCTAGCGTCCCCGTCGCCATGGTGCTGTCTAATTTCAGTGTCTAATCGCCCGATTAGATGCGCTTGCGCAGTCCGGTCTTCTCCCTGGTGAATGGGGCCGCTCGTGCCGGAGAGCTGGTCCTCGTAGCTCCGCCCCGTCACGTGTGTCGATTCCAGCCAATCAGGAGGCTGGAATCGGCAATGGACCGCACAGAGCCCACGGTGCACCATGGGAGAAGACCCGCAGTGCATCATGGGTGAAGATCCTGGCGACCATCTTAGTAAGGTAAGGAAGAAGTCGCCGCAGCGCGGGGATTCGGGTAAGTACTAAACGTTTTTGTTTTTTTTAACACATGCATTGAGTTTGTCTCGCGCCGAATGGGGGGCCTATTGAATAAAAAAAAAAAACGTTTCGGCGCGGGACAACCCCTTTAAGCTTATTGTCTGGGGTAGTGACCTAATTTTCTGATACCTTCCCACATGTGATGTCCATTCTTCACAAGACCTCCTTCTCTGCTTTCCTATAGTCCACTCTTCAAAGAAGTGTCTTTAAGATTCTGGAGACTCTGGTGTTAGCTATCCTAACATATTAGACTCTCCAGAACTTTGAAAAGCTTCAAAAAGAAATGGAAAACTTACCTCTTCAGAGAAGCCTACAACCTATAGTAGCACAGCTGCCACTACTACATATATGAGCACCCTCTACCCTCATCTACTGTCTCCTTCCTCCTTCCCTTGTAAATTGTAGGTTTTATGAGCATGGTCATTTTTCTTTCTCTAACAGTTTGCAACTCATTTATTTCATGTCTATTGTTCTTGTTGTTTTTCATGTAATGTACAGTTTCACATGTACAGTGCCCTAAAAATTAATGTCTCTTTAAAATAAATAATAATACAGTTCCTGAAAACTATTTACAACAATTACTGTAAGGCAGAAAAGTCAGATAGCAGCACATATATTGCTAAGATAGGGTTCCGTAATGCCTAGATAAACATTACTTACAACATGATGACAACAGTTCAATGGACAATATCTGGGACTTCTCTGTTCATGCTGGTCTATGCCTTATTAATTTATACAGAAAATAGCTTGGCCCAGCTCACAAATGTCATGACACGTAAGTCCCATAGACATGCATGGGAGTTATGGAACTAATGTAGCACATCAGACTATGTTGTTTTTGAAATCTGGGAATCACTGGAACAGCATAGCCCTCTATGCTAAGCTGATTCCATAACTCTCATTCACTTCTATGAAAGTTGTAGAAATGATGTAAAAATAGCCAGCGTGGCCCTTTTCACAATCCCAACCCACTGTGGTCACAGCATACAGGCAGGTATTCCCATCTCAGTCCTGATCTTCAAGCCTTGAAAATGGCTTCACAAAGTTGAGCCAAAACATTGCATGCATGAATTAATGACTAAAGGAAGGAAGGGTAAATAATGTTACAGAAGAAAAAAATTATTCTCTGGTACGGAGGAGGAAATAGTCCGTGGGCTTGCCTTGTCCATGGTAGCTTTTGAACTTATCTTTTCTGGTCTCCCGTGTCTGGTGGTGAGAGCTGTCAGCTGTATTTTAGTGCCCTACTCCTGGGCTTTTTAAATCTTGTTGCACATAGTTATCGGAGTTTGGTGCAAGGATAGGACAACACAGAACTGTCCCATGAGTTTTGGAAGACAGGTGGTCTGCATCAAAGAGAATGATACCCTGCAATCAAAACAATCTAGAGGTTCAGAAAGGAACTGCCATTCCCTCACCTCTGTAAATTGAAGAGAACAGGCATGCCTGTGAGACATGGTAAGTGTCTGAATTTAGGGAGGGGAGAGTGGGTGGGGGGGGGTAGACATATTTATTTTAATATTAAAATGGCTTTAAGTAAAGTAGAAGGTATGGTTGAAATTGATGTACAGTTATTTTTAACAAGGGTATCATGGATGGATAGATGGATGGACGGACGGACAGACAGACACACAAGAACATTTATAATAACAATATTCCACAGTTTCTCTCTGTGTCATTCTGTATATGTATAAATATATACAATTGCATCAATAATTGTTGTATAAATTTCCCCTGGTCCAATAGAGTTCCAGTACAAGTAGGGGACATGTACTATTTATTTGTAAGCATACCCCGAAACTGTGACTTAACTTTAAGAATACAATTTGCTACTCAAATAATGATTAATCCAAAAGCATCATCAGCTCAGTGGTATGTTCTTGAATAGTTCTTTATTATTATAATATAACCCAGTTAAGTGAAAACTATACAAATTAATCCTTTGACAATTACAAGACCTAGACCTCTTAGCAAAATAATTCCACATTTCCTTTTTAAATTAAAGTCAATTAGAGATCAACTGCAAAGAATTTCACTGTTAAAATTTGAATTTGCTTTGCTCACATCTAAATTATTTCATTCAAAAGGTAATAGAACCGTTTCTTTACTTTCACAAAAGTGTAGCTGAAATTAACATAAAGTGTAGAAAAAAATATCTTGTACTTAATTTAAAGCCAGTAAATGTAGGAATATTCTCCACTTCCATATTTTAACATTAAAATCAACATGTCTAGAAAAAAGTCACTTCATGTTCCATATACAATTTTTGCCGAATTGGACAACCCAAGGGGCGCACCTGAGCATCATGATGAATTCTTCTACTAAAATCAGAGAAGTAAAACAGTTTATTGGCTCATCTTTTGAAGTTGGCCCAGACCGTTTTAGTGTCAGAACCGGCAACTCTCGGGGCCTTTGTGCCTGCACTGCCAGTCCTACACCCGGGTTGCAGGAGTGTGGCGCAGGGGAGCCCCAGTTCTAGTGATATCCCCTTACCGCTGTAACTCTGGTTGCCGCCGGGTTGCTAGGGACGCAGCGGGTGCCGCCCCGCAGCGTGTCCCCATTTCCATGACTACCGGGCGTGCATCCTCGGCATCCGTCTGTTCAGCAAGCCTGGGTGCGCTGTTCCCAGTGTCTCCTTGATTGGGCCCTACTGCTGTCAGGCTCCCAACCCCAATCAGCTGCTGGGGTGGGTGTACTGACAGCATTTAAATGTGTCTGTTTCCTTCCAGCATTGCCAGTGTTAGTTTGGTCTTCCAGCTGCACCCGCGTATTGTTTATCTCCTGTTGTGTCCCCGGCTTTCTGACTTTCTGCTTTCTGGACTTGACTTCGTTTTTGCCTGACCCCTTTGTACCACGTACACTCCTATAGTCTGATCATTCTACTGTTTGTTTGTCTCCAGTGTCTGTTTGTCATTCCCGTGTCCAGCTTCCCTAGTTTAGTGTAGGGAACGCTGCCCAGTTGTCGCCCTGGGGGTTAGCCCAGGGGGACAAGTAGGCAGGGACAGGGGTTACGGGTTTTCTCAGGGACTTCTTTTATCCCGGACCCTGTCCTGACACTTAGATATCAACTTTAGAAACTAGATGGACATGCTTACTCTATAAATTAGCCTAGAACATTGATCTCTTATTTACAAAAAAGTGGAGATGCTCAGCACAGTTTCTATTGTAAAGGAGTCTTTTTGAAAAACTATGTTTTGAAATAAAAACATAAACCTTAATGTACGTCTTTCAAGTGAATTACACAGGGCCTTTAATTTTATTATACCATGCATAAACACCACACAGAATTATAATTTATAGTCAAATGACACGTAACCATTTCCATTTCCCACTTATACTGAAGTAGTAAATTGAATTGTAGCCCTACTTCCTAACAACAGTACTAACAGAGATCTTTCCCTAGCCCTAAATATCCAGGTGACATTTTCACTGTTTCACTCTATTCTCTTATGAAAATGATATCTCTGTATGGTGTATAAACATTGTATAATGATGTGATGTCTATGTATGGTACATTGAAATTTAAGGCTCTGTGTAGTTCCCTGGAAATGCATTGCTTGTTTTGTAAGATGACCCTGTGCTCCGGCATACCTACCTCATGATGTGGAAGGAACAAAAAGTTTTACACAAGATGTACACAAGGAACAAGTCTCAGATGCATCAACTTTTAATTTGCAACATATTGGAATAGTTTTAAGCTATAGTGAGCATGTACATAAAATTTGCAAGCAAACCTGCAACAAGTATGTAAATTTGGCACAAAATTGCAAACTCTTTGTCAGGATCAGTGGAAATAGATCCATTGTTCCACACATTACATACTAACATAGTATGTAAAGCCAAATGAAGGCAATGTCCATCTAGGTCAGCTTGTTTAACCTCCTTGTTGATCCAGAGGAAGGCAAAAAAAATCCAAGAGGCAGAAGCCAATTAGCCCTTTTGGGGGAAAAATTTCTTCCCGACTCCCTAGTGGCAGTCAGACTAATCCTTGAATCAACATCTAATAGTTCTTACCTGTCTGTATACCCGGATTAACAAACCACTGGTCACCTAAAATTTATATCCCGTAATATCCTTCCACTCTAGAAAGACATCAAGTCCCCTCCTAAACTCCTCTATGGATTTTGCCATTAGTTTAGCTTAGGGCCAAATCCAGAGGTGACCCCAGAAATATACTGGTTTTCATCCTTTAACTCCACCAATCAAAATGTGGGTTTCGATGCATGGTCTCCAGGCTTTTACTCTGGAAGTGATCCGAATAATGTGACACTACTACAATCCAAAGCATGGTACCTGAAGGTGTAAACATAGACAAACCGGGTCAGAGCAGGCATCAGAACTTAAAAATGTGGAACAAGCCAGAGGTTGGGACAACAGGTTCAGCATGGTATAACAGGCCTGATGTTAGGGCAGGTGGCAGAAAAAAAGTAGATGTCTAAGTAAAGTACTCATGTAATCAAGGTTGCAAAATATGGTGTAGTCAATATAAAAAGCTGGGGTCAGAAGCAGAGACAAGAACATAGTCAAGAATTGCTGAAAGCAGGAACTGAAGAATAAGAATACATTTGAATAACCCTTTATGCAGGACCAAAGACCAGAAGCTCATTCACTCTTCATAGGGGAAGAATACCTGATATAGTCAAGAGTACTATATGATATTTCACAGAGTAGGCAGAGCAAAAAGTCTCCAAATTTAACTTGAGTAGCCCTTTCACAGTGGTGACTTGAATTAAAAAATATAATTTTTATTTTGAACTTTTTAAAAATGCACATATAGGGGCACAACACATAAAACAACAAAAACAAAAAAAGTAAGTAAGGGGCGTGGTAAATACCATCCAACCACACCGTCACTAAAGATGGGCATCCAATTGTGCTGTGTGTGTGGGTGTTTGTGTGATCTGGTCACCGGCGACCACGAAGTTTTTTTGTCCTGCTTAAAGCCGGTAATGTATGAGGCAGGGGTATATTGGTACTTGGGGTTTGTAAGATTATCCCCAGTTGTTTTGGTCTTTTTTATTTATAAAGCCCACACACCGTAGATGGATGCAATTTTTAGTGATTTGAACGTTCGTTTCTTCACAATTCTTTTTTGCCCCCCCCCCTTTTTTTCAAAGAAGGGTAGAGGTACCTGACCAATTCCTAAATGGATAGTCGGAATTGGCCTTGGCCGTAGGGATCATCTCCCGAGGTTGCTAGATATGTATGATGCCAACCTCCAGAGAGAGTCTCCCGGTTAGTATAGGACGGCCTCGCCTCTATAGATAAGGGTCGTAGTGTAAATACTTGACCCAAGCGTATTCGAATTTCCCTTTTAAGTATGCTGATTCTCGTATTTAATTGCTCGACGCGTTTCACCACTTCAATTCTCGTGGATCATCAGGAGCATTATAAATCGGGATTGAGTAGAGACAGTATAGATGATATGAGGTCACCAATAGACCAATTGGTAAAGAAACGAATATCTTAGTTTTTGGAGGGCCTGTTCATGCAGCAGGTTTCTCAAAGGATCGGGTCTAGCCTGGGTAGAAAGTTCGATACTCAAATTTCTCTTATTGACAAAAGCAATAATTTGAGATTTGCCAGAGATAGCGTATCCTAATGACCCAAATCAGCCTTGAATGCGAATGTCTGGCGTGGGGTGTTCAGGACTGAAGAGAAATTTGAGTATCGAACTTTCTACCCAGGCTAGACCCGATCCTTTGAGAAACCTGCTGCATGAACAGGCCCTCCAAAAACTAAGATATTCGTTTCTTTACCAATTGGTCTATTGGTGACCTCATATCATCTATACTGTCTCTACTCAATCCCGATTTATAATGCTCCTGATGATCCACGAGAATTGAAGTGGTGAAACGCGTCGAGCAATTAAATACGAGAATCAGCATACTTAAAAGGGAAATTCGAATACGCTTGGGTCAAGTATTTACACTACGACCCTTATCTATAGAGGCGAGGCCGTCCTATACTAACCGGGAGACTCTCTCTGGAGGTTGGCATCATACATATCTAGCAACCTCGGGAGATGATCCCTACGGCCAAGGCCAATTCCGACTATCCATTTAGGAATTGGTCAGGTACCTCTACCCTTCTTTGAAAAAAAGGGGGGGGGGCAAAAAAGAATTGTGAAGAAACGAACGTTCAAATCACTAAAAATTGCATCCATCTACGGTGTGTGGGCTTTATAAATAAAAAAGACCAAAACAACTGGGGATAATCTTACAAACCCCAAGTACCAATATACCCCTGCCTCATACATTACCGGCTTTAAGCAGGACAAAAAACTTCGTGGTCGCCGGTGACCAGATCACACAAACACCCACACACACAGCACAATTGGATGCCCATCTTTAGTGACGGTGTGGTTGGATGGTATTTACCACGCCCCTTACTTACTTTTTTTGTTTTTGTTGTTTTATGTGTTGTGCCCCTATATGTGCATTTTTAAAAAGTTCAAAATAAAAAGAGTACTATATGATTGACCAGGAAAGAATGTTAAAGGTGTGTGCTGGCACTTTAAGAGCATGGCCACATATGTGTGTATTATTTCTGGGCCACTGTGAGTGATTGAGCAGATGTTAGAGCAAACTGTACCAATTTTGGCAGAAAAAATACGATTGGCACTATGAAACGTTTAAAGTATGCTCCCTAATCATCCTATTGTTAAGTCTTACTATATTGTCACATCAAGAATGATTGTATTTTCTTAACACTTTTAGATAAATACAATCTGTTTTAAAGAAGAAAACAAAATCTGCAGTTTCTATTACATTTTTACTCAATGCCTGTGTTTAACACATAATGAAGTGGACAAATACTTGAAACAAACAATTGACAGGTTCTCACTGCTAAATATATAGGGCAGAATATAGAATTGAAATATAATTTGTGCGCCAGTAATGACATGCAAATTACAGGGCTTCTAAAAATTCTTTTTAAGAGTAAATGAAGCATAATTCTAATATCAGACTTAAGTCCAAAGAAAGCCAAAGGGAGTGAGGAGAGAATGAGAGGAGAAATACAGGGTAGCTGAAGAATTTGTATGTCTGATCAGATGTCTGTAAATTAGCAGCAATAAAGCATTATAATTACATAACTGATTTAATATATATGATTAAAACAACGTTTATTTGAAGCCCCATATTTTCCTAAATTCCTTAACCCCTTAATGGTATATGATGTAAGTTTACGCCATGGCAGCTTGAAACTAACACACCAGGATGTAAACTTACGCAATGTGGAAAGCATGAGCTCAAAAACTGAGACTGTGTCATCCCTCAGTGGGAGTCGGCTGTTACTGATAGCCAGCTCCTGCTGCAACACCCGATATCGATGAGAATATCGATCTCTGTTTTTAACCTCCCACATACTGCGATCTGTATCGATCGCGGCATGTAAAAGGTTAAAAGAGAGAGCACGCTCCCTCTGTGACATCAACTGAAGTCCTACAAAGCATAATCATAACTATTATAGCTTTTATAGTTAATGTTCCCTACAGGGACATAAAATATAAAAAAAAAGGTTAAAAATTACAAAAAAAAATCATTTTTTGCACACTTTCTCTTATTTGTATAAAAAAATATAAAAAATCCCACAAGTGTGGTATCTTCATATCGATAACGACCTGTACAATGAAATGAACACACCAGTTATCCTGCATGACAAAAAAACATAACCCCCACCCCCTAAAAATGGAGGCAAAATGCTTATTTATCATGCAAAAGACAACCCTTACAAAGCTCTGCCAATGGAAAAAAAAATGTTCTAATATTTTGATCAAAATATGTGGGCCCATCCCCTCTTTCGGGCAAACCTTATTGGATGGGTTTGTAGCTCTACAGAAAACTCTCTTTGGGCTAAAAAGCCTCCAAATAAATGGGAAAGCTGAATACCTGACTATTTACTGTCACTAAACCACCTGGGACAGATGGGAAAACAGAGTGCATGACAAGTATACCAGGCAACCAAAAACAAAATCAGCACTGCCAACAAATAAATTAGATGTAAAGATGTACATGCTCCAGCATTCATACACATTTTATGCCTGACTGACCGCCCACGCGTCCTTTGATGACAGCCGTTAAGGGGATTTATTTTACAGTGCGTATTTGACGGTGCTGCATTAGAATGTTCCAGGTCCTGATGGGTTGCTATGGCACTGAGGCTTGAATACAGCCTCTGGGTCTGCCAGCTATGGTGGCCTATGAGGCTCAGCCTCTGGCTGACCTAATAGGCTTTACAATGCACCATTATACTGCAGTATAGTAGTGTATTAGGAGAGTGATAGAAGATGCTGATCATCAAGTCCCCTAGTGAGAAAAAAATAAAATGTTTAAGAAGTATAAAAAAATTGTAAAAAAAATAATTAAAATAATAACGTCAAAACCCCATCTTTCCCACTTTATTATGTACCACTGCGTTTGTAATTAACCATAGACAAAAGTTAGCACATTAGTTAACCCGCAAAGTGCACGTCTTGAAAAATAAAAATACAAAAGCATGGCAAAAATGTTAAATTTTGCATATCTCGCCTTAAAAAAATGAAATAGAAAGTGATAAAAACGTTGTATAGATCAACAAACAGTACTATTAAAAAGTAGAATTAATCCCACAAAATAAAAAAACCTTTGACAGTACCGTAGACAAAAAGAAAACTGTTAGGGATCTTTGAATGTAATGATAAACAAAAAAAAAGAGTCAGAGAGTTGCAAGAAAAAAAATTATATAATTTTGGTTTTGACATAATCATACTGGCCTGCAGAATTAATTTAACATATTATTTATACTGCATGGTGAACACCATTAAAAATAAAAATAAAAAAACATGCCAGAATTGCAGATTTTGTTAATCTTGCCTCTAGAAAAAAATGGAATAAAAAGCAATCAGAATGTTATAAGTTCCAAAAATAGGATAGATAAAGACTAGATCTCAATCCGCAAAAAAAGAATCACTTATAGAACACTGTGGATGGAAAAATTAAAATACTATGGCTCTTCGAATACAGCAACACAAAAGCAAATCTTTAAAACAAAGTATTTTTTGTGTACAAAAATAGGAAAATGAAAAAAACTGTATAAACTTGGTATCGCCAGAAATGTGATGACCCAGAGAATAATGTTTGCACATGATTTATTGTTTGCACACTAAGGCCTTAGTCAGACGGGCGTTTTTTCGCGCGATTTGCGGATCGCATGACGGATGCGCATCCGCAAATCGCGTGACCGGTGCCCGAAAATCGCCCGAAAATCTGCTCCTAGCCGCGTTTCATTAGAAACGGGCTGGAGCTGTCCAGCGCATTGCATTCAATGGAGCCGGCAATACAGCGGCTCCATTGAAAGCAATGCGCTGCGGGCGAGTGTGGGATGAATTGTCGGGAGGGGCTTAAATATATAAGCCCTTCCCTGCAATTCATCCAGAAATGTGTTAAAATAAAAAATATATACATACTCACCTGTTCCCGGCAGCCGGCGTTCCCGCCACGCGGAACTCCGGCTGCCGGGAGCAGGTGAGTATGTATATATTTTTTATTTTAACACTTTTCTGGATGAATTGCAGGGAAGGGCTTATATATTTAAGCCCTTCCCGACAATTCATCCCGCGCACGCCGGCAGCCCATTGCTTTCAATGGAGCCGCTGTATTGCCGGCTCCATTGAATTAAATGGGCAAACATCGTTCTTCTCTGCCACAGCTGTTACAGCTGTGGCAGAGAAGAATGATTTGTCTTCTATATGTTTTCAATGGGGTCGGCGCTGCTGCCGCCGGCCCCATTGAGCGCATATAGAGAAGAGAACAGGAATCGCAGATCGCAGATAGGTGCGATCTGCGATTTCTGTTCTATAATTTATCGGACGAGCGCATAAAAAGCGCTCATGTGTCCGACACCATTGCAAAGCAATGGTTTTAAAAAATCGCCGGACGCATGCGCATGCGCAAATCACGCAAAAAAAACGCCCGTCTGACTAAGGCCTAAGGGTGCGTTCACAAGAGTGTTTTTGTGCGTACTTAGGCGCGTACATGCGTCCGAACCTAGGTACGAGCAAAAACACGTGTGAACACAGCTGCGTGCTTATAGTCAATAAAGCCGCGGCTGCTGCCGGCGGCTCCATTTAAAACAATGTTCTGCTGGCCCCCTGCATTCTTTTTCCGGGAAGGGCTTTACATATAAGCCTTTCCCTGAAATAGAAACATTTTAGTGCAAAACAAAAAAAAAATTTTTTTAAACTTACCTCTCCGCCACTGCTGTGACCCCCGCGGGCATGAAGAACACATCTGCCGCATGCGGCAGATGTTGCCTTCATCCCCACTAGTTAAAAGAGTTCCCTGCTGCTACATCTGCCACATCTGTGGCAGATGCAGCAGAAGAATTCTGTAATTCTCTACCGCAGCTGTCACACATGTCAGCTGCGGCAGAGGATTCTGCTGCCAGCAATTGATTTCAGGGAAGGGCTTTGAATATAAGCCCTTCCCTGAAAATCAAGTAAAAGTGGTTTAAAAAGCAAAAGAAAAAAGATACTCACCTCCCTTCAGCTGCTAGGGCACAGCCGCATCTTCTCCTGCTGTCCCCTGCACTGTGGTGCTGATCTATCAGCAGGCGTGGATTTAAAATCCCCACCCGCTGAAAGAGCTGAATGTGATTGACTGCGGTGCTCAGCCAATTACAGGCAGCTCTCGCCCGTCATTCATTCAGGGAGAGCTTCCTGTGATTGGCTGAGCACCTCAGCCAATGACATTCAGCTCTTTCAGCAGGCGGGGATTTTAAATCCCCGCCTGCTGATAGATCAGCACCACAGTGCAGGGGACAGCAGGAGAAGACTTGGCTGAGCCCCAGCAGCTGAAGGGAGTATCTATTTTTGGGGTTTTTTAAACCACTTTTACTTGATTTTCAGGGAAGGGCTTATATTTATAGCCCTTCCCTGAAATCAATTGCCAGCAGCAGAATCCTCTGCCGCAGCTGACATGTGTGACAGCTGCGGTAGAGAATTGAGGAATTCCGCTGTTGTATCTGCCACAGATGTGGCAGATATAGCAGCAGGGAATTCTTTTAACTAGCGGGGATGAAGGAAATGTTCAGGCCACACCGCGTCTGTCAGTCCTATGCTAACGCACTATAAAAATTACATAAAATCTCAGAGGCCCGTCAGCCTATGCGTTTTGGCCAAAATGCAGTACCAACACCCGCATTTTATCATTATGCATTAGTATTTTTGTATGTAGTTTGCTAGTTGTTGGGGGAGCCCAAGATGTCAGCTAGTGTGGCCCACATGGAGATACAGGGCAACCCACTATTATATCAGTGAGGGTTGATATCCTGTATGGTGGGTCACCATCCATCTGTGGCTGGCATCTTGGTATCATTCACATGTGCAGGCTATGATTATATGCAGTCGACCCTCCCCAATCAGGGCTGGGTTGAGTGAGTGACTGCATATTAACCTGCCATGAACAAGTTGCTTTTCCACACCATTGTCTGGCTGACTGCATATTTTTAGGGCTTATGGCCGTTGCGCCTGCCCTACGGCGATTGTGCCTGCCTTATGGCGATCGTGCCTATGGCGACCGTGTCTGCTTCACAGACTATCAGGTATTGCAATTTTGTCTTTTTCTGTGAATAATGTCTTTGTTGTTTTTCTCACCTCTGTGATTTTAAAGTACCTTAATAGGATTAAGGTCAATACTCTGACTTGGCTATTTGAAAACAAAATCTCTTTTTAACCATTCTTTAGTTGATTTACTTGTGTGAGTTGGGTAATTGTCTTGCTGTATCATCCAATGTCTCCAATTCTAGGTCTTGGACTGCCGTACTTACATTCTCCTGTAAAATGTTTTGACACACCTCAGATAATTGTTGACTTAATGTTTTCAAGAGGTCAAAGCTCTGAGACAGCAAAGCAGCCTAAAATGATGCAACTTCTACTAAGCTTTATGGTTGAGAAGAGGTTTTGGTATTGGTGTGCAGTCTTCTTTCTCCTACGAACATAGTGTTGTGCATTTGTGTTAAAAAAGTTACACTTTTGCCTTGTCTATATTTTTGTGGTGTCCTTACATTAACATTATTCTTGTTTGATGAGTTTCTTAGGGTGCAGTCACACAAGTGGTTTTTTTTTGCACATGTATAGGTGCGATTTAAAATTGGCTCTAATAGAACCAATGCTTCCAGTGAAAGTGGTCATCTGTCCAATTTTTACATGAGCTAAAAAAATCACACCTGCAAAAGATAGGACATATGAGTGCCAATGCACTCGGTCACGCACTGGTTTTTTTTTTTGCGCCTTTACATGTGTGAAAAAAATCACTCGTCTGACTGTACCTTTCTATTGTACACGTGCAGATGTTTTTGCAATTTGTAGAATTTTCTGTGGGTCTTTTGCTGTTACACTTTTCTCTCACCTCTTTCAATATTGCCCAATGTACTCTTGGAGTGATCTTAACAGGATGCCCACTGCTAGCAGCATAAAAAACTCCAAAAATTCTTTAAAAATATGTTTAATGTAAAAACTTTATAAGGCCTTAGTCACACGGGCGTTTTTTCACGCGATTTGCGCATCGCATGACGGATGCGCATGCGCAAATCGCGTGACCGGCGCCGAAAAATCGGCCGAAAATCTGCTCCTAGCCGCGTTTCATTAGAAACGGGCCGGAGCTGTCCAGCGCATTGCATTCAATGGAGCCGGCAATACAGCCGGCTCCATTGAATGCAAGCGCTGCGGGCGAGTGTGGGATGAATTGTCGGGAAGGGGTTAAATATATAACCCCTTCCCTGCAATGCATCCTGAAAAGTGAAAAAATAAAAAAAATGTATGTAGTTACCTGCTCCCGGCAGCCTGAGATCCCCGCGGCCGTCCTGCAGTGGGTGTGAAGGGGGTGTGACTCAGGCTTGCCCCTGATTGGCTCAGCGCTGAGCCAATCAGAGGCAAGTCTCAGTCACACCCATTCATGAATTCATGAATGGGTGTGACTGAGATCAGCCTCTGATTGGCTCAGGCTGAGCCAATCAGGGGCAAGCCTGAGTCACACCCCCTTCACACCCACTGCAGGACGGCGCGGGGATCTCAGGCTGCCGGGAGCAGGTGAGTACATCCTTTTTTTTTATTTTTTCACTTTTCAGGATGCATTGCAGGGAAGGGGTTATATATTTAACCCCTTCCCGACAATTCATCCCGCGCACGCCGGCAGCCCATTGCTTTCAATGGAGTCGGCTGTATTGCCGGCTCCATTGAATTCAATGGGCAAACATCGTTCTTCTCTGCCACAGCTGTTACAGCTGTGGCAGAGAAGAATGATTTGTCTTCTATATGTTCTCAATGGGGTCGGCGCTGCTGCCGCCGGCCCCATTGAGCGCATATAGAGAAGAGAACAGGAATCGCAGATCGTAGATAGGTGCGATCTGCGATTTCTGTTCTCTAATTTATCGGACGAGCGCATAAAAAGCGCTCATGTGTCCGATACCATTGCAAAGCAATGGTTTTAAAAAATCGCCGGACGCATGCGCATGCGCAAATCGCGGCAATAAACGCTCGTGTGACTGAGCCCTTAAATGGGTAATTTTCTGATGATTCATTCCCTTTAACATGTTTTGTGCGGTATTCTGAAAGATATCTGTATCAAGGCATACCTCATGCTAACCAATCATTTTGGAGAACAGTTTTGTTAGTTATCAGGCTTTGTGTGCCTTTGTGAAACCTGTGAAACCCAAACTTACCTCATTAATTGAAAAACCTATTGCAAATTAGCTCTTGGAGAAGTCAATAAGACAGAAAGCATCCCAGAAATATTAATCAATTGAAACACAGTTGCAGGGAGGAAAGGTCCAATATTCTTCCTCTGTACTGGGTAAATCTTATTTGCAGCTACACGAAAAATGCGGTGAAGCGAATTCCTTCTAGAAAGTTGTTGTATGCATCATTTTATTATAGTAACATGGTAAAGTTGTCCTGAACAGAGGATAACCAGCAAAGTTCAGTCATATTGGTTCTATAGGGTGGTCCAAAATGGACACACCTAAAGAAATGGTAAATAGTGATTGGGAACACCATCCTGTGTATGGCATGTTGCTGAGGGAAAGGGGCAAATCTATGAGGGCCCATGTCCAACACGGTAGCCATTTTGAACGCCACTTTGGAATACCTTCCTCATCAAATTCTATATCAGATACATATGTCACATGCACCCGTGCCCATTTGAAAATATCAACTTGATTGAATTCATTGTTCAAGTGCAACATAAATTCCGGCATCAATTTTTAAAACAGTAGCCTTTCACAATCAAATTTACAAGTGGCTTCCTCTTTTCAGTGATGTGCGGAGTATTACTAGACAATTACCTGTCTATTGTTATTAGCTTGTAATTAAATCTGCTCCTTTGTTTTGAACAACCCTGGATAAATGTATGTGTGTATATATATATATTAAACATATACAGTTAAGGGCTCTTTCACACGAGCATAGTCATTTTCAGTTGGCTGTGTCACAGCCACAGCACGACTGAAAATTGCATGAATAGTCAAACAAATCTGTCGTTTGTGTACTCATGCAGACTGCCTGGGTCCAGGGCATGTACGCCGAGCCCGTATTGTCATTGGGCGGGGGGAGACAGTTTAGCTCTGCTAAACTGCCTCCACCTTTATGCCCCTCGCCAGCTCTCAGCATTGAAAGGAGGTGGGACGAGGCAGGACCTAGTGTGCTAAGCTCCTGTCCCCTCTACACCCTTTGTTGACTAAACTATCTTTCCTGGCCAACGTAAAAGCGCCCAGCCAAAATACGTTACTATGCACTATCTTGGACAGCCGAGCGCACTTATACAATGGGAATACGCCCATCTGAACTGATACATTGTAAACCAATGCATCAGATGAGCAGCATATATCGGCCCAGCATGAAAGCAGAGCCAATATATGGTAGTGTGAATGAAGCCTAAATATAATACAATTCCACTATATTCCCATACCGGCATAAAGTATGCTGATTATTACATACATCTCAAATGGAACTTCAGTTTACTACTAGAGATAAGCGAGCACCAAAATGCTCGAGTGCTCGTTACTCGAGTCGAACTTTCAGTGATGCTCGAGAGTTCGTTTCGAGTAACGAACCCCATTGAAGTCAATGGGCGACTCGAGCATTTTTGTATATGACTGGTGCTCCTCTAAGGTTTTCATTTGTGAAAATCTTAGCAAATCACCAAAGTCATGTAAAAAACACAGAAATGGATAGGGCAGGCGAGGAGCAACATGCAGGGCTGCATTTTGGGCTCCGAGGTCTCACTATTAAGCCACAATAGTGGCAAGAGTGAGACCCCCCTCCCACTGTCAGCATAAAGATCGTTCTTCTGTGCCACAGCTGTAACACCTGTGGCAGAGAAGAACGATGTTAGCCCATTGAATTCAATGGAGCCGGCAATACAGCCAGCTCCATTGAAAGCAATGGGCTGCCGGCGAGCGCGGGATGAATTTTCGGGAAGGGCTTAAAAATATAAGCCCTTACCTGAAAATCATCCTAAAATGTGTAAAAATTTAAAAAAAAAATGTATACTCACCTTTCCGCTGCAGCCGGAGTTCAGCCGCGTCTGGCCGGCAGTTCTTCTGAACTGCACTGAGTAGTATTCAGCAGCCGGGGATTTAAAATCCCTGCCTGCTGAATGAGCTGCCTCTGATTGGTCACAGCCTCACCAATCAGAGGCAGCTCTCACACCCATTCATGAATTCATGAATGGGTGTGAGTGAGAGCTGCCTCTGATTGGTGAGGCTGTGACCAATCAGAGGCAGCTCATTCAGCGGGCGGGGATTTTAAATTCCTGGCTGGTGATAGATCAGCAGTTCAGCACCACTGTGCAGGGGACAGCAGGAGAAGACATGGCTGTGCCCTGGCAGCTGAAGGGAGATGAGTATCTATTTTTTTTGTTTTTTAAATCACTTTTAATTCATTTCCAGGGAATGGCTTATATGTAAAGCCCTTCCCTGAAAAAGAATTCAGGTGTGCCAGCAGACCATTGTCTTCAATGGAGTCGCCGGCAGCAGCAGCGGCTCCATTGAAGAGAATGCCTGCATTTTTATTCTTTTTTACACTAAAATCTTTCTTTTTCAGGGAAGGGCTTATATGTAAAGTCCTTCCCTGAAAAGGAATGCAGGGAGCCAGCAGGCCATTGTTTTCAATGGAGCCGCCGGCAGCAGCCGCGGCTCCATTGAAAACAATGCGTGCATTCCCTATGGTGCACGCATGTCCTATCTTTGCAGGCACGCACCTGCAAAGTACGGACATGTGCACACTCCATAGGGAATGCAGTGTTGTAAATACAAGCGTGTTTTTGTGCGTGCGTCTGAACGCACCCTTAAGGATGATTTTTAGGTAAGGGCTTATATTTTTAAGCCCTTCCCGACAATTCATCCCGCGATCGCCGGCAGCCCATTGCTTTCAATGGAGCCGGCTGTATTGCCGGCTCCATTGAATTCAATGGGCTAACATCGTTCTTCTCTGCCACAGCTGTTACAGCTATGGCAGAGGAGAATGATCTTTATGCTGACAATTTATTTTTTTTATTTTTACACATCTTAGGATGAATTTCAGGGAAGGGCTTATATTTTTAAGCCCTTCCCGAAAATTCATCCCGTGCTAGCCGGCAGCCCATTGCTTTCAATGGAGCCGGCTGTATTGCCGGCTCCATTGAATTCAATGGTCAGTGCTCGTTTAATCGAGACGAGTACCGCGTGGTGCTCGTCTCGAGTAACGAGCATCTCGAGCACCCTAATACTCAAACGAGCATCAAGCTCGGACGAGTATGCTCGCTCATCTCTATTTACTACATTAGTCTAACAATCTATTAATCCTTTAAATAAACCAGCATAATAATTAATTTTAGCTGACTGGTTTGCTTTTTGGAGTGAGCACCAGAGCTCTAAAGTCAATGTCATATCTAAACACTGACAACAACACTTTCTCTTCTAATTCTAATTGCATAGTCCAATTTGCATTGACAATTTATGTGTACTGAACTGCACAGTGATACAAAGTTATCAGCAGTACTTCATGTATCATAGACACACTGACAAGCTCTCAGTGACAAGTACAAGTTCGCGCACTACATGGAGGTGAAAAATGAAAAAGATATGCAAAGAACTTTAGAAAGCAAATATGAGGTACATTGGTGCATAATTATTTGCACACGATTTGTAAATGTCTGGAGATGAAAAGATGTGTAAAGTGCTTACTTAGGTTTTTCAAAGTTGGAGTGATATGGAATATTACTCCCATAAATGTGTAACTTTATGGAAATAATGTTCCTTGGTTTTTCCACCTGGAATTATGTATGTGTGTCTATAGCTGTACACATGCATTCTTTTAAATCATATTACCACTTTGGTGCGACAAAGGATTCTTAGGGCTCTTTCCCACAAGCATAGGCTTTTTTTACGTGCGCCCACTGGTGCTGTAAAAACGCATGAACGAGCACATAAATCTAATGTTTGTGCGCCCGTTCAGATAGCACGGGCCTGCTGCATACACACTGATGCTGCAATGCCGTTGCCTCCCCTTCCCTCCGCCTCGCCGACTCACCTCCTCTCTCCTTCCCTTCGGCTGTTTGCAATAGAAGTGGGCGGGACATGGGCGGAGCTAAGTCACACTGCTAAACTTTCTCCCACCTCCCTTCTCCGGCTGCTGTCATTGGCTCTCATAGGAGCCTATGCAGCGGCCAACATATTCCGGGCACAAAGATAGTTCCAGGACTATCTTTGCTACCCGTCGCTATATTTGCCGACCGGGCGCTTTTTTACGCAATGGGAATATGACTGTGTAATCTAATGCATTGGAATTCAATGCATCAGATCGTAGCGTATATCAGCCAGCTGTGAAAATGGCGACCAATATACACTGAAAATGGGAGAAAATACAGGACAAGATGAATCCTTGTGTTATCAACCAGATTTTTTTAACAGAATTTCAGAAACTTGCATAGAATCTTGCTGACTAATGCATATTTGGACATTTAGGGTCCATTTCGAAGGATTGTTCAAGCTCTTGATGGGGACCCATTCGCAATCAGCTGATCATCATGGTCCAGCAGCGGAAATTCCCAGCAATCAGCTATTATTGTAAGGGAAGCTGTGGGTAATTTTGATTAGCACCAATTCAATTGTCCTTTGAAATCTTCTCAGTGGTTCTTCTTTCTGACTAATAGAGTGTGAACCTGTAAAGGGATATCAAATAGTGAAAACATATATATATAATAAATAATGTATTTGTTCTAATTTTAATAAACAAAAATGAAGGTGAGATGTGAAATACATTTTTCAGGCTCAGTATTCTGACATAACCAGGGTTTGCTGATAGGTTAATAGGACAGCATTTTCTTGTGCTTTTGCTGCTGCCTCACTGGTATGCTTCCATTAATAAACCATCTTAACTACAAGAATAGATTTGCAGAATTGATATTTACACAATTCCCTACTATTCTGAAGGTGTTTTCAGGAAAATATTATTTTTAATTAAAAATTCTAATTATTAGT
The DNA here is from genome assembly GCF_035609145.1 of Eleutherodactylus coqui. Lineage (NCBI taxonomy): Eukaryota > Metazoa > Chordata > Amphibia > Anura > Eleutherodactylidae > Eleutherodactylus > Eleutherodactylus coqui. The sequence continues at coordinate 86,622,936 of NC_089845.1, read as the reverse complement.
CTAATTTATACTCAGTAATTCTCTAGAATATAGGCTTTAAAAAATAACAAAGCACATGTGTGTTTATCAACTGTTTTCATACTCTATGTAAATACCAGAAATTGAATTTGTAACACTAATTTATCTTCTCAGTTCTTTCAAATAAGTAACGTTTTTGAACCATGCAAACCTCCGGGGAAGTAGTTTGATTTACCTGAGATCACAGGCTCCCACGGAATTTACTATAGGACAGTACATGCTATGCCTAATAAAAGACTTTAAAATATGTACGCTCCTAAGATTTAAGCCTTCTCATATTATTTTTAAAACAAGTCATGTCAGTTTTAGCCAAAGGCAATGTGCCTGCTGGGGGTTCAGAGATTCAACATGCAGATGGCAAGCTAATGGCCACTTACAGCATGAATATGCAAATTGCAGCAGCAGTCAACCACCATTTAGAGCTTTAAACATTCTGCTCGTCATAGTCATCTGTTAAGGATCACTTGACTAAATGCAAGCATTCTAGTGACTGACAGCAGAATCTTACATTTAGTCATGCACTTTAAAAAGAAGCATAATGTCAATTTGTAGATGTGGTAAGGACACATTTCCAACATAATAACGGGATTTTGCATATTTGTGTAAAATTCTAACTTACGTCTAATGCTCTGTCTCTAATTATCTATTTCTAAATTAAAAATGAACTTCTATCCTATTTTAATTGATCTATTAATGTAATGTGTACAATAATAGCACAATCCTCATGATGTGCTACGAACTCGTGCACTTTTTGAGTTTCTAAAATGCACTTTTCTGTCAGCATAGACATGGTTTATATATATATATATATATATACAGTATATATGCTATTAAGAAAGGTAGAGCCAACGTCGCAGCTGCATCATTTGCAATAAATTAGCAATTGTAGATTTAGTGTTATGAGTCATCATAGATAGATAGATAGATAGATAGATAGATAGATATGGGATAGATAGATAGATAGATAGATGTTCCACATCTATTCCATTAGACTGAGTCGGCTGACCATACTATTGCAGCTCACTTTTATTTGGGGAAGAGTTTCTCATTGGCTGGCTTCTCTTTAAATATCCCTGTCTCATATATATGCTTCCCTAGCTTCACAGCATATGCTGTGAATGTTTAAATCAAGTATTTCTTGCAACTTTTAGTATCTTCTTCATAGCTTAGTCATATATATCCTTGTATTCATCTACTGTTTTGATTCTAGCCTTGCTTGTCTCTTGTCAGTATAGTTTGCTCAGGTGGTTTCCAAGTCCTGTCTTTGCTTTACAGTCTTGTAGTTGGTTTGCTTTTTCCTGTCTGTGCCTGTTATGTCTTGCTTCTAGTTTGTTTTGCTTGTCTCTGGGTCCCTTTCATAATTTTTTTGGACAGGATTTTAAATAGGGTTTCCATTAGGGACAGTGGTATGTGGTGTTAGTATCAGTGTCAGTGAAAGATTAGAGAAAGATTTAAGAAGAGGTAGCTATTGTCAGTTTATTGTCTGTTCACCTTCATCATCTGCACAGAGTTCAGCCCAGCTGCACGTCCTGCGGGTGTCTAAGTACTGGTAGTTAGTATGCACGAAATGTGACTTTTATAGGTTAAGTCAAATTCTGCTGTCTAGTGTCCAATCGCCACTGTTAGAGGTCCTGGCATTCATGTATATGCTACTTTGACACATTCCACCTACCTAAACTTTGCAGCACCTAAGTAGCACCCCTCATGGCAATGGTATTCAACAATGGCAGATACCTCTTTCAGCACGATAATGAGTTTTGATACACCGCAAACATTATTCAGCAATGGTTTGAGGAACATGTAAGGGAATTTAAAGTGATGACCTCAAAATTCACCAAAGTAATGAAGCTGGTTGCAAACTAAACAGCAAAACATGACATAACACAGTCACCTTCTCTGGGTACAAACCTTATCATCCAGTTATTAATTATCCCCAGGACTTTCAGTAAAGCTAAATAGTGTAACAACTGAACCATTCCAAGAATAATAGAAATGAACACATCAACATAGTAAGAAACACAAATAAAGATAGGGACTCAACATTAGAAGATACTGGCAGAAGGTAAGGATAGTTGGATGATAAGACTGAAGATGATCAAACTAACAGTTGGGACTGGAGCAGATGGTATGGAGCAGAAAAACAACCCGATAAATTTTATCCCTAATGCTAGCTCTCCCCTTCATCTTTCTCTAATCTCTTCCTGACACCTAACACTGACCTTAACACCAGACACCACTGTCCCTAAGTAGCCCTCAGTTATCCCAAGTGGCATCCCTGTCTGAAATACTGTTCCTGAGAACAAGAAAGCACAAGTACCCAGACAAGAAACCAAACAAGTGAGCTCAATAATGAACCAAAACTAGTCAGATACAAACAAGAAATGGGCTGAAAAAACTAGTGGCTAGGAAACAAGACTAGACAAGATAGTCCAACATCTGTTAAAAAAATACACAGTTTTATTCCACATTAGTAACATTTGATCATGGAGCAAGGACAAATTTATTCTTACGTTTCTTAGGCTGAAATGTTTAAGAAGAACTATTCTTTGTCATTTCACTATGATTTTACTAATGTGCAATAAGGCTGTGCCTTTTTCACAGATGCTGGATTTTCTTTTCCTGTCTATTCATATGGTTTGAGCCTAACCTTTTCATGCATCCATCCTGCAGATGAGCTAGAACATCCTTTGTATTAAACTGGACTAGACATCCATAAGAAAAAGACCACTTTGACAAGAAAAGACTAGACTAAAAGAAAACACTAGAAATTAAGGAGTACTGGATTAAACATACATTAAATGTACATTGGTACTGCTATCACCATAAATCAAGGATTTTTAAAGGAAGTCTAGCAAATATTACATGCCTCCCTATAAGACATTGGCTGTGCAATGAGATCAGATGATCCAGGCTAATAGTTAAGCTGTGTGAAGACTTGCACAGCAACTGTCCCAAAAACAGGAAGAGCAGGAGACGACGTCCTAGGATGAGTAAAATGAATGCGTGGGATGTACTAAAAAAACAAGTACAATTAGTAGAGACCCACCATGCAACTTACAGGACCTGAAGGATTTGCTGTTAATGACTCGCCAGACATCACATGAGATCTTCAGAGGTCTTCTAGAGTTCATTCCTCAACAGGTCAGAGCAGTTTTGGTGGTATAAAAGGGATTTACACAACACTGAGTGATGTAAGTGTTACTGTGTAATGCATTGTATAAGGTGCTTCTAAGGGCGCCCACCCACTGGCGTTTGCGTTGTTAGTGCGTGAAAAATGCAGCGATTTCGCATCTACGCGTTTGCGTTTTTCGCTGCGTTTTTTTTACGCAAAACGCGGAGAATGTCTCATCCTAAAACGTTGCATAGCGTTTCTATACCAACACACCCTACAGCACCTGTGAAGAATGCCCGCCCTTCCACAGTCTTCAGTAATGTTGTCTGCAAAAACGCCACGCGGCGCGTGCGAATTGCGTTGCGTTGCGTTTTTTCCGGGAGCATTGAAAACCATGGGAGAAGTTAGATTAAAAAAAGGAGCCAGAGTGTAAGGACAGCTGCGATGCGATTTTGCGGGGCGGGGCGATTTTAAAAACGCCAGTGGACATGAGCACACTTTATCTCTATGCCTGTGCAGGAAAAACGCAAAACGCAAAACGCAGGTAAAAAAACGCCAGTGGGTGCTCGCCCTTAAGAATATTATGTTAATCGGTTGAATGCTTTTCGTTTGATGCTTGCCACTTCTGCATACTATATACAGTATAGTATGTACAAAAGTAGCAAGCGTCAAGTGATTGCTTGCACTACACTATTAGCATAGCTCATATTGTACTTCATTTAGGTGGTAAAAATGGACCAATATAATTTGAGCATATTTATTAAAAGGGCCAAAATTGGAAAAATGTTGGGAAAAAAATTATTTCTTCACATTTTCAACTGTAATATCTCAAATATGTGCAAATATATATATATATATATATATATATATATATATAAATATGTGCAGATATATATTTCCATCTGCTTACTTCATCCTGGGTGCACATTTGAAAGACTTTTTTTTTTTTTTTAACCATTTAGGAGACGTACAAATTTAAAATTACTTATCAACATTTTGAGGAACACTTTGTTTTCCTACACCAAGCCAAAATTGCAAAGGCTCATAGGTGTCAGAATGATAGATACCCCCCAAAATGACTACATTTTAAAAACAACACTATTTAATGTATTCACTGAGGGGTGTCATGAGTATTTTAACCCCACAGTTTCTTTTCAAGAGTTAATACAATTTAGAGGAGAAAAAATAAAATGTCATATTTTTTGCAAATAAGTCATTTTAAAAACATTTTTTTTCTATAGTGCTCATGAAATTGAGGATTAACACCCCAAAATGGATACCCCTGTTTGTCCTAAGTTCAGAAACATACACATTGTGGCCCTAATCTTATGTCAGTCTGCACAGCTGGGCCCAGAACATTTTGCTTGAAGGTGTTTTAGGCCCCATTGCACACAGAGCATAGGGAAAGTGCTGCTGACGAGATAGGGAAAGTGTAGGATCCTGTCCTCAAGAACCCCAACAGTCCTTCTTAGGGCCACATCTGACCGTGTGCATTACTGTTGTGGCTGGCTGGGAGCAGTTTTGCACAATTTTTTTTTTTTTTCATCTTGGGCTGTGCAGGCCATTACAACTATAGCGTTCTCAGTCTGCAGTCTATTATACAGAGAATAGGGAAAGTGCTGCAGAGAAAGGGAAAGTGGTAGTGTAGGATCCTGTCTTCAAGAACCCCAACGGTCTTTCTTAGGGCTACTTCTGACCGTGTGCATTTTACTGGGTGGCTACTGGGAGTTATAGTGCTTCAGTATTACGCAGCTAGGCCTGTTTGCACCCTTATGTAATTTTTTTTTCTGGCTGGAGTTTGCGTTACAATACCGCTGTTAGTGTGAAAGTGTACGCAAATAATTCCACAGCTAATTACACCGTTCTGTGTCTGCAGTGCATTATACGCAGAGCGTGAGGCCACAGCCACTTCTAGAGGGAAAGTGATATACACAGTATACAGCCTGTATTCTTTTTTTTAAAAAAAAACAAAAGCTCCTTCGTTGGGCTGCATCTGACCGTGTGCATTTTACTGGGTGGCTGCTGGGAGTTGTAGTGCTTCAGTATTACACAGCTAGACCTGTTTGCAGCCGACCATATAATTTTTTTCTGGCTGGAGTTTGCGTTACAATACCGCTGTCAGCGTGAAAGTGTACGCAAATAATTCCATAATTATTTACACAGGTCTGTGTCTGCAGTGAATTATACGCACAGTGTAGGGCCAACACAGCCACTTATAGAGGGAAAGTGATATACACTATACAGCCTGTATTCTTTTAAAAAAAAAAAAAGCTCCTTCGTTGGGCTGCATCTGACCATGTCTATTTTACTGGGTGGTTGCTGGGAGTTGTAGTGCTTCAGTATTACACAGCTAGGCCTGTTTGCAGTTTTCCGTATAATTTTTTTCTGGCTGGAGTTTGTGTTACAATACCGTTGTCAGTGGGAAAGTTTCGCAAATAATTCCACAATTATTTACACCGGTCTGTGTCTGCAGTGAATTATACGCACAGTGTAGGGCCAACACAGCCACTTATAGAGGGAAAGTGACATACACTATACAGCCTGTATTCTTTTTAAAAAAAAAACAAAAGCTCCTTCGTTGGGCTGCATCTGACCGTGTGCATTTTACTGGGTGGCTACTGGGAGTTGTAGTGCTTCAGTATTACACAGCTAGGCCTGTTTGCAGCCTTTCATATTTTTTTTTTCTGGCTGGAGTTTGCGTTACAATGCCGCTCTCAGCGTGAAAGTGAACGAAAATAATTCCATAATTATTTATACTGTTCTCTGTCTGCAGTGAATTAGACCGCGGTCTCACCGCTAAACAGTACTGTAATATTACCGGGGCCACTGCAAAGTATTTCAGCTCAGCCACTGTGCAGAGTGTCCCACAATACCATTTCCGTTGGTGGGGTTGAGATCGCCGCAGTTACCAGCAATATCCACTGGCTTTACAGTTTTCTCCCACTCCACACAGCCTCTATAATCTACAAGTCTCTGCGAGCGGTAAATTAGCCCAAGGTATCAGCGCGAGACAGCGGGTTACTTTTTTCCTAGTCGCAGCATAGAGCCTCCGCTATCTACAACTCTCTGTGTGCCGTGAATTAAGGCCCAGTTGTCAGTGCTGTACAGTGGGGTAATTTATTTGGCCCCTGCTCTATTCGTAATCCGCCATGATGAGGGGTATAGGTAGGGGGTCGAGGACGTGGACGCGAACGAGGACGCGGAGGTCCAAGTGAGGGTGTGGACAAAGGCTGAGTTCCTGGTCCAGGTGAATCACAGCCGGCTGCCGCGGGATTAGGAGAGAGGCAAGTTTCTGGGGTCACCAGCTTCATATCACAATTTATGGGTCCATGTGGTGAACCTTTATTACAAACAGAGCAGTGTGAGCAGGTCCTATCGTGAATGGCAGAAAATGCATCCAGCAATGTATCGGCCACCCAGTTTTCTACGCAGTCCACTGCTGCAACTCTGAATTCTCTGGCTACTGCTCCTCCTTCCTCCCAGCCTCCTCACTCCATGAAAATGACATATTCTGATGAGCAGGCAGACTCCCAGGAACTGTTCTCGGGTCCCTGCCTTGAGTGGGAAAAATGGTTTCTCTCTCACCTAAGGAGTTTGTCGTGACTGATGCCCAACCTTTGGAAAGTTCCCGGGGTCCGGGTGATGAGGCTGGGGACTTCCGGCAACTGTCTCAAGAGCTTTCAGTGGGTGAGGAGGATGATGATGATGAGACGCAGTTGTCTATCAGTGAGGTAGTAGTAAGTCCGAGGGAGGAGCGCACAGAGGATTCGGAGGAAGAGCAGCTGGACGATGAGGTGACTGACCCCACCTGGTTTGCTAAGCCTACTGAGGACAGGTCTTCAGAGGGGAAGGCAAGTGCAGCAGCAGGACAGGTTGGAAGAGGCAATGGGGGGGGGGGCAGGGGTAGAGGCAGGGCCAGAGCGAAGAATCCCCCAACTGTTTCCCAAAGCACCCCCTTGTGCCAAGCCTCCGTGCAGAGGGCTAGGTGATCAATGGTGTGGATGTTTTTTAGTGAGAGCGCGGACGACCGACGAACAGTGGTGTGCAACCTCTGTCGCACCAAGATCAGCCGGGGAGCCACCATTGCCTGCCTCACCACCACCAGCATGCGCAGGCATATGATGGCCAAGCACCCCACAAGGTGGGACGAAGGCCGTTCACCGCCTCCGGATCGCACCACTGCCTCTTCCCCTGTACCCCAACCTGCCACTCAGATCCAACCCCCCTCTCAGGACACAGGCACGAGCGCCTCCCGGCTTGCACCCACACCCTCACCTCCACTGTCCTAGACCTTATCCAGCAATGTCTCTCAGCACAGCGTTCAGCTTTCGCTAGCACAAGCGTTGGAGTGAAAGCGCAAGTACACCACCACGCACCTGCATGCACAAGCTTTAAACGTGCACATTGCCAAATTAATCAGCCTGGAGATGCTGCCATACAGGCTTGTGGAAACGGAGGCTTTCAAAAACATATTAGCGGCGGCAGTCCCGCGCTACTCGGTCCCCAGTCACCACTATTTTTCCCGATGTGCCGTCCCAGCCCTACACCAGCATGTTTCCCGCAACATAAATCGTGCCCTCACCAACGCGGTTATTGGGAAGGTCCACTTAACCACGGACATGTGGACAAGCACAGGCGGGCAGGGCCACTATATCTCCCTGACGGCACATTGGGTGAATTTGATGGCGGCTGGGACCGAGTCAGAGCCTGGGACCACTCACGTCCTACCCACACCCAGAATAGCGGGTCCTACCTCGGTGCTGGTATCTGCGGCGGTCTATGCCACCTCCTCTAAACCCTCCCCCTCCTCCTAAAAAACCTCTACCTCTCAATTAAGAAGTGTGAGCAGTACATCGCCAGCAGTCGGTGTGGTTCGGCAGCACAGCGGTGGGCGTCAGCAGGCCATGCTGAAACTACTCAGCTTAGGTGACAAGAGACACACACCCCTCGAACTGTTGCAGGGTCTGACAGAGCAGACCGACCTCTGGCTTTCGCCGCTGAGCCTCCAACCGGGCATGGTCGTGAGTGACAACTGCCGTAACCTGGTGACGGCTCTGCAGCTTGGCAGCCTCACACACGTGCCATGCCTGGCCCACATCTTCAATGTGGTGGTTCAGCGGTTTCTGAAAAACTACCCGCACTTGTCTGACCTGCTCGGCAAGGTGAGCCGCGTCTGCGCACATTTCCGCAAGTCCACCACGGATGCTGCCACCCTGAGGACCCTGCAACATCGGTTTAATCTTCCAGAGCACCGACTGCTGTGCAACGTGCCCACACAGTGGAATTCTACGCTGCACATGTTGGCCAGGCTCTATGAGCAGCATAGAGCAATAGTGGAATACCAACTCCAACATGGGCGGCGCAGTGGTAGTCAGCCTCCCCAATTCTTTACCGAGGAGTGGGCCTGGATGGCAGACATATGCCAGGTCCTCGGAAACTTTGAGGAGTCAACCCAGATGGTGAGCGGTGATGCTGCAATCATTAGCGTTACCATCCCGCTGCTATGCCTGCTGAGAAGTTTGCTGCAAGGCATAAAGGCCGACGCTTTGCGGTTGGAACAGGAGATGGGGGATGACAGTATGTCGCTTGATAGCCCGACCACCCTCATGTCTATATCTCAGCGTGTTTTGGAGGAGGAGGAGGAGGGGGAGGAGCAGAAGGAGGAGCAGGAGGAGGGGGAAGAGACAGCTGGGCACACTGCAGAGGGTACCCATGCTTCTTGCCTCTCATCTGTTCAGCGTGTATGGGCTGAAGAGGAGGAGGATCCTGAAAGTCATCTTCCTAGTGAGGACAGCCATGTCTTGCGTACTGGCAGACATGGCTGACTTCATGTTAGGCTGCCTTTCTCGTGACCCTCGCGTTAGACGCATTCTGGCCAACACAGATTACTGGGTGTACACCCTTCTCGACCCACGCTACAAGGGGAACCTTTCCACTCTCATTCCCGAAGAGGAAAGGGGTACGAGAGTGTGCAATACCACAGGGCCCTGGTGGACAAAGTGATGCTAAACATCCTATCTGACAGCGCTTGTGACAGAAGGCGCAGTTCCGAGGGCCACGTAGCAGGGGAGGCACGGAGATCAGGCAGCATGTTCAGCGCAGGCAGGGGAACACTCTCCAAGGCCTTTGCCAGCTTTATGGCTCCCCAGAAAGACTGCATCACCACTCCCCAGTCAAGGCTGAGTTGGAGGGAGCACTGTAAAATGATGGTGAGGGAGTATGTAGCCGATCATACCACCGTCCTCCGTGATACCTCTGCTCCATACAACTATTGGGTGTCAAAGCTGGACACGTGGCATGAACTTGTGCTGTATGCCCTGGAGGTGCTGGCTTGCCCTGCCGCTAGCGTCTTGTCAGAGAGGGTGTTTACTGCAGCTGGAGGAATCATCACAGACAAGTGTACTCGCCTGTCAACTGCCAGTGCCGACATGCTTACACTCAAAGATGAACAAAGCCTGGATTTCCCCAGACTTCTCTTCTCCACCGGCGGAGAGCAGCGGAACCTGAAGATTCTTTTCGCTGCAACTGCAGATAAAAGCATTCTTCTCTATCACCAGAAAAAAAGGGACATTTAGCTTTGTCAATCTGATATTAGTCCTCCTACTCCTCCTCCTGAAACATCATGTCATGATGCTGAACTGCCAATTTTTCTGTGGCCCAAAAGGCTCATCTAACAATTTTTTTCCAATTTTTCAAAGTTTCAAAAATATTGATACTTTAACATGAACCAATTTTTTTCACAGGGCTGCCTCCAGGCTGTGTTACAAATTAAGCAACAGCGAGCTGTATCTTTCAAAAAATATTTATGGGTTTCACCTGCCCTCTCGGTTGAGCAATTTTTCAGGGGTACATTTGTACTCTTGGTACACTAATTTTTCTGGCCCTCGCCTATAGTCTTAACCAACTAATTTTTCCGGCCTTCGCCTACAGTCATGGTACCCCAATTTTCAGGGGGTTCGCCTATACTCTTGCTACAGAAATTTTACTGGGGTCTGACTATACTTCTGCTACATAAATGCTACTGGGGTCTGTCCATACTGTTACTACAGAAATGTTACTGGGGTCTGTCTATACATTTACTACAGAAATGTTACAGGGGTCTGCCTATACTTCTGCCACATAAATGTTACAGGGGTCTGCCTATACTCCAGCTACAGAAATGTTTCAGGGATCTGCCTATACTTCTGCTACATAAGTGTTACTGGGGTCTGCCTATACTTCTGCCACATAAATGTTACAGGGGTCTGCCTATACTTCAGCCACATAAAAGTCACAGGGGTCTGCCTATACTCCTGCTACAGAAATGTTTCAGGGGTCTGCCTATACTTCTGCTACATAAGTGTTACTGGGGTCTTCCTATACTTCTGCTACAGAAATGTTACAGGGGCCTGTCTATACTGTTACTACAGAAATGTTACAGGGGTCTGTCTGCCTATAGTTCTGCTACAGAAATGTTACTGGGGTCTGCCTATACTGTTACTACTGAAATGTTACTGGGGTCTGCCTATACTGCTGCTACAGAAATGTTACTGGGGTCTGTCTATACTGTTACTACAGAAATGTTACTGGGGTCTGCCTATAGTTCTGCTACAGAAATGTTACAGGGGTCAGCCTATACTTCTGCTACAGAAATGTTACTGGGGTCTGCCTATACTGTTACTACTGAAATGTTACTGGGGTCTGCCTATACTGCTGCTACAGAAATGTTACTGGGGTCTGCCCATACTGCTGCTACAGAAATGTTACAAGGGTCTGCCTATACTTCTGCCACATAAATGTTACAGGGGTCTGCCTATACTCCTGCTACAGAAATGTTACTGGAGTCTGTCTATACTGTTACTACAGAAATGTTACTGGGGTCTGCCTATAGTTCTGCTACAGAAATGTTACAGGGGTCAGCCTATACTTCTGCTACAGAAAGGTTACTGGGGTCTGCCTATACTGTTGCTACAGAAATGTTACTGGGGTCTGCCCATACTGCTGCTACAGAAATGTTACAGGGGTCTGCCAATACTTCTGCCACATAAATGTTACAGGGGTCTGCCTATACTCCTGCTACAGAAATGTTTCAGGGGTCTGCCTATACTTCTGCTACATAAGTGTTACTGGGGTCTGCCTATACTTCTGCCACATAAATGTTACAGGGGTCTTCCTATACTTCTGCTACAAAAATGTTACTGGGATCTGCCTATACTTCTGCTACATAAATGTTACAGGGGTCTGCCTATACTTAAGCTACAGAAATGTTACTGGGGTCTGTCTATACTGTTACTACAGAAATGTTACTGGGGTCTGCCTATACTTCTGTTACAGAAATGTTACAGGGGTCTGTCTATACTTCAGCTACAGAAATTTTACAGGGGTCTACCTATAGTTCTGCCACATAAGTGTTACAGGGGTCTGCCTATACTTTTGCCGCAGAAATGTTTCAGGGGTCTGCCTATACTTCTGCTACATAAGTGTTACTGGGGTCTTCCTATACGTCTGCTACATACATGTTACAGGGGTCTGCCTATACTTCTGCTACAGAAATGTTACAGGGGCCTGTCTATACTGTTACTACAGAAATGTTACAGGGGTCTGTCTGCCTATACTTCTGCTACAAAAATGTTACTGGGGTCTGCCTATACTTCTGCCACATAAATGTTACAGGGGTCTGCCTATACTTCTGCTACAGAAATGTTACTGGGGTCTGTCAATACTGTTACTACAGAAATGTTACTGGGGTCTGCCTATACTTCTGCTACAGAAATGTTACAGGGGTCAGCCTATACTTCTGCTACAGAAATGTTACAGGGGTCTGCCTATACTTCTGCTACATAAGTGTTACTGGGGTCTGCCTATACTTATGCCACATAAATTTTACAGGGGTCTGCCTATACTTCTGCTACAGAAATGTTACTTGGGTCTGTCTAAACTGCTACTACAGAAATGTTACAAGGGTCTGCCTATACTTCTGCTACAAAAATGTTACTGGGATCTGCCTATACTTCTGCTACATAAATGTTACAGGGGTCTGCCTATACTTATGCTACAGAAATGTTCCTGGGGTCTGTCTACACTGTTACTACAGAAATGTTACTGGAGTCTGCCTATACTTCTGCTACAGAAATGTTACAGGAGTCTGTCTATACTTCAGCTACAGAAATGTTACAGGGGTCTGCCTATAGTTCTGCCACATAAATGTTACAGGGGTCTGCCTATACTTCTGCTACAGAAATGTTACTGGGGTCTGTCTATACTGTTACTACAGAAATGTTACTGGGGTCTGCCTATAGTTCTGCTACAGAAATGTTACTGGGGTCTGCCTATACTGTTACTACTGAAATGTTACTGGGGTCTGACTATACTTCTGCTACAGAAATGTTACTGGGGTCTGTCTATACTGTTACTACAGAAATGATACTGGGGTCTGCCTATAGTTCTGCTAAAGAAATGTTACAGGGGTCAGCCTGTACTTCTGTTACAGAAATGTTACTGGGGTCTGCCTATACTGTTACTACTGAAATGTTACTGGAGTCTGCCTATACTGCTGCTACAGAAATGTTACTGGGGTCTGCCCATACTGCTGCTACAGAAATGTTACAGGGGTCTGCCTATACTTCTGCCACATAAATGTTACAGGGGTCTGCCTATACTCCTGCTACAGAAATGTTTCAGGGGTCTGCCTATACTTCTGCTACATTAGTATTACTGGGGTCTGCCTATACTTCTGCCACATAAATGTTACGGGGTCTGCCTATACTTCTGCTACAGAAATGTTACTGGGGTCTGTCTATACTGCTGCTACAGAAATGTTACTGGTGTCTGCCTATACTTCTGCTACAGAAATGTTACAGGGGTCTGTCTATAGTTCTGCCACATAAATGTTACAGGGGTCTGCCTATACTTCTGCTACAGAAATGTTACAGGGGTCTGTCTGCCTATACTTCTGCTACAAAAATGTTACTGGGGTCTGCCTATACTTCTGCCACATAAATGTTACAGGGGTCTGCCTATACTTCTGCTACAGAAATGTTACTGGGGTCTGTCAATACTGTTACTACAGAAATGTTACTGGGGTCTGCCTATACTTCTGCTACAGAAATGTTACAGGGGTCAGCCTATACTTCTGCTACAGAAATGTTACAGGGGTCTGCCTATACTTCTGCTACATAAGTGTTACTGGGGTCTGCCTATACTTATGCCACATAAATTTTACAGGGGTCTGCCTATACTTCTGCTACAGAAATGTTACTTGGGTCTGTCTAAACTGCTACTACAGAAATGTTACAAGGGTCTGCCTATACTTCTGCTACAAAAATGTTACTGGGATCTGCCTATACTTCTGCTACATAAATGTTACAGGGGTCTGCCTATACTTATGCTACAGAAATGTTCCTGGGGTCTGTCTACACTGTTACTACAGAAATGTTACTGGAGTCTGCCTATACTTCTGCTACAGAAATGTTACAGGAGTCTGTCTATACTTCAGCTACAGAAATGTTACAGGGGTCTGCCTATAGTTCTGCCACATAAATGTTACAGGGGTCTGCCTATACTTCTGCTACAGAAATGTTACTGGGGTCTGTCTATACTGTTACTACAGAAATGTTACTGGGGTCTGCCTATAGTTCTGCTACAGAAATGTTACTGGGGTCTGCCTATACTGTTACTACTGAAATGTTACTGGGGTCTGACTATACTTCTGCTACAGAAATGTTACTGGGGTCTGTCTATACTGTTACTACAGAAATGATACTGGGGTCTGCCTATAGTTCTGCTAAAGAAATGTTACAGGGGTCAGCCTGTACTTCTGTTACAGAAATGTTACTGGGGTCTGCCTATACTGTTACTACTGAAATGTTACTGGAGTCTGCCTATACTGCTGCTACAGAAATGTTACTGGGGTCTGCCCATACTGCTGCTACAGAAATGTTACAGGGGTCTGCCTATACTTCTGCCACATAAATGTTACAGGGGTCTGCCTATACTCCTGCTACAGAAATGTTTCAGGGGTCTGCCTATACTTCTGCTACATTAGTATTACTGGGGTCTGCCTATACTTCTGCCACATAAATGTTACGGGGTCTGCCTATACTTCTGCTAGAGAAATGTTACTGGGGTCTGTCTATACTGCTGCTACAGAAATGTTACTGGTGTCTGCCTATACTTCTGCTACAGAAATGTTACAGGGGTCTGTCTATAGTTCTGCCACATAAATGTTACAGGGGTCTGCCTATACTTCTGCTACAGAAATGTTACTGGGGTCTGTCTATACTGTTACTACAGAAATGTAACTGGGGTCTGCCTATAGTTCTGCTACAGAAATGTTACAGGGGTCAGCCTATACTTCTGCTACAGAAATGTTACTGGGGTCTGCCTATACTGTTACTACAGAAATGTTACTGCGGTCTGCCTATACTGCTGCTACAGAAATGTTACTGGGGTCTGTCTATAGTTCTGCCACATAAATGTTACAGGGGTCTGCCTATACTTCTGCTACAGAAATGTTACTGGGGTCTGTCTATACTGTTACTACAGAAATGTAACTGGGGTCTGTCTATAGTTCTGCTACAGAAATGTTACAGGGATCAGCCTATACTTCTGCTACGGAAATGTTACTGGGGTCTGCCTATACTGTTACTACAGAAATGTTACTGGGGTCTGCCTATACTGCTGCTACAGAAATGTTACTGGGGTCTGCCCATACTGATGCTACAGAAATGTTACAGGGGTCTGCCTATACTGCCGCTACAGAAATGTTACAGGGGTCTGCCTATTCTTCTGCTACAGAAATGTTACAGGGGTCTGTCTATACTTCTGCTACAGAAATGTTACTGGGCTCTGTCTATACTGTTACATCAGAAAAGTTACTGGGGTCTGTCTATACGTTTACTACAGAAATGTTACAGGGGTCTGCCTATACTGCTGCTACAGAAATGTTACAGGGGTCTGCCTATACTTCTTCTACAGAAATGTTACAGGGATCTGTCTATACTGTTACATCAGAAACATTACTGGGGTCTGTCTATACGTTTACTACAGAAATAGCAAGACAAAAAAAGAAAAACTCCTCAGCGCTCACACCAATATATACATGTAGGTATAGGTGAAGAAAGGATGGAACTTACTCGATGGAGGCGCCTATAGCCCAGGCGCCTCCCAATCCAGGATTCGCTTATCGCACGGAGATGACAGCCAGCGGCAGCGGAGGTATTTTCACAACTTTTATTATGTGTAATGGAAATATACACAACGCGTTTCGGCCCGAAGGCCTTTTTCAAGTGTACAAACTACTTCAAAATTGGAATTATATAGGGATTACCTGAGAGGTGTTGTGTGCTGTGGCGAATCCCGTTTGTATGGGGGGGAGGATCGGAGGAGTGAACGTGGGAGGAGAAAGCACCAAATTTGGTGCGATACTCCTCCCTGGGAATCCCTGGTGACGTCAATGTCACGTGTGTACCCGCATCACTGCATGCGCACCGTTGGTTGGAGTGGAGCGACCTCAATGGGAGTGGCCACCAGCTGGTACCCACCCACCTGTCAAATGTGTGATCCCACATACACAAAATGTGTATGTCGAGGGGGAGGATCGGAGGAGTGAACGTGGGAGGAGAAAGCGCCAAATTTGGTGCGATACTCCTCTCTGGGAATCCCTGGTGACGTCAATGTCACGTGTGTGCCCGCATCACTGCGGGCGCACCGTTGGTTGGAGTGGAGCGACCTTAATGGGAGTGGCCACCGGCTGGTACCCACCCACCTGTCAAATGTGTGTTCCCATGATGTATTAACGTGTTCCGGGTGATCCCGGATAACGTATGGGTCACATGTAGAGCCCACGTCATATTAAGTACACAAAGTGTGTATATCGGATGTCCACAGGGGGAACGGCAACCGATCAATGCCTACCCAACTGTCATCCGATATGCAACAGTTTAACCCACCAGCTAGCGGGAGGTCTTCCATCTGAATGCAGCATTCCATCGGGGTACGTATAACTCATAGGATGTCCATCTTTATCCTTATCATTATTATGGGGGGTCTGCACTAAGTCTTCCCATCGCGGTGTTTTACCTATCTGGCACAAATAATACAGTGACTGACTAGGCCAGAATTGTGGGCCGAGGCCAAGTTCCTTGGCGGGGTGAAACTCTCCCATGGTTGGGCACTCTGATTTCTTCCTGTGGATTTCCCATTGCTATGTAGCTCAGGGCACCTTGGGTTCCACTAGGTGGGGGCTGGGACCGAGCCTAACCCTTGGCCCGCTAACGTGCTTACCACACAGACTATAGCGTGTCCGGTCATGGTGTCTTGGCCTTGTAATGCCACCTCCTCCTCCTGCTTGGGGTCAGGGGATCAGCACTGGGCATCATGTATTTTCTCACGTGTTACCACTGTTATCTGAGACACTGGTTTTGGCCAAAGAAGAGGAGCGTTACTGCATTAATGAGACGTTCACATCTGTACTAACAGTCCGCTCTATGCCCACGATTGTTGAGGGTGTGTGCAAAGGCTTCCCATAGCGGGTCCTGGTCATGGTGTATTGGCCTTGTAATGCCACTTCCTCTTCCTGCCTGGGGTCAGGGGATCAGCACTGGGCATCGTGTATTTTCTCTTGTGTTACCACAATTATCTGAGAAACTCGTTTGGGCCAAAGGAGAGGAGCGTTACTGCATTAATGAGACTTTCACAGCTGTACTAGCATCGGAGTCCGCTCTATGCCCTCGACTGCTAGGGGTGTGGGCAGAGGCCTATGTTCCCGGCGCAGTGCAAGTCTGCCATATTTGGGCGCTGTGATTTCTTCAGATTTAATAGTGTCTTTGGGTTCCTTGGACTCGCCTATGCTGTTGGTGCACAGAGACTTCCCATCGCGGTGTTTTACCTGTCCGGCACAAAGACATTGATTGATTTAGGTAGGGGGCAGAGTGTAGATGGCTTTCCCCTTGCGGTGTCGATTGAGCTATCAAACACCGACACAGAATGAATAGTGTGTGGGCACATGGATTTTCCCATTGCTATGTCAGTCGCGACAACTTGGGTCACACAAGGTGTTTGCTGGGACCGAGCCTGACTAAGGGCCCGCTCACATACTTCCCACACAGGCTACTGCGGGTCCTGGTCATTTTTTTCTTGGCCTTCTAAGGCCATCTCCTCCTCTTGCTTGGGGTCAGGGGATCAGCACTGGGCATCATGTATTTTCACTTGTGTTACCACAGTTATCTAAGAAACTCCTTTGGGCCAAAGGAGAGGAATGTTACTGCATTAATGAGATGTTCACAGCTGTACTAGCATCGGAGTCCGCTCTATGCCCGCGATTGCTAAGGGTGTGGGCAGAGGCCTATGTCCTCGCTGCAGTGAAAGTCTGCCATGTTTGGGCACTGTGATTTCTTCATATTTAATACTGTCTTTGGGTTCCTTGGACTCGCCTATGCTGTGGGTGCACACAGACTTCCAATAGCTGTGATTTACCTGTCTGGCACAAAGTCACTGACTGACTTGGGTAGGGTGCAGAGTGCAGATGGATTTCCCCTTGCGTTGCCGATGAGGTATCCGGTACCCAAACAGAATGAGTAGTGTGTGGACACATGGATTCCCCATTGCTATGTCACTCGTGGCAGCTTGGGCCACACAAGGTGTTTGCTGGGACCGAGACTGACCAAGGGCCCGCTCACATACTTCCCACACAGGTTACAGCGGGTCCTGGTCATGGTTTCTTGGCCTTGTAAAGCCACCTCCTCCTTCTGCTTGGGGTCAGGGGATCAGCACTGGGCATAATGCATTTTCTCTCGTGTTACCACAGTTATCTGAGACACTGGTTTGGGCCAAAGGAGAGGAGCGTTACTGCATTAATGAGACGTTCACTGCTGTACTAGCATCGGAGTCCGCTCTATTACCGCGATTGCTAAGGGTGTGGGGAGAGGCCTATGTCCTCGGCGCAGTGAAAGTCTGCCATATTTGGGCACTGTGATTTCTTCAGGTTTAATAGTGTCTTTGGATTCCTTGGACTCGCCTGTGCTGTCGGTGCACACAGACTTCCCATAGCGGTGATTTACCTGTCTGGCACAAAGTCACTGACTGACTTGGGTAGGGTGCAGAGTGCAGATGGCTTTCCCCTTGCGTTGCCGATGAGGTATCCGGCACCCAAACAGAATGAGTAGTGTGTGGACACATGGATTCCCCATTGCTATGCCAATCGCGGCACCTTGGGCCACACAAGGTGTTTGCTGGGATCGAGCCTGACCAAGGGCCCGCTCACATACTTCCCACACAGGCTACAGCGAGTCCTGGTTATGCTTTCTTGGCCTTGTAAAGCCACCTCCTCCTCCTGCTCGGGGTCAGGGGATCAGCCCTGGGCATCATGTATTTTCTCTCGTGTTACCACAGTTATCTGAGAAACTGGTTTGGGCCAAAGAAGACGAGCGTTACTGCATTAATGAGACGTTCACTGCTGTACTAGCATCGGAGTCCGCTTCATGCCCGCGATTGCTGAGGGTGTGGGCTGAGGCCTATGTCCTGGGGGAAATGCAACTGCACCAGGTTGGGCCTGTGGAACTTGTTCCTGGTTAATCCAGTCTTTGGAGCGGTGAAAGCAACCGCAACTAATTTAATGAGACGTTCACAGCTGTACTAGCATCGAAGTCCGCTTTATGCCCACGATTGCTGAGGGTGTGGACCGAGGTCCTTGGCGGGGTGAAACTTTGCCATGTTCGGGCGCTGTGATTTTTTTTATGCGTAATACCATTTTTAAGTTCCTGGGGCTCGCCTATGCTGTGGGTGCACAAAGACTTCCCATTGCGGTGTTTTACCTGTCTGACACAAACCCACTGACTGAGTAGGGCAGAAATGTAGGCCGAGGCCCTTCGCAGGGTGAAACTCTGCCATGTTTGGGCACTCTGATTTCCTCATGTGTAACACCATGCTTGAGTTTCTTGGGCTCGCCTATGCTGTGAGTGCACAATGAGTTCCCATTGCGTTGCTTTACCTGTCTGGCACAAATACACTGACTGACTAGGGTAGAAATGAGGGCCAAGGTCCTTGACAGCGTGAAACTCTGCCATGTTTGGGCGCTCTGATTTCTTCTTGTGTAATACCATCTTTGTGCACCGACAGCATAGGCAAGCCCAAGGAACTCAAAGACTTTCTATTGCGGTGTTGAGCTATCTAACACCTACACAGAATGAATTGTGCGGGGACACATAGATTTCCCATTGCTATGTAACTCGCGGCACCTTGGGTCACACAAGATGGAGGCTGGGACCGAGCCTGACCCTGGGCCCGCTCACGTGCTTCCCACACAGAATATTGCTGCATTGTGGAGATGTGTGGAAGTGCTGGCACCTAAGTCCCCTTTATGCCCACGTTTGCAGCTCCTGACTATTTTGTGATGGAGGTGGCACGGGATTGAAATGATGATCGTACGTAAATTTATCATCGATTCTCAACAGCATTGTGGGCTATCGCCTCCCCCCCCCCCTTTCAAAGAGGGTCGCTGCCTTGCCCTGCCAACCCTCTGCAGTGTGTGCCTCTGGTTCCTCCTCATCGCAGTCGCACTTGGAAATAGACATGAGGGTGGTGTAGCTATGAAGCGAGCGTGTGGCATGAGGGCAGCGGAAGGCTGCGCAGGGAAACTTTTGTGTGCGCTGTGGGCGCAGGGTCGTGCGGGGGGTTGGGCAGCATGTAACCCAGGAGAAGAGGCAGCGGTGTGACCCCTAGGCAGTGATTGTGCTTGGTTGCAGGTAGTGTGGTGCTTAGCTATGGTGTGCCTTGCTAATGAGGGTTTGTCCGAAGTAAAAATTGTTAGGGGGGGGGCAGACTCTTGCCCCTATTGTGGCTTAATAGTGGAACCTGGGTGCCTGAGATGCAGCCCTGCATGCTGCCCCTGTTCTGCCCTATCCGTTTCTGTGGTGTTTCCATGACTTTCAGATGTTTTCCAGAGTTTCACAAGTGAAGACCTATGCGGAGCATCGGTGATATATAAAAATGCTCGAGTCTCCCATTGACTTCAATGGGGTTCGTTACTCGAATCGAGCTTTTGAGGATCGCGAAAAGTTCGACTCGTGCAACGCACACCCGAGCATTTTGGTGCTAGCTCATCTCTAGTTGTATTACCATATTTGTAAAAGTACAATTTATTAAAATATTACATTATTAATACAGCACTGTGAACATCCAAAGCAAAAAATGCACACTTTTTTGAATTTTTTGGTTTCTCAATCCCCAAGAAAAAAAATAGAAAAAAAGTGATCAAAAATCCACATGTATCCTAAAATACTAATAAAAAATAGAATACAATTCCAATAGAAACTACAGCCTGCCCCACAAAAACCAAGCCCCCACACCAGCCTATTAATGGAAAAATTAATGTAACATTAAAAAAATATATAAATTTGGCATTCCCATAATCATACTGACACACAGAACACAGATAACATGTAATTTTTCATGTACCATGATTACCATAAAAACAACCAACCCCCACCCCACCAAAAAAAATGTGAATTGCTTTTTCTTTCCCATTTCACATCACTTACAAACTTTTTAAATCTTTCCAATACTTTATTGTTCATCCTTTTGCAATATTCTAATGTACAATATTCCTCATTTTGCAAAAAACAAGTCCTCATATGCTGCCTAAAAGGTGCTTTGGATACATGTTTATATATATCTAACTAATAATGAACCTTTTTATATGCAAACCTGTTAAAAAATGTCATGTGTGTGATTGTAAACCTTTTGACTCTCTGGTTACATTTATTATGTAGCCCTTTGAAAGAATTAAGGGAAACATTTGCACTTTCCACAATATGTCAGGTTGACCACCACTGCTTTATGGCAACAGTGACAGACATTACAACAAAGGTTAGTACAGCTCCTCATCTCTAGTAAATTGCTTTTTCACTCTCTCCTTTGTCAAAAATATTTTAGTAAGAGTATTCTTGTGCTAACTATAAATTAAAAAGTGATTCCAAAATTGCTCTTTTTAACCTGTATTAAATGAGAGATATTTGCTTTACAAAACAACAAATGAATGTTAATTAAAATATTATTTTAATAGAAGATAACTGCACCTTAATTTGCAACACTCAGTTTTAATCACATTATTCAATTACCAGTATCAAAATAAAATTAAAATATAAATTAAAATAGACTAATTTGGACATATTTTCTTAACTTACTCATGTACATTTTCAAACTGCTCATTATATCATGAGAAAATAAGTTTTCAATTATTCATATTTGACTAATCAAGTAATATTAAATCATTCAGCCTAATTTGTCTGCATTTTATTCTGTTTTGGAATGTGTAGATGAGTGTTTCATCCTAGTCTGTTTGAAGTTTGTTTAACAGATAAATTGTACTACTGACTGTATTTACTTACTAACCTGATTAGAATTATTTTTACTTTTACATCCTAAAGGATCAAAGCTATACATTATGCAGTTTTAGTTTATTTGGGTAAAATGTTCTATGATAACATATTAACCTCTTAGACGGGTCATCTCATCAAGACAATTTCTCTAAACATGCCATATCTCAACATATAGATGTCAAAAATTGGGCTCCCCAACTTGAACCCCCCAATTCTTAGCAAAATGGAGATTTACTATGCTCCACTTTGACAGACTCAACCTGACCATGCACTATATTTCATGGTTCTCTATTCATTTGAATAGGAACTATGTAATATTATATTTGCAAATCTGACTGTGTGGATATTCACCTAGCAATATCAGATGATAAACTATGGCTCTAAAAGCCAAACCTGTGGTTCTTTTGTGAGATAACCCATTTAGCCCCTTTCCAACCACAACACATAAATATGTCATGCGATTGTGAAGGGTGTACAGAGAGAGCTTGCCTGTGGCAGTGCTTAATAGGCAACACTAAAAATCACTATATATCGCAATATCAATGAAGAGGGCCTATTAGAGTTGAAAAAAGACCTAAATTATAGAATTTTAAAAAAAGGTTTCCATTTTGTCCATAAAAAATAAACCATAAAAAAAAACTAAATATGTGGGATTGTTCTTTTAAAAGTCCAAGCTATTAAAATATTGAGTTCCTACCTGTTATGTTAGCTTGGTTTTCCTTCTGAGAAGGTGATTTTTACTCTGCTGTGCTAGCTGCCTTGTTAGTCTGTGAGCCTTTGGTTGTGTTACACCACAGTTCCTGTTGTTGAGGAGCAGTGATAGCAGGGGTCGGTCTGCTTTCAGGTCTATATGTCGTTTAACTGAATTGTGATGAGGAGGAGGAAAAACACCGATGTTGCATGTGGGCTTCGTGATAGCACTCAGACAAAGACACCAGCTAATACTTTGCACTGTGAGGTTGCCCTTGCAACATTGGAGGCAATCTTGACTATTGAGTGGGGTGATGTAGAATGCACAGAACATTTTGACTATTCTAATTACTTTACATATTCAACTCCTCCTGCAAACACAGTTAGAAATGCTCATGAAACATCTACAGCTGTATTTGCCTACTTTTAAATTGTTATTTCACTGTAATTGAAAGTAGTAAGCATGGCCCTGTTTTACTTCATCTGCTTCGGCTTCCTCTGTGAGTACTATTGAGCAGGCCATTTCAGAACAAGCTAGTAATGTGGATACACAAAATGATATACAGAACAAACCTACTATATGCAATGTTTTTTTTATCAGTGACTAAAAACAACATTGTTTTGGCTTCCTCCTCTGCTCAGGTTCATAGCCTGAAAGAGGATGTTAGATTTATAAGACATTATTTGCAGAATGTTACTGAGACATTATTTAAAGCAGGGACACATATTAATGAAATGGAAGAAACAATTGTTCCTATGCAGGATACAATCAGTAAGGGTGGCTTCACATGAGCGTGAGCATTGGCCGTACATAGGTGCGCACCCATGTACGTGCACAAACATGCGTGAATGCAGGTGTGCGCATAGCTTTCAATGGAGCCACCGGCTGTTGCCGGCGGCTCCATTGAAGGGAATGGTCTGCTGGCACACCCCTTGATTATTTTTCAGGGAAGAGCTTTAAATATAAGCTCTTCCCTGAAAAACAACCATTTTAGTGTAAAAAAAGAAAATATATATATATATATATATATATACACTTACCTGTCCGCTGCTGCAGTGTCCCCCACGGGAAGTAAAGAATTCCCTGCTGCACCTGTCACATCTGTGACAGATGCAGCATAGGAATTCTAAATCCCTAGGGGAATAAAGAATTCCCTACCCCCGCTGTCACAGATGATAGCCTCGGTAGGGAATTCAGCTGCCAGCACCCAGTAATTGCTTTTCAAAGAAGGGCTTTAAATATAAGCCCTTCCCTGAAAAACAAGGCAAAATAAGGCAAAATAATAATAAAAAACACATACTCAACTTTCTTCAGCTTCCGGCGCTTAGCCACGTCCTCCCTGCGCTGTTCCCGGCTCTGCAATGCAGTTCTTTCAGCAGGTGGGGAATTAAATCCCCGCCCGCTGAAAGAGCTGTTTGTAATTACCTGAGGCGCTTATATTTAAAGCTCTTCCCTGAAAAACAATTACGAGGTGTCGGCAGACCATTGCCTTCAAGGGGCAGCAGCTGCTGCTTCATGGAAGGCAATGCATGCATTCCCTATGGTGCATGCATGTCCTATCTTTACAGGTGCATGCCTGTAAAACAAAGACATAGGGAATGCATTGGATGTAATAGACGCGTCTTTTTGTTCGTGTGTACACACGCACAAAAACACGCTCATGTGAAGCCACCCTAAATGCAAGCAGTCTATCTATATGCAGTAACGTATTATATTAGGTTGACAAAAGACTTGTGTCAATCCAGTTCAGCTTAAATAGACCAAGGAGAAATAATTTGTGACTGGTAAAGGTTCTAGAAAAGGTGGGATGATTGTATCTGAGATAATTTTTTGTGTGCAACTATTGGAGAAAAAACTTTGTCAGCTTTCTTTGCTGTGAAAAGAACAGCTGGTGTTTTAAATTATATATGTAAAAAACAATGAATATCATTTACCATGGTTCAAGAGGTTAATACAATTTTGTGGATTGTGCAGGGTATGAGGGACAAAACTAAAATATATGCTGTTTTTTCATATATTGAACAATTTCAACTAGCTATTGTTTGTCTATTAGAAACACATTTCACAAAAGATACAGGGGAAATCTTATAATTTGCTTCACCATTCTGTATGGGCAAATTCCTTTCATTCTGTGTAGTCAAGTTATTCTTGTGGAGTAAGTGTATTCATTCATAAAAATATCTCCTCTAAGGGCTCGTTCAGACGAGCGTGTTTTGGTGCGTACATACGTCCGCACCTAGGTACGAGCAAAAAGCACGCGTGAACACAGCTGCGTGCTTGTTGTCAATGGAGCCGCGGCTGCTGCCGGCGGCTCCATTGAAAACAATGCTCTGCCGGTCCCCTGCATTCTTTTACAGGGAAGGGCTTTACATATAAGCCCTTCCCTGAAAAAGAAACATTTTAGTGCAAAACAAAAAAAGAATAAAAAAAAACTTACGTCTCCGCCGCTGCTGTGACCCCCGCGGGCATGAAGAACACATCTGCTGCATGCGGCAGATGTATCCTTCACCCCCGCTAGTTAAAAGAATTCCCTGCTGCTACATCTGCCACATCTGTGGCAGATGCAGCAAAAGCAATTCTGCAATTCTCAACCGCAGCTGTCACACATGACAGCTGCGGTAGAGAATCCTGCTGCTGGCATCCTGTCAATGGCTTTTCAGGGAAGGGCTTCACAAGCCCTTTCCTGAAAAGCCTTTAAAAAATAGTAAAAAAAAAGAAAAAAAATAGGTACTCACCTCCCTTCAGCTGCCGGGGCACAGCCGCGTCTCCTCCTGCTGTCCCCTGCAATGTGTTGCTAAACAGCTGATCTATCAGCAGCTGGGGATTTAAAATCCCCGCCTGCTGAAAGAGCTGAATGTAATTGGCTGAGGTGCTCAGCCAATCACAGGCAGCTCTCACCTGTCATTCATCCCCGGCTGCTGATAGATCAGCAGTTCAGCACCACAGTGCAGGGGACAGCTGGAGAAGACACGGCTGTGCCCCGGCAGCTGAAGGGAGGTGAGTATCTATTTTTTTTGTTTTTTAAATCATTTTTAATTGATCTCCAGGGAAGGGCTTATATGTAAAGCCCTTCCCTGAAAAACAATTCAGGTGTGCCACAGACCATTGCCTTCAATGGAGCCGCCGCCAGCAGCAGCGGCTCCATTGAAGTGAATGGCTGCATTTTTTTTTTTCACACTGAAATCTTTCTTTTTCAGGGAAGTGCTTATATGTAAAGTCCTTTCCTGAAAAGGAATGCAGGGAGCCAGCAGGTCATTGTTTTCAATGGAGCCGCCGGCAGCAGCCGCGGCTCCATTGAAAACAATACGTGCATTCCCTATGGCGCACGCATGTCCTATCTTTGCAGGCACGCACCTGCAAAGTACGGACATGTGCACACACCATAGGGAATGCAGTGTTGTAAATACAAGCGTGTTTTTGTGCGTGCGTATGCACGCACCAAAACACGCTCGTCTGAACGAGCCCTAAGTATGAGTCATTTTTATAGATTCTGAGGAGATTTGTTTGTCTTCAATGTATTTTTGCCCAAAACAAATATTTTTTGTGGCCATATAAATCCCCCTTAGTATTCCAGCGAATGTATTATGAAGGTGATGGAATTTGTGGCTATTTGTGTGCAAGTTTGAAAAAAAAAAGCGGGAAGTAAGGTCCTTCCCTATCTTTTCTCGCATGTATTATTAACACCAGGAATACCACTAGTGAAACCGAAACCATTGAAATCATGCTCATTTGTTTAACCCCAAAAGTAGATGACAGCTTCCCTTTAAAGTTTTTAGTAGGAATGCTGAAGATGTGATGCAGATATAGTGTAAATGTAGGACCAAAGAAGGAGAGGGAAGCAGCACTCAACATAAATAGGCAATTTATTCACTCCTCTAAAAAGATTTCAGTTCTCACAGGAGCCTTTCTAAAACTTTACTTACTTGAGAAAGACTCCTGTGATAGCTAAAGCATTGAGATGTGTGAATAAATGGCCCATTTACATTGTGCACTTTGTCCCTCTCCTTCTTTGTTTCAACATATTGGAACTTTAGATCAGGTAGGAGAGTACGACAACTATCTGTTGGCTTTCCCCTGTGCTGCGGTTTTGCTTTTTGTTTTGCTATAGAGCTGTAGACTTAGTCTTATTCATTTACATTTGCAACTTTTCACAAGTAAAGATAAATGTAATGGACTTGATTTGCATTTTCCAGCAGGATCAAAATAACATAACTTACTAGTACATACCTTGCAGGCATTTTTTCTAAAACACTTTGCCTGTTGCTGAGCTTTGCTTTGTGGTTCTTAGTGCTGGAGCAATGCAATGTTATTCTAGGATAATTGTGGATTATTTTAATTATTATCTGGTTCCCACTTTGGAGAGATTTAATAAAGGATGCTGTTGGACAGATGCTGGACGAATGCTGTTAGACAGGGGAACAAGTCAGGGGTGTCCCTTGTCTCCTTCTCTCTTTGCCTTGGAAATCAAGCTCCTGGCTGGTTTAATAAAGCAATCACCCAGTACATTTGGATTGAAATATGGAGAAATTGAGGAACGTGTCTCACCATATGCAGGTGATCTGTTGTTGTATATGGGATATATAAATAGAGCAATTAGTCTTATTATGTCCATTTTCTATATATTTGGTATAGAGTTCATGCTCTCGTACCAACAGTTATTGTTACCAGATTTGATGTCAGAAATGGAGACGTGGAATTACTGGTCCAGCATTGAGCAATATGTGATCTACATGTGATTAGAATGTGCAAGATTGGAGTTCGCAAAGTGACAGGGATTTGGTCTGTATACACATTTAATAGGGCTAGAGTGGGAATGGGAGCAAACTGAATGCCGCTGAAATTTATTATGAGCTGAAAAACCTGACCGCAGAGACATATAGGCAGCCCCATCACACATACAGCAGCGATGTATCTATCGTCTCACATCTCCATCAACAATTGGAGTAGCGAGCAGAAAATTTGTTTAATAATAAAGGAGTCAAGGACCATCTATATAATATCTTACGGAAATTTTCAAAATGGTTAGCACATTTAGAAGTTAATTCTGGAGTAATGCCTCATTTCATTGATTATCAGAATTTATATTTTTAGATCATCTTTCCCATTTTTTGTTTTCTATGTATATTATACTTCTGCACGTATAATTGTATTGAAATTAAGAGGGAATTGTATTTAAAAATTACATTTTAAATAAAAATGATCTGTTTAAATAAAAAAAAAAATATTGCACTGTTTATCCCATAGGGCTCAGTCACACGGGTGTTTGTACGCGCGACTGACAGCTGTGTTTGCGATCCGCATCTATATAGACCCAATGCTTTACAATGGAAGCTGCCACATGTGCGCATTTTTCATGCACACAAACGCATGTGGCGAAAATTAGGGCTCAGTCACACGGGCATTTTCTTGCTGCTAGCAGCATTTTTTTCCGTCGTGCCGCTGGCTTCAGTCACGCGATTTTTTGAGCGCATCACTTATGCCCACAAAAAATTGTGCGAAAAAACGCCCATGTGACTGAGCCCTCACAGTGAACATAAGTTAAAAATGAGTGAATCTTACAATTTTAGGGCTTTTTGGCTACTCCAAAAAGATGTATGATCTCCTAAAATTAATAAAAACTACAGCTTGCTCCCCCACAAAAAAACAACTTTCAGAGCACAAACAATGAAAAAAATAAAAAAGCTTTAGATCTAAAAATATAGCAATGGAAAACAATTTATATTTACTTTTTAACCCCTTAAGGCCTTGATAATCAATTTTTTAGTGCAGGAATAGCTAAGCTAAAAAACAAAATCGCTCATCGCGTGTAGAAAAATCACGTGAACGGGTGAATTTACACTCGCATGTCCTATCTTATGCAGGTGTGATTATTTAGCTCTTCCAAAAAATGTAAATGTGAACATGCATCGGTTCTAATAGCGGCGCTTTTTTAGCGCAGCTTTTCATGCGCTAAAAAAATCACTCGTCTGACCAAACCCTAAGGGTGGCTTCACACGAGCGTGTTTTTGTGTGTGCATACGCACGCAAAAAACATGCTTCTACTTGCAACAATGCATTCCCTATGGTGTGTTTACATATTCGTGCTTTACAGGCGTGTGCCTGCAAAGATAGGACATGCGTGAACGATAGGGAATGCACGCATTGCTTTCAATAGAGCCGCGGCTGCTGCCGGCGGCTCCATTGAAAACAATGGTCTGCCGGCACTCCTGCATTCTTTTTCAGGGAAGGGCTTTACATATAAGCCCTTCGCTGAAAAAGAAAAATTTTAGTGTAAAAAAAAATATATATATAAAAAATATACTTACCTCTCTGCCGCTGCCGTGACCCCCGCGGGGATTAAGAACACACCTGCCGCATGCGGCAGATGTTTCCTTTATTCCCGCTAGGTAAAGAATTACCTGCTGCTCCATCTACCACATCTGTGACAGATGCAGCAGAGGAATTCTTCAATTCTCTACTGCAGCTGTCACACGTCAGCTGCGGTACAGGATTCTGCTGCTAGCAATTGATTTCAGAGAAGGGCTTTAAATATAAGCCCTTCCCTGAAAATCAAGTAAAAGTGGTTTAAAAAGCAAAAAAAATAGATACTCACCTCCCTTCAGCTGCCTGGGCTCAGCCGCGTCTTGTCCTGCCGTACCCTGCACTGTGGTGCTGATCTATGAATAATGACGGGCGAGAGCTGTCTGTGATTGGCTAAGCACCTCAGCCAATCACATTTAGCTCTTTCAGCAGGTGGGGATTTTAAATCCCCACCTGCTGATAGATCAGCACCACAGTGCAAGGGACAGCAGGAGAAGACTTGTCTGAGCCCCAGCAGCTGAACCGAGGTATCTATTTTTCTTGTTTTTAAAATCACTTTTACTTGATTTTCAGGGAAGGGCTTATATTTAAAGCCCTTCCCTGAAATCAATTGCCGGCAGCAGAATCCTCTACATGTGTTTCAGCTGTGGTAGAGAATTGAAGAATTCCTCTGCTGCATCTGTCACAGATGTGGCAGTTGTAGCAGCAGGGAATTCTTTTAACTAGGGGGGTGAAAGAAACATCTGCCGCATGCGGCAGATGTGTTCTTCATCCCTGCGGGGGTCACGGCAGCGGCTGAGAGGTAAGTATATTTTTCATATATTTTTTTACACTAAAAGTTTTCTTTTTCAACGAAGGGCTTATATGTAAAGCCCTTCCCTGAAAAAGAATGCAGGGGTGTTGGCAGACCATTGTTTTCAATGGAGCCGCTGGCAGCAGCCACAACTCCATTAAAAACAATGCACGGACCTGCATTCCCGTGTGTTTTTGCACGTACATAGGTGCACACCTATGTACGTACCTATGTACGTGCAAAAACACGCTGGTGAAGATACCCTAAGAATGTGGTCCTTTTTTTTTCATTCTTTCTGTTTTGCTACCCACTTTTAAAGAATCGTTAACTCTTTTATTTATCCATCAACTTATCTATCTTAGGCCTCGTTCACACGAGTGTGTTTACAAAAAGGTGCATCTATTAAAACTATTGTGAATAAGGAAAAGAAATATCACCTTGTATGTTGTCAGTGCTGGCTTTGTTTGCAAGCCTCAGTTGCCTAGGAATTCTTCGAGTCCATATCCACTTGATCCTCACTGGTTTGTAGATACAAGAAAATGAAATTCGGGAGCCCGGACTTTATGAAGAAATCCTTATGCCTTTATTCAGTGCTTGTTACAAAGATTAAAATCCATATCGCGGAGTAAAGAATCCCCTGCAACAGTTGTGACAGCTGTGGCAGAGGATCGTAATGTTCTGCCATTGCTTTCAATGGAGCCGCCACTGAAAGCAATAGGGTGCCGGCAACCCCTGCAATGATTTTCGGGGAAGGGCTTTAAATATAAGCCTGTCCCTGAAAATCATCCCTAGCATATGTAAAAAATAAAAAAATATATATACTCACCTCTCCGCCACTGCCGTGGCTCAGGCGCATCTAGCCGTTAAAAAAGCTGCTCTTTTAGAACTAATGCTACTATCAAAGCCCTTATATAAGCCCTAGCTTTAGGGGGGGAAAAATGCATCACCTACAGGGGCTGTCTAGCTCTGGCACGTCTTGTCCCCTGATTTTCTTTATTTCTTCTGGCCAGGGATTGAAAATTCCCTGCCTCCTGGTAGCACTGCCTCCGATTGTCTGAACACTGTGACCAATTACAGCCATTCATTGACCAATCATAGCCATTCATCACAGCTGCTGTCGCCAGCCCCATTGACAACATGGTGAAACCCCTGAATGTGACAGCATCCAGGGATTTCACATCAAAGGAATCCCCTGCTGCAGCTGTCACAGGTGCAGCAGGGGATAGCAATTCTCTCCCATTGCTTTCAATAGAGCCGTACTATTTATGTGCAATTCTAGCTTTGGTCACGCACTTTTTACATATGTGTCGTGCAATTTTTTTTGGGGGGGGGCATCTATTCATGCAATAAAAAATGCTTTTGAGACTGAGGCCATAGGGCTCAGTCAGGCGAGCAATTTTTTGTTAGCGCATGAATAGCCACTCATTTTTTGCGACTATTTTTGGTACCATTTTGAAGTACACATGACTTTTTATTGCTTTTTACAAATTTTTGAGGGAGAGATGCTGTGGTGAAAAAAGCGCAATCCTGGCGGTTTTTTTTTTATTACGATGTTCATTGTGCGGTGTAAATAATGTATAGCTTTGTTGGAGTAGATGTTTATGAATGCAGAAATACCAAATATGTTTTGGGTTCTTTTTATTTAGATTTTTTTTATTATAAATATGGCAAAGAGTTTTTTTTTACTGTTATTAGTTTTTTTTTTAAATTAATAAAACTTTTTTAAACTGATTTCTAAATTCTTTTTTAGTCCCCACAAGGGACTTCAACTTGCGATGTTCTGATCACTCTTGCAGTATGATGTAATATTACGTTGTAATGTGATCTGACAGGCAATCTATCAAGATACACAACAGGTCTGGCTTGATGGGCTCTCTCCAATGGCATCCCTGGCGGCTTTCAAAGGCCAATGGCTGCCATGGCAACCAATCGGCACCCCACAATCTGATTGTGGGAGTCTGTTGGGGACTCCTGAAATTCCATTGAGGAATTTAAATGGTCAACAGCTGCGGTCAGTGGTGGTGCTAGTAGAATCTGTTGCAAGGAGGTGTAAGCTGCAAGAAACAGTGAGCACCCCCATTGTATGGAGCAGAATCAACTTTCAAACTCCTTCCATACAAACCCTAAACCTCCATGACATAAGTGTACATTCTGGAGCATTAAAAGATTAAACATAGTAAGACATGAAGAAAATGATATAGATTTGGTATCTTCGTAATCATACTGACCTACAGAACAGTAAGGGCTTAGTCACACGGGTGCATCAGCGCCCGTGTTACTGCAGGAAAAAGACGGCCACACTTCAGAACGGACGTCTCTCTGCAGCGCCGAAAGAAAGAACATGTGACCGGCTTTATTGCTGGTCATGTTTTCTTTCTTCGGCGCTGCGGGGAGTTGTCCGTCCTGAAGTGCGGACGTATTCTTCCTGCAGTAAGGGCTCAGCCACACAGGCGCATCGGTGTCCGTGTGACTAAGCCCTTAACATATAATTAATATGTAATTTTTAATTCACTGTAAATGCTTTAAAACTACTCCCCCTACCCACAAAAAATGATGCATCTGCATTTTTTTAAGTATTTCAGCACATTATATGGTGCCATTAAAAATACAGCTCATTTTGCAAAAAGGCTCTTGGAAGTCGGTGACGAAAAACAAAAATAAAAAATACATATGGGGTTAGCCTCAATCATAAAAGTTTCTGCAGTGAAAATTTGTGATGTGTGACATAACCTAATTCTTAAAATAGTGAGGAGTTGCATGATTTTTGAATTTTTGTCTTCCTACTGTACTGTGAGAAAGTTTTAGGCAGGTGTGGAAAAAATGCTACAAAGTACAAATGCTTTTGAAAAATAGAAGTATTAACAGTTTATTTTTGTCAATTAACAAAATGCAAAGTGAATGAACAACAGAGAAATCTAAATCAAATCAATATTTTGTAGGACCACCTTTTGTTTTCAGAAAAACATCAATTCTCTTAGGTACACTAACACACAATTTTTGAAGGAATTTGATGGGGAGGTTGTTCCAAACATCTTGGAGACCTAACCTAAATCTTTTGTAAATGTGACTTTGGTCAAATTCATCGTTTTTTCTCCATGTAATCACAGATAGGTTGTGTGATGGTGAGATCATGGCTCTGTGGTGGCTATATTATCACTTCCAGGACTCCTTGTTCTTCTTTAAGCTGAAGATAGTACTCTATGACACTGGCTGTATGTTTCGGGTCATTCTGCTGCAGAATAAATTTGGAGCCAATAAGATGTCTCCCTGCTGGAATTGCATCTGCCTGTATTTCTCAGCATTAAGACTACCGTGACTACTATCAGTGAGTGCTGCCTCTGATTGGCTCAGCGCAGCTCTCAGCTGAATGACAGCTGAGCTGAGCCAATCAGTGGCAGCACTCACTCACCCATTCATGAAATCATGAATGGGTGTGAGTGAGAGCTGCCTCTGATTGGTCAGGCTGTGACCAAACAGAGGCAGCTCATTCAGATTTTAAATCCCCGGCTGCTGAATACTACAGAGAGCAGTTCAGGAGAACTGCCAGCTGGCCGCAGCTGAACTCTGTTTGCCGGGACCAGGTGAGTATATATATTTTTTTTATTTTTACACATTTCTGGATGAATTGCAGGGAAGGGCTTATATATTTAAGCCCTTCCCGAAAATTCATTGTGCGATCGCCGGCAGCCCATTGCTTTCAATGGAGCCGGCTGTATTGCCGGCTCCATTGAATTCAATGGGCTAACATCGTTCTGCCGGGACAAGGTGAGTATATATTTTTTTTTTACTTTTTACACATTTTAGGATGATTTTCAGGTAAGGGCTTATATTTTTAAGCCCTTCCCGAAAATTCATCCCGCGCTCGCCGGCAGCCCATTGCTTTCAATGGAGCCGGCTGTATTGCCGGCTCCATTGAATTCAATGGGCTAACATCGTTCTGCTCTGCCACAGCTGTTACAGCTGTGGCAGAGGAGAACGATCGTTATGCTGACAGTGCGGTGGGGGGTCTCACTCTTGCCACTATTGTGGCTTAATAGTGAGACCTCGGAGCCCGAAATGCAGCCCTGCATGTTGCTCCTTGCCTGCCCTATCCATTTCTGTGGTTTTTACATGACTTTGGTGATTTGCTAAGATTTTCACAAATAAAAACCTTAGCGGAGCACCAGTCATATACAAAAATGCTCGAGACGCCCATTGACTTCAATGGGGTTCGTTACTCGAAACGAACTCTCGAGCATCACTGAAAGTTCGACTCGAGTAACGAGCACTCGAGCATTTTGGTGCTCGCTCATCTCTAATTATAACTCATTAGTCCAGAGCACCTGATGCCACTATACTGCATGCCAGTATCTACATTTTTGTGCATAGTTGAGTTGATTGACCTTGTTTCTACATCAAATATATATAATTATTGGCAAAAATAAAATATTAACACTTCTGTTTTTGAACGCATTTGTACTTTGAAGCATTTTTCCACACCTGCCCAAAACTTTTATATAGTGCTATATGCCTATAAGGTCAAATGTTTTACACTTTTATTACTTTTAAATTGTTGAATCCCTGATTCAGAAATTAAATTACTGTTAGTAATGGTAGTATGAAACTATACTTTTTATAATAAGGGAGTAACTTCAAGTGTTTATTTTTCCAAATAGTAGGGCAAACTATCATGATTGGGCATTTTCACAATTTTACAAGAGGGTGATTTTGCAGAATTAAGAGCAGTTTTATTGACAAACTGAATAACGTATAGCATTTATCTCTTTACTAGCCTTTCAAACTTCTAAATTAATAGTTCCTTAGCTATGCTGTTAATCACGGTAGATATATCTGACAGATGACAAATCCAGATCTCTATGCCCTTGATAAGATAAAGAGCTGTCACTCACATTGAGTAGAAGGTACTTTTGCATTTGTCACCAGCACTTCCAGTTCAGACGAACAGTGGATTGTTGATACCCAATTAAATGTTTTTAGTAATACAGTTTCAGAAGTTGAAAAAGTCTTACTTTAATATAATGTTCTTAGTAAATCTGGGCTTTTTACATTGGTAGATAATGACTTTGGACTATAAAAAGGTCAAACAGCGTAAATCTGAAGGAAAAAAAATCACATTAAGTATTAAGTATAAAATATTAATCAATAAGTAGAAAATAATGTGTTAAGGATAAAAAGAAAAAAGGAAAAGCAGCTGATAAAGAATATTAAAAACATAAAAGACAATCTCGAGAATTTTAATAACAGTGCTTCCTTTTTATATCATAATGGGAAAAATGATAATACCAAAATGGATATTCTTGGAAATGTCTTAAATATTACTGTTAATCTTAAATAATGAAAATCATAATACATTATAAATAGTCAAGATTCTTTAATGATTTCTTCTGAGCAAATCCAACGTGACTGTAAAGGCGCTTTGCTAACTCGAGAGTTAAATGTTTAATTTAGACAATCAAATACTGTACCAGCTGGGTTGCTAAGTAAAGGTTATTTTCGGTTTGTTTACTAGAAAAAGTTTGCAGCAAAATGTTGATCAAAAAGTCAAAGGCAAGCAAGCCAATATTTCATCAGAATTTACAATAAAAGTCAAAACGATTTAGTGAATTGATGGCTTTGGGAGAACAGACTGTAGAAGGTAGATAACTAGTTTAATTCTTGTTAAGGTCATAAAGATATTGATCTATAGCGGTCAGAAGACTACTGCAGCAGTATAAAATGGAAAAAAAAACTTAGCAGGCAAGAAAAAGTTACAAAGAGATAGAAAGGTGTTACATTGTGAAGCGAGATTTGCAGTTCAATGAGGCAGCAGCTATGTTTGATTCAGCTCTATAATATAAACTAAAATGAAGATTTTTTTTCTTTTTTTAAAGTGTGAAAATTATGTAGCTGTTCAATTCATTGTAGATGAATATACTGGAACAAACTTTGATTCCTATTCCTATTAATTGTTTATCGTGATGTATACAATGCAGATGTGAACAAAACCTTAATCAAATTGTTTATGACTGTGATTGTATAAAAATACAGCCATAAACAACATAATTAATTTGCAAAACTGCATGTTAACTTTGAAGTGAATAGGTACCCTTGAAAACTTTTTTTTATCTAAAGAGGCTAGATATTCTTAAGTAGTTTATTTCTTAATAAACTGTATATTCCTTTATATTGGTTTGTTTAAAGCATGACATACTGGCCAATAGTAAAGCATGGTTTATTTTCCTTTTCTCTTTCTTATATTTTTTTGTGTTGCCCCTTTTTTTGTATGTTTTTCTTGTTGTATGCTCTGAAAATTGCTATAACAGAGATAATGATTTCTACATATATACTGTATGCATGTTTTTTGTATGACTTTAAAGAAAAATAATAGCAATTCTATATGTTGAATTCAATTATCTTACTGAATAATTTACAGTAATTTGGTGTTTACACCGAACAATTACACTTTGCAACAAATTTTTTCAAAATTTTTGTAACAGAAAGTAATTGATAGGTTTCTGTAAAATTAAAACCTGCTGATTAAACTGGTAAAATTGAATAATAGCAGCACGGCTCACTTTTAAATTACAAACCATTTCCTTTATTTAAGATGATAATAGTTTGGATGTGCCGCAGTATTACTATTTGGTTGTTTTTGGTGAAAGATGAGGCTTGGATCTTGACTTCCTCCTCTAAGAAAAAAAATTACTTTCCCTCTGTAAAAACCAGTAAAAGTTGCCCATCATATTTGGATTGTACTTCCCTTTGTAACAGTCTTCAATGACTGAGATGTATTGTGTGCATAATATAAAGTGAATAGAACCCATTTTTTTAATGGGTTCATTCACATGAGCGTATTTTTTCACACAATGTACAATCGCATGAAAAAATACGCAGCATGACCTTCTTGAAGTGAATTGGTTGGCACAAATATGCAGTGAGTATGCAGGAAACCTGCTTATTTGCACACTATTTCAATGAGCCTGTCTAAATTCTTTTATGCATGTGCAAATATGCAATTTATTTGGGAACTTAAAAACACACCAGAGCAGGCAAAAAACCTGGGCATAAGAGATTTTTGGTCGGGCAAATACATATCACATTTGCACAACTGATATGCGCTTATGTCCATTGGAATGAGCCCCAATAGTGACTTCCACAGTAACCCCAGTGGGAATAGTGACCCCCACAGTGGCCATAGTAGTAATAGTGACCCCCATAGTAGCCACAGTAGTAAGTGACTCCCATAGTGGCCGCAGTAGTAACAGTGTCCCCTATATTGACTCGAGTAGTAAAAGTGACCACCATAGTAGTCCCAGGGATGCTGCCCAGCCAGAGACCATTAGAAACCCTCTCATTGGATCAGGAATAGTTAATCTGGTGCCATGAGGCACAGGTTTCTTAGCAGAAGGTATATCTGGATACAGAATTTTATCTTTCTTTTGGTATTTTTCATGCAGAAATAACAGTCAGTATGGTGGTCTCTTTGTTCTCGCCATACCATCACAGTGGGGAATGGCATTCTACTCTTGGCTTTCAGCCACTGTGTAAGATGAGTGTTACATGACACACAGATGATGTGCGGTGCCACTTCATATGTTGAGAAGCAGGTGGAGAGAGAAGTGGAGCAAACCCACAGTGAAGACTGCGACTAAAGGCCTGGGAAGATTCCCTGGTCTTAAAGTGCTTAGATTGGATATGGTACATAACATGAGGTGCTGCCACCCAGATTAACCCAACAATGGTGGGAGGGTAGAATATGCTAAAAGAAAAATCAGCTGTGTAGGCACAACTCTCCAGAGGTTCCAATAAAGGTACCAGAAAAATTAGAGGAATATCTAACTTCTCGTTTTATTTAGAATATTGAAATTTAAAATCTAGCTAATAAACGCATTTCGGGGTAAACCCCTTCATCACTAGTGCTAGGATGACTTCACGCTCAGGGAAGGTAACTCATAAACCTAAATACTGGGTAACAGAGTCATGAGCAGGAGCAGAGTGGATGTCCAATGGAGCCATTTTTGGATGAAGGGGTTTACCCTGAAATGCGTTTACTTCTTATCTTGATCACCAAGCTTTATACTGAAATACTTATTATTTTGAAGTATTATTCAAAAATACTTGTTATGTTCTTCCGCTATGTCTTTGTTGTGAACTGTCCGCAGACATTGCAAAAATTGTCTGGGTTGTACAGACATCCGCGCCGCCCAGCCATATTGCTAATAAATTTTGAAACCTAGTCCCAGTCTTACCAATGACCTGTAAAAAAACAGTTCATTAATTACAACTTACTGGTGTATGATCCGGAGTGTTTACGTCACTTGGAAACATGCCCTGTATGTTACATAAACATACCCTTATAGTGTTCAGTCAGCACTCAGTGTGTAACAGTGATTGCCAAATAGTTGTGCAATCACTTTTGTTATTCTTTTCATTAAGTAAGGTTAATGGCGAGCCTACTGGATTAATCGCATAGGCATATTTCCAAAAATAAAGTACAACAACAATTCGATTACATTATTCCCCATAAGGGGAAAACCTTACGTGGCAGAAAAAAATGGATATCCTATTTGAATTCAGCACACTAAAGTTACTAAGAGCCACCTATCTGCTTATCAGTTGCAAAAATTGTGTTGCACAGTGTTATTGTTCAGAAAATCATTTACACGAGCAAAACTGATTAATAATCGTCCAATTTAAATGCAGGCAAGAACTGTGAATGGTGAACGGGAATCATGTGTTTCTCGTTTGTCGTTTATTTTCAGGCAGCATAAAAATCCGCGCTGGCTCGTTCACTTGTCGGACAGTTTAAACAGTGCTCGTTCAGTGTTTCACATAGGAATGTGAAGCACTGCATGACGGGTGAAAATTGCACGATTCTAAAAAAATAGTGCAGTCTAAACAGGCAGCCCAAGCATGAATGAGCTGGTGATAATGTCACCAGTTTGTTTGCTCGGACAAGCAAGAATTATCCCATATTAAAATAGGCATATGTGCCCAGTACTCTGATACCTAATATACAAAGAATAATTAGACTTATTGGTCTGTGTTCATATGATAGGGTTTAGTGGTGGCTTTGCTGCAATTTTTGCAAACCATTATAGTTTTGCAAAAATGACATCAGAATTATGACAAAGCTGCAACACGTAACCAGAGCCCCAACATGAAACTAGAGAAGATTTTGAATCCTCAATAGATCTAGTTCATAATTAGTTTCATTACGCAGTCCAAACTGTAGAATATTTTAATACAGTGGGGCCTCTTTCCTTCTCACTGTATTATCTAGGCCCTTCTCAGATTCCTATCAATAGGAAAGGAACCCCTCATTTGCAAAGCAAACATCTTTGCTTTGTTGCTTGAAATGATTGCATTTCCCTGTGAAATTCACATATTTTCCTCTGTTTATCAGATACCCTTATACAGCATAAAATTATGCATGCATTATTTTTTAGGGAAACGGAAAGTTACAAGTACTTAGGCTGATGGTTTAATGTCACCGAACAGCATTTTCAGGTGATAATTGCACTTTTCCATAATTTTCTTTTTACTTTATCAAATGCCAAACCAGCAAATGGATTTATAAAGTATTACATGAACACACTTGCCAAGAGAATTTCCGTTTTGTTTTTTACTTATATACATTTTGACAAGTTGCAATCTGTGAATTTCTTCAGAAACTCATATTTTTATGTACAGTATTCTTAGAAGACATGACTTTAAAAAAATCTAGGAATGAATGGAGAAAAATGTAGAAATGAATAGAGAAATATACACTGTCTCACAAAGAAAATGCCACACCATGAAGAAATGTTCGAAATGAGATGAAACTAAACAAACACAGAGTTATGGACAATCAATTTTAATTTCAAACAATTACACATCTTCTCTGGACCAATAAACAGGATGATTAGTAATTAGTGAGCTGACAATGTGGCATTGACTCAGTGAGTGCTTGAATATTGTCCGGGGATAGGGTTGACCATGTGGTATTGACCATATTGCACAGTTTTTCTTGATTATGAGGCCATGGGAGAGCATTCGCTCGATGTCCAATTGTATCCCACATATTATTGATTGGAGAGAAATCTGGGGATCATGCTGATCAAGGAATCACAAGGGCACCTTACAAAACGAGCTGCTTATTATCCTGCCGAAAAATGGCATCAAACAAGCCCTGAAGGTATACTAGTGCAATAATCTACAGCACCTCATCAATGGCATACAATCAATGTGCCCATAATCAGCTGTTGATGCTGTTGGCACCCCAAACCATGACTCCACATTGACAAGCTGTGTGGTGTTTCAAAATCATGACACTGGATGCGTTGGTCTGTGCATTGTGACATTCATCTCAGTGCTACAGTCCCACTATGACAACACACATTTCATTCTACTGGCTACCATCTCCATATTTGAGGCATAGTTATGGATCTTGTTGAGTTTCTGCTGCATTACAACACAAAGACAACCGGCTATATGTAGCCCTATGATTAAACCTTTAAACTCATCTGTTTGATGAAATATCTCTCAATGGTGTCTGAGGTATTTTCACACCTTTATCTTTATTCAGATGAAAAAAAATTACAGAAAGCATTTTTTTATGGGCGTGATGTCACCAAAATTAACTTCACAGACTGGTTTTCCTCTTTTTTCACACTCCCAAATGACATGATTGGCCCAAAATTGCATCAATTTGCATCACCTTTTTACATACCCTGAATATTGGATTATGGTGCAACAAAATCTTTATGGTGTGGCATTTTCTCTTTGAGCCAGTGTATTTGTCAAGCTACAGCACTTTTTCAAAGATACTGAAATAAATATTTTTGGAGAATACTTTTAGAGAATACAAGAGTCCAGAAATTACTGTAGCTTTAGAGCAACTGAAAGGTAAGGCCACATAGCCATATCACAGTTCCATGTTATAGAGAAGTCCAATATGATGCCTATGCTGCACCTTCATCAGTCTAGGATTTTATACAAGTTCACACTGCATTCATAGCGTCACGTTCAGTTTTTGGATATTCAAACAGAAGCCGCCTGTCAGAAAACTCAGTTAGAGCTGTGAAACTAGGTGAACATACCCTTATATTTACGTTTGGCTACAAGCTGGACCAATGGGTTTTAGACTATTAGGTGCTAGGTGATTGGAGGTTTTCTAATTCTTTTAGTTGATGTGTGGTATGTATAATAATGTTACTTTTATTCAGAACTGGAAATATAATTTATCATTGCTTCCAGTACTGCACTTACTGCGTGAACAGAGACTGTAAATTCTCATTAATCTTTAGCTTCCCATGTTCTAGAGGAACTATTTATCTGTGCAGACCAGACTCATTTTAATAAACTAACAACCACATGTTTTGTTGCTTAAAATCCTATAATTCTTTAGGCTCTGTCACTGTTCTGATTAAAGCAACCTTCTGGCAACGGACCAACCAAGATGGCCTTCCCGCTCTTGATACCTTGATGTATACTGTGCATTGTAGTCTAAGCCACTACATACTGCTTTGATTGTCCAGCACTGCTCTTGTGTAGTGTCATAGACTGCTAATACACACGTTAAAGCTTTATGTACATACCAAGATGACTGCTTAATGCTTTATAACCACCATCAAGGAAAAATACATTAGTCTTGAGATTATTGCAATGCACTAAATTTTCAGTTTGGTTTTGAATAAAGAGGTCACAAAACATTTGCTTAGTTGTCTCTTTATGTTGCATCATATGGGTTGACCACGCACATCACTGTATAATAACATGCAACTTGTTACCTGCCATCCTCTTCATGGCACCCGGTCCTGTTCCCTGATGGTGAAATGCACACGCAAGTGCCGGCTACAGTGCAGAGCTAGTTCCTCATGGCTTTGCCTCATTTAGTGGCCTCCCCTCCACCTGGCCTTTCTTCGTTACCTTTATGAACACTTTATATATAACCTGCACTACAGATATGTACATTATGCTTGAGAAAGGTGTTACTCATACACCGAAATGGGTTGCATTGTTTTGTCTGCCTTAACTGGATGCCTTAGTGACATAATAACATAGTATGTTAGGTTGAAAGAAGACAATATTCATCTATTTTAGCCTGTTTCAACCCCCCCCCCCCCCCCATTGTTGATCCAGAGAAAGGCAAAAAACCCCAATAAGGCAGAAGGAAAAATTCCTTCCCAACTCCATAATGGCAGTCAGAATAATCTCTGGATCAATGCTTGATTGTGCCTACCTGACTGTAAGACCCTCCTCCTCTCACTACCAGACCCTCCTCCCTTCAGTAAGTACTTTTACTATTTACTATGCATCACCTTTTGAGCATGGGAATTTTTCCCCCATACCATTGTTCAATATGGTCCTTAGTAATTTTGTTCTTGGAATTGTTTCAGGTCTGACCTGTGGGAAAATTACAATGTTATAGAATGTTCTTAAGAGATGGGAATCTCATTTAAACAGATCCAACAAAAGTATGTAAAAGTATATGTAGAAATATATACTTTTGATTTGCACTCTGTGCTATATTTATTTAAATATATGTAACCACTGTCCAGACATTCTCTTTATCCATTCATCTCGTACATATATATATGGCATTCATCATTTCCTGTCCTTAGGTCAGTCAATGAAACCTGCATTACATGGTCTAGTAAATAGAATTACAATCCTGAGTACTACATGTCCTCTAGACTGAACTCACACTGATTTAGAGACAGATGTTGCAAGAAACTAGCAATGATTACATGATCAATAAAGCATGAAGGTAGTTGTAGTTCTCCCTGAACAGCTGCTATGCTAGTATGACTTCTTCACATTGCCACATTTTCGAATTTATATTATAATTAATTTTGAATAAGAAGGAATATGCATAGTTGATTTCCACATAAACTTGGAAATAATAGAAATTCTGGATTCGCCTTTTGAAAATTACAAATAAGATGACTTGTTATGTGATAAAGTTATTATAATTGTGGAAGACTTCATGAAACTAATACAGTTCATGTATAAGCAATAGAGATGAGCGAACGTGTTCTTCCGAGCTTGATATTCGTGCGAATATTAGGGTGTTCGGGATGTTCGTTATTCGTAAACATCTAATTTTGAGGAGTCTACCCAGGTGGTGAGCGGCGATGCTACAATCATTAGCGTCACCATTCCTCTGCTATGCATCTTGAGAAATTCCCTGCAAACCATAAAGGCAGCTGCTTTGCGCTCGGAAACGGGGGCGGGGGAAGACAGTATGCCGCTGGATAGTCAGGGCACCCTCCTGTCTATTTCTCAGCGCGTACAGGAGGAGGAGGAGGAGCATGAGGAGGATGAGGAGGAGGGGGAAGAGACAGCTTGGGCCGCTGCTGACGGTACACCGGCTGATTGCCTGTCATCCTTTCAGTGTGTATGGCCTGAGGAGGAGGAGGAGGAGGATCCTGAAAGTGATCTTCCTAGTGAAGACAGCCATGTGTTGCGTACAGGTACCCTGGCACACATGGCTGACTTCATGTTAGGATGCCTTTCTCGTGACCCTCGCGTTGCACGCATTCTGGCCACGACGGATTACTGGGTGTACACACTGCTCGATCCACGGTATAAGGAGAACCTGCCCACTCTGATTCCCGAAGAGGAAAGGGGTTCGAGAGTGTTGCTATACCACAGGACCCTTGCGGACAAGCTGATGGTAAAATTCCCAGCCGACAGCGCTAGTGGCAGAAGGCGCAGTACCGAGGGCAAGGTAGCAGGGGATGTGCGTAGATCGAGCAGCATGTACATCCCAGGCAGTGCAACAGTCTTTAAGGGCCTGGCCAGCTTTATGGCTCCCCACCAAGACTGTGTCACCGCTCCCCAGTCACGGCTGAGTCGGCGGGAGCACTGTAAAAGGATGGTGAGGGAGTACGTAGCGGATCGCACGACCATCCTTGGTGACGCCTCTGCCCCCTACAACTACTGGGTGTCGAAGCTGGACACGTGGCCTGAACTAGCGCTGTATGCCCTGGAGGTGCTTGCTTGTCCTGCGGCTAGCGTCTTGTCGGAGAGGGTGTTTAGTGCGGCTGGGGGAATCATCACAGATAAGCGTAGCCGCTTGTCAACCAACAGTGCCGACAGGCTAACACTCATCAAGATGAACAAAGGCTGGATTTCCCCAGACTTCTGTTCTCCACCAGCGGACAGCAGCGATACGTAAGCAATACGTAGGCTGCACCCGCGGATGGAAGCTACGTTCTCTCTCACCATCCAAAACGGGGACATTTCTGCTTCATCAATCTGTGTCTAATATTCCTCCTCCTCCTCCTCCTGCTCCTCCTCCTGAAACCTCACGTAATCACGCTGAACGGGCAATTTTTCTTAGGGCCACAAGGCTCACTCAAATAATTTTTCTGAACAATTTTTATAAGTTTCAATGCGCTTAAAAGCATTGGAACTTTAACTAGAACCAATTTTTCGTTACACTGGGCTGCCTCCAGGCCTAGTTACCACTTAAGCCACATTAACCAAAGCGATTAATGGGTTTCACCTGCCCTCTTTGCTGGCCATGGCCAATTTTTGGGATGTACATTAGTACTGTTGATACAGCAATTTTTGTGGGCCCTCGCCTACAGTGTAATCAAATTAATTTTTAGCCCACCTGCATTACAGCTGACGT
Organism: Eleutherodactylus coqui; assembly: GCF_035609145.1. NCBI lineage: Eukaryota > Metazoa > Chordata > Amphibia > Anura > Eleutherodactylidae > Eleutherodactylus > Eleutherodactylus coqui. The sequence continues at coordinate 86,579,064 of NC_089845.1, read as the reverse complement.
TACCTCAGCTGTGTTGGGCAATGCAATGGGATATTTTTATGTACCGCCGGTGGGTTCCAGGGAGCCACCCATGCTGTGGGTCCACAGGGAGTTGTAACTGCATGTGTCCACTTCTAAAGAACCCCAGTCTGACTGGGGCATGCAGTGTGGGCCGAAGCCCACCTGTATTACGCACGACATTACTACCTCAGCTGTGTTGGGCAATGCAATGGGATATTTCTATGTACCGCCGGTGGCTTCCTGGCACCCACCCAGGCAGTGGGTCCACAGGGAGTTTAACCTACATGTGTCCACTTGTAAAGAACCCCAGTCTGACTGGGGCATGCAGTGTGGGCCGAAGCCCACCTGCATTAAGCACGACATTACTACCTCAGCTGTGTTGGGCAATGCAATGGGATATTTTTATGTACCGCCGGTGGGTTCCAGGGAGCCACCCATGCTGTAGGTGCACACGGAGTTTTTAATACATCTGTACACTTCTAAAGAACCCCAGTCTGACTGGGGCATGCAGTGTGGGCCGAAGCCCACCTGTATTACGCACGACATTACTACCTCAGCTGTGTTGGGCAATGCAATGGAATATTTCTATGTACCGCCGGTGGCTTCCTGGCACCCACCCATGCTGTGGGTCCACAGGGAATTATAAATGCATCTGTTTCCACTTATAAAGAAACCCAGTCTGACTGGGGCATGCAGTGTGGGCCGAAACCCACCTGCATTAACCCTTTCCAGTCCACTGTGTGACCTGTGAAGACATTAGGGTTTAAGGCTGTACAGCTCCGTTGTTGGTAGACGTCCGTCGGGGTTCTCTTACTGTATATTGCCAGCCTCTCTGCTGTCGGAGCCTATCCTACGTGTCAGCTCATGCAGTACTGGCTTTAGCCAGCATATAGCGCCGTTGTATAACGGCAGAAAAAGAGTAAGCCCCCTAGGAAAACCATATACAAATTGGATTGGAAAGGGTTAAGCACAACATTACTACCTCAGCTGTGTTGGGCAATGCAATGGGATATTTCTATGTACCGCCGGTGGCTTCCTGGCACCCACCCATGCTGTAGGTGCACACGGAGTTTTTACTACATCTGTACACTTATAAAGAACCCCAGTCAGACTGGGGCATGCAGTGTGGGCCGAAGCCCACCTGCATTAAGCACGACATTACTACCTCAGCTGTGTTGGGCAATGCAATGGGATATTTCTGTGTACCGCCGGTGGGTTCCAGGGAGCCACCCATGCTGTGGGTCGACAGGGACTTCACAATAGGGAGTTGTACCTGCCTGTGTCTATGAATTAAAAAGCCCGGTCTGACTGGGGCATGCAGACACCTTGACAGAATGAATAGTGTGTGGCACATAGGTTCCCCATTGCTATGCCCACGTGTGCAGCTCCTGATGGCGGTGGCACAGGATTCTATTTCTCATTGCTTCTGTACAGCATTGTGGGCTATCGCCCCGCCCCTTTTAAAGAGGGTCGCTGCCTAGCCGTGCCAACCTCTGCAGTGTGTGCCTGCGGTCCCTCGTCATGGCAGACGCAATTCTAAATAGACATGAGCGTGGTGTGGCATGACGGCAGCTGAAGGCTGCCCAGGGACACTTTGGTGTGCGCTGTGGGGGGGAGGGGGGGCGGTTGGGCAGCATGTAACCCAGGAGAAGTGTCAGTGGAGTGTCATGCAGGCAGTGATTGTGCTTTGTTGGAGGCAGTGTGGTGCTTAGCAAAGGTATGCCATGCTAATGAGGGCTTTTCAGAAGTAAAAGTTGTTGGGAGGGGGGGGGGCCCACTCTTGCCGGTATTGTGGCTTAATAGTGGGACCTGTGAACTTGAGATGCAGCCCAACATGTAGCCCCTCGCCTGCCCTATCCGTTGCTGTGTCGTTCCCATCACTTTGTTGAATTGCCCAGATTCTCACACATGAAAACCTTAGCGAGCATCGGCGAAATACAAAAATGCTCTGGTCGCCCATTGACTTCAATGGGGTTCGTTGTTCGAAACGAACCCTCGAGCATCGCGGGAAGTTCGTTCCGAATAACGAGCACCCGAACATTTTGGTGTTCGCTCATCTCTAATAAGCAACCTTTATTCTATATAAAGCTGAATGGACCCCACACATACAGTATATACAGTGATGTGCCTGTGTAAACAATGAAGGGAACCTGTTCATTATGCTAATCAGCAAAGGTAATGGGAGGTAGCCTTCCAGCAATCCAGCATCATAAGGATAGACCATCAATGTCTAAGTCCTACAAAACTCCAATGTCTCAATAAAGGAATGGCAGCATCCTGGGCGTAATGCAAAGCCGTAATTTATTCCTCCAAAATCTTGCTACGTTTCGACCCCATTGGGGTCTTTGTCAAGCCTTTGTCTGTGAAGGGTACACAAGCAATTGTGTTCCAATATCACCATTGTACTAATATACAATTAGTGAGACCCCTAAAAACTAAAGATGAGCGAGCACGCTCGGAGAAGGCAATTACTCGAGTGAGCATCTCTCTTTCTCTCCCCCCCCCCCCCCCCGCTATCTCCCACTGCCCCCCGCTACTACCCGCCACCCTCCGTTCACCCCTGACCCCCCCTACTAAAGACTATGCACATTATATAACATATTGCTGCACATAAGCCTCAATTCTCGTCACAGATGCAAGTCAAAGAGCTCAGACAAGCATCTTTCAGACTTATGTCTCAACTTGATATGGAGATTGTTATCCTATTTTAACTAATTATACCTAATGCAAAAATTTGAGGAGATTTTTCATTTATAATATTATTTTAATATAATAAAACACATTTGGTATTAAATGTTTAATAATGTAAAATAAATTGTGTGAATGAATTTTGTATTTTGTCATTTAATTCTTAAACTATTTTGTGCACTAAGGTACTGGGGAACGTCAGGTTGTTAAGTTTTAGAAGGTCAAGCCGTTAAATTGGCAAATAATAGAGCTGGGCAGTCAAGCTGATGGAGTGTTAGGTCTCATTTATACTTGGATATCGGAATACAAAACAAACAGGTATTACTGATGCCAAGTATAGACCATAATATTTGTTGTTATACTCAATACCACTTTTATATTAGTCTTGTATGGCTTTCATATTGTGCCTGAATTTAAGTCACAATCTAAAAGGTGCTTTAAACTATTTTAACCTATAGTTTTATACAAGTTTTTTTTTTCCCAGACTTCAGCACTGGCTTTGTCCTGAGCTTTTCAAAAGCTTTTTGCAGCTTTCTGTAGATATTAAAGGCTCCCACGCACTTGCGTTTTTTTAACGCAAATGTCAATGGGACTTTCTGATGTTAGCAACGCATCACAAGTTTGTGCTTTGCAATTTTTATGTGATGCGTTTTAACGTTAGAAAGTCCCATCGACATTTGAAAAAGAAGCAGTGATAAAAAATCGCAAGTGTGTGCGAGCCCTTTTTACTGTTCATCATAGCAACTGGCTCTGGTCACTCTGGGTTCCACTGATTAGATTATTTTCAGCTGTCTTATTAGTAGGAGATTTAGAAGTCACATAACCACTAAAGGGGCTGTCCGAGTTATAAAAGGCTATCCTAAAGGGTCTCCCATGGTGTAAAATAACAAAGGACCTGATTCTCACCTCTCCTCATTACCCATTTGTCCCCTCCACAATTTCTGAGTATCCCTGCTGACATCATTTTTACAGGTTACAGTCAGTCTGCATGTCTCCAAACAAACTGCTGCAGCCAATGACAGCACCCAGCAATTATTGCAATGATTGGCTGCAGCAGTAGGTTTATGGGATGTCACAGGCTGACTATAGCCTGTAAACAACAACACAGCAGAGACCCAAAGTTACCAGGAACAAGTGGAAATCTGGGAGAGGGAAGCACCAGCTCTTTTTTTATTTTACACTATGGGTGACCCTTTAGGATGGCCTTTCATAACTTGGACAACTTCTTTAAGGATAAAGACTAGTTTAGAAGACACAGGATTTAGGGTCACCTGATTGTTTATGTTTCTGGCTCATATGTTGTATACTAACTTGACTCAAGTTCACTTCATATTGTCAAATGCCATTCAAAGGACTGGGAAGTACTGGGGACTTGAGTTTTATGCAATAATTTTCATTGAGGTTTAATGTTTTTCCAAGACTTATCCTGAATTTTTCCTACATTTCAAAAATATACTTGCAGGTTAATTATCTTTCTATAAAATAATACATAATGGGACAGATTTCCTATTGAAAATTCTACAATTTTCTCGCACAAGTTATAGCAGAAAATTGTCTTTCAGGTTTGTGCCACATTTAGGGCTTAGTCAGACAGGCGTTTGTAAGCCCGATTTGCAGATGCGCTTGCGATTTGCATCTATATATACTCAATGCTTTGCAATGGGATCGGTCACATGTCAATTTTTTATGCGGATGTGCCAAAAATTATATGACACAATGATTCGCAGAACGCATGTAACTGCGTTCTGCACAAATCGTTGTTCTTGTATATGCTCTCAATTGGGCCGGTGGAAGCAGCTCCGACCCCATTGAGAAAATATACTAAAGATCGTTCTCCCATTGAAGTCAATGGACTGCTGGCAAGCGCTGTATTAATTTTCGGGGAAGGGCTTCAAATATAAGCCCTTCCCTGAAAAGTATCCAAAAAAGTGTAAAAAATAAAATATATATACTCACCTTTTTGCAGCTGCCGAAGATCAGCCGCATCCAGCCGGCTCTTCTCCTAAACTGCTTTCTGATTGGTTCCAGCCCTCAGCCAATCAGAGGCAGCTCTCACTCAAACATTCATGAATTCATGAATGGGTGAGTGAGTGCTGCCTCTGATTGGCTGAGCACTGGGACCAATCAGAGGCAGCTCTCAGCTCTCATTCAATAGCTGAGAGCTGCCTCTGATTGGTCACAGTTCTCATCCAATCAGAGGAAGCACTCACTCACCCATTCATGAATTCAAGAATGGGTGAGTGAGAGCTGCCTCTGATTGGTCACAGCGCTCAGCCAATCAGAGGCAGCTCTCACTCACCCATTCATGAATTCATGAATGGGTGAGTGAGAGCTGCCTCTGATTGGCTGAGGGCTGGGACCAATCAGAGGCAGCCTATTCAGCAGGCGGGGATTTTAAATCCCCGGCTGCTGAATATTACAGAAAGCAGTTCAGGAGGAGAGCCGTCTGGACACGGCTGATCTCCAGCAGCTGCAAAAAGGTGAGTATATATATTTTATTTTTTACACAGCAGCATTCTTTTCAGCCGTGATGCTGGCTTCGGCCATGCGATTTTTTGTGTGAAAAAACACCTGTGTGACTAAGCCCTCATTATGTTTTTATAGACACTTTTGGGCTTTTTTATGACTTGCTCAACAACCAGGCATGGCTTGGGGTGGGGTGGGGCTTAAGTGTCCCACTGCGCGCCAAACATTTAGGCAAATTTTGGTCCAATGCTTGTCATAAGCTTAGCCAACTAATAAGTGGTACAATGTTAGACTACACAGATATGCCAGATATACCATCCAGCATAAGACACTGTGAAAAATGTTCTCATTATTTTAAAGAGCAGAATGAAGTATTTAGAATCAATGCAAATCATCTTTTCTCAAATAGATTAGATGACAATGAAAATATATTTTATTCATACTGTGCTGAGAGAGCCAGTACTCATTCTCAGCAGTCTATACATCTGAAAATAGCACTGCATTTGTAATTTTGTACAACCTGGGTACGCATTGTCCAATTCAGATGACTCATGGTAGGAAGTCAAAGCATTCCATACTTTATTTTCTAAAACCACAATTTCATATAGGGTTATATACTTATTTTTTTCAAACAAACAATTCAGAAGTGTTTGCATTATTTTTTGTAACATAGTTTTCTGTGCAAACAAGTGACAATCAGTGATCTCTCTGCTGGGAACCTTTGGAATCACCTATTGTTGTGGAGAACTGTGGTATGGATCCCTAGATTAAAGAGCAACCATTGGGTGTCAAATATTTGCAATGATCCCATGTAGTACTCCAGTACTGAAGGCATGTTTTGATCAAAGAACAATCTCCATCAGCCACAGATTCCATGGAAGGTATATAGAGAAATAACTCATTATATACATACAAACTTACATTTACATGCATGCAAGTAAATGCTTTAGTAGGTGCTGTCTTGAAGTGATGTTAAAATAGAGTTGATAGTATAATAGGTTGTTTAGCATATTCTTTCATTGATAAAAAGATTGGTGAGGCAACCACTTTAAAGCCCGTTTACACTCAGAAACTATTTTTTAAATGATTGAAAGATTAATAGTTTTAGCAATCATTTTGCATAAAGTGCTACTGGACACTAATGTCCATTAAGACTCATATCAGCTTCACTTGCATGTAAAAGGGCCTCCAGAAGCTCTTTGCAGAGTCCAGCATGTGGGCTGGGCTCTTCACACAGCTGCTTTGTACTGACACGAGCTGTCAGCAGAATACAATGTAATTTCCTGACACCCATTGAGAACACAGCGTGCGGTCTGTGTTATCTCACTTTGGCTGAACGATGGATTTTAAGCTCACCTAAAAATCATCATTTAGCCAAAAAGTGCACAATAGTAGCATTTACACGCAACGATTATCGCTCATATGCCATTGTTTGAATTAATCATTGGCCTTACTTCAGCCCTAACCAAGGGTAAAAGTCAAAACAATGTGTAGCTTAATTGACATAGGTCTCTTATAAATTTTAAATACTCTCATCACTACGCAGATGTAGTTCTATGTTAAGTATCTATTCTATGTTAAGTATCAACTGAATTGATATAGGCAAATAAAAATGCTGTCTCTGTACTCTTTCTTTTGACCATACAAAATTAAACCAGCGTGATTTTTATGTGTTTATGGCGTTGGAGCCCTTAGAGGCTGCACTACCTGGAAATTGAATCTGAAAGCCTTTTATACGTTCCAAAGAGCTGTCGGCTGTCATCAAGTGGTCACCATATGCTCTATCAATGTGGACTCAGTCTGGCAGCTAACACTTTACAAAGAATATATCCTGAGGCATGAGATAAGAACTGAAAATGTTAATGCTGGTAAAGGGATTACATACGGCATTAAATTTTCAAATATACTTTATCTGCCTGAAAACAGAGTTTAGACTTTATCTGATTTTAAGATTATAACCTGTCAATAATTTGGCAATTTTATACAGAATGTCCCAATTGCTTAACAACCCCTAGATTACACATTTATTGTATCTAAATAGTAGATAATATACTCTAGATTGTAACAATCGAAAGTCATACTCAGTTTATTCTATCATATTTAAATAAAAAACACAATTTAAAGACAAATCATAAAATATAATAAAAGGAATTATAATTTGATAAATTGTGGGACCCTTGTGGAAACACACACACAGACACACACACACGCATTTTATATACATATATATATATATATATATATATATATATATATATATTTATTTATATATATGTGTGTGTAGGGGGTGCGCTGCAGAGAGTGGCCTGTAGGGGGCAACAGACAGTCAGTCTGGTGCCTGAGACAAGGGGAAAACACCCACAGGTGTGGTCAGTAAGGAGGATAAAGGTGTTTGTTCCTGCTGCAGTCAGAGGTGTGTGTGTCTGGCAGAACCAGACTGCAGTTGTAACCTGACTCCTGTTGCAAGCAGAGAGAGACGCTGTGACCAGGCGGAGAGACGTTGTTCTGGCGGGACGCGTGGGAAGCTCTGGCCCTGGGAGTAAGAGGTCTGGAGAGAGACCTGGATGCTGGAGAGGCTGTTTGTGTGCCTCAGGAAGCTTGAGGTGAAGTGGGCTGCAAGCCAGAGACAGTTCCAGTGAAAGGGATCGGGGTTGTGAGCCAGAGAGGTCCAGTGAGAGGGACATGGGCTGTGAGAGTCCAAGACAAATCCAGGGGGAGACCTGGATGCAAGAGGTCTGGAGAGTGACCTGGATGCTGGAAAGAGTCTGTTCGTGTGCCTGAGGAAGCTTGGGGTGAAGCCTTCCTGAGGGAAAACAGAGTGAGTCCTGAAGACAACTGTATGAAGCTGCCCTGGAGAGTGGGTGAGAACCACAGTTGGACTGTTTATTAAAACCTTGAAGTAAAAGGACATTTAAGTTTACGTGCATAAAGTGCTGTGCTGAAGCAAGCTGCTATTGCTGAGAATTGTGAAAATAAATCAGAATTTGGAGTTTAACCCATTGGTGTCTACCTGTGATGTGAGCGAATGATCCTCGGTTTGCTACAATAAATACTAATATATATATATATATATATATATATATATATAGTATTGTTAACAATATACTGGAACTGCTATTCTTTATAAAATGCCTCCAAGTTCTTATCAGACAATCACTCGCAACAGGTTTGCATACCTATAGAGATATTTCATTAATAGAAAATCATTTCCAAAGAAACACCCTTGATAGAGTTTAATTGCGAACCAATGTTCACCGAGGAAGAAGCGAAGTCTGCTTGGAAATGCATTTGGCAGAGAAATTCTAAGTGTAACTTTTAAGTAGACTATACTATTGCTTGTCATTTTATATTATATCATATGTATTGCACAAGGGACCTGCGGTTTATCAAATTATAGCTTTTTTTTTTTTTTTAATTTTATGACTTGTCATTAAATTGTGGTCTGCATTTAAAAATCATAGAATAAACTGAGTACAACTTTCACATGGTACAGTCTAAAGTATATGATTTACTAGTGAGATTTACACTGTGTGAAGCTACTGCAGAATTATACCCGATGTTCTGTTGTCTAAGTGGTGAGCGAATGTTAGTAGTTTGATTTATTGCATCTAATAGTGCTGTTGTGAACTGGATTAATTTTAATGGCTATAGAGTGAACTTTAAAAAAATCAGACAATTACAAAGGAAATATGTTGTTGCATAATTATAAGAGCTACTGATTTCTTCTTTCCAGATCCAAATCTCTTAGTTTGGGAGACATTACTGAAAATATAATGGTACAATATGTACCATCTCCAATAAATAAACTATACTTGCATGACAGCGACAACGATTGCCAAAATTAGACTACTATAGACTGATGCAGTGCTTTTATTTATCTTCTGGAGGCTAAGGAGCTATAAAAAAGACCTTATTTAGCCCCCTATATCGTGTTGGATAATAGACAACTGCCTTGGACACTGTCTACAAAATTTTCCATTAGCAAATAAGAACTCCATCTATATCTGGAGGATATTTGGTGAAAATATTGTAATATTGATTTAGAAATGCACATATTTTACTAACAAGTAAAGTTTTTAAAAGAGCACCAAGATCTGGAGGTTAGTTTGAAATATATTATCAACTGGATAGATTGCACATGTTTAGGCTTCGTTCACACGAGCGTGTTTATGTTAGTACATAGGTTAGCACAAAACCGCACGCCCACGTCCGTGCAAAAACACACGTGAACACAGGTCTGTTCCCATTGCTTTCAATGGGGCCACCGCTGCTGCCGGCCGCACCATTGAAAACAATGCTCTGCAGACAACCGCTGCAGTGATTTTTCGGGAAGGGGCTTTAAATATAAGCCCTTCCCTGAAAATCATCCCTGGCTTGTGTAAAAAATAAAAAAATATATACTCACCTCTCTGCCACTGTTGGGGCTCAGGTGCAGCCAGCTGCTTCGGTCCGCAGCAGTGTTGTGAAGTTCTTTCAGCAGGTGGGGATTTAAAATCCCTGCCTGCTGAAAGGGCTGTAACTGATTGGCTAAGTGCTCAGCCAATCACAGGCAGCACTCAGCCATTCATTGAATGACAGCTGAACGCTGCCTGTCATTGGTCACAGCGCTAAGCCAATCACAGGCAGTGCTCAGCCCTTCACTGAATTCAGATGCGCCTGAGCCCCAACAGCGGCGGAGAGGTGTGTATATGTTTTTTTTCATTTTTTACACAAACCAGGGATGATTTTCAGGGAAGGTCTTATATTTGAAGCCCTTCCCCAAAAATCACTGCAGGGGTTGCCAGCAGCCCATTGCTTTCAATGGGGTCATCAGAAGCAGTGGCAACCGCATTGAATTAAATTGGAGAAGATCGCGATCCTTTGCCACAGCTGTCACAGCTGTGGCAGGGGATTCTTTACTCCCCCTGGGAGTCCCCTTGTCACTGAACATTGTGACAGTGCTGTCACAGTGTTCAGTGACAAGGGGACTCCCCACGGGGAATATTGACACGAAGCACGGACCTATGCCTGCACGTATGTCCTATGTTTTGCAGGTACGTGCGTTTGCATGCTTGTAAAACACGGACATGTAAACACAGCATAGGGAACGAATGGTTCTAAATAGACACGCGACTTTGTGCGCACATATGTATGCACATAAACACGCTCATGTGAATGAGGCCTTGCAAAGTATTAACAGTTGTCATATACATTAGATATAATTAGTTGGTTGAACGTGCATTCAATGAACGATCATATGATCATCATTATGCTGACATAGTCGTACACACTTTAGTCCATATTGGTCATTACAGTTATTCCAACTAGCACTGCATGCTCAGTGACAATCTCACAAAGTAATTGTCTGTAATAGCTGACTGCACCATATGCTATCATGTTACAGTGACCAACAAATAAAAATTTTAAACACAGACAACTTCCTTCCAGACAATGACATTCTGTCATTGGTTAGTTAAAGCCATTGTTCTTTGTTAAATTTCCCTCTATGAACGACCGTTTTGCTTGAAATTGTTTGTTTAGTTCCACTTTACACTAATGTTTATGGCAAACTTAAGGGCTCAGTCAGACGAGCAAATTTTCCACGCATTATAGGTGCGGGGGAAAAAAAATCGCACATCGCGTGTAAAAAAAACCGTGTGACCGGGTGCATTTGCACTCACATGTGACCACTTTCATTGGAAAGCATTGGTTCTAATAGATCATTTTGAAAACTTACCTAACTTGCATGAAAAATGTGCTCGTCTAACTGAGCCCTTAGAGTTGAATATTCATTTCATTAGTTAGAAACTGAGTTCCCATATGGCCTATAACCCTCAAGGGGAATATATCACTGATATTTTAGGCACTAAGTTAAAGAGGATAGTGATGTATGTTCTTTTTTCTGATCTGTTTTTAATTTTTGAATGTAGACTTTTTAAAATCATATTTTCTTTAAATGACTATACCTGAACTGCTTTTAATAGCATTCAGAGATATGCTTTACATTAGTCATATGAACCATAGAAACCTAGAGGCAAGAGATAACTCTTTACATGTTTTATAAGCGGTGCAGAGGTTATTGTGCAGGTAGGGGAGGAGGTGAGCTGATCTATTGTCAGTGATGGATCCTTCGTTATCTATTAGAGATGAGCGAGCACCAAAATGCTCGGGTGCTCGTTACTCGAGTCGAACTTTCAGTGATGCTCGAGAGTTCGTTTCGAGTAACGAACCCCATTGAAGTCAATGGGTGACTCGAGCATTTTTGTATATCGCCGATGCTCGCTAAGGTTTTCATTTGTAAAAATCTGCAAAACACAAGAAAGTGATGGAAACGACACAGAAATGAATAGGGCAGGCGAGGAGCTACATTTTGGGCTGCATCTCAAGTTCCCAGGTCCCACTATTAAGCCACAATAGCGGCAAGAGTGAGACCCCCCCCACTGTCAGCGTAAAGATCGTTCTCCTCTGCCACAGCTGTAACAGCTGTGGCAGAGAAGAACGATGTTAGCCCATTGAATTCAATGGAGCCGGCAATGGCTCTATTGAAAGCAATGGGTTGCCGGCGTACGCGGGATGAATTGTCGGGAAGGGCTTAAATATATAAGCCCTTCCCTACAATTCATCCAGAAATGTGTAAAAATAAAAAATATATATATACTTACCTGGTCCCGGCAGAACGATGTTAGCCCATTGAATTCAATGGAGCCGGCAATACAGCCGACTCCATTGAAAGCAATGGGCTGCCGGCGATCGCGGGATGAATTGTCGGGAAGGGGTTAAATATATAAGCCCTTCCCTGCAATTCATCCAGAAATGTGTAAAAATAAAAAATATATATATACTTACCTGGTCCCGGCAGACAGAGTTCAGCGCGGCAGGCTGCAGTTCTCCTGAACTGCTCTAAACAGCTGTGAGTAGTATTCAGCAGCCGGGGATTTAAAATCCCCGCCTGCTGAATGAGATGCCTCTGATTGATCACAGCCTGACCAATCAGAGGCATCCCTCACTCACACCCATTCATGAATTCATGAATGGGTGAGTGAGGGCTGCCTCTGATTGGCTCAGCGCAGGGACAGCTGAGAGCTGCCCCTGAGCCAATCAGAGGCAGCCCTCACTCACCCATTCATGAATTCATGAATGGGTGTGAGTGAGGGATGCCTCTGATTGGTCAGGCTGTGATCAATCAGAGGCATCTCATTCAGCAGGCGGGGATTTTAAATCCCCGGCTGCTGAATACTACTCACAGCTGTTTAGAGCAGTTCAGGAGAACTGCAGCCTGCCGCGCTGAACTCCGTCTGCCGGGACCAGGTAAGTATATATATATTTTTTATTTTTACACATTTCTGGATGAATTGCAGGGAAGGGCTTATATATTTAACCCCTTCCCGACAATTCATCCCGCGATCGCCGGCAGCCCATTGCTTTCAATGGAGTCAGCCGTATTGCCGGCTCCATTGAATTCAATGGGCTAACATCGTTCTGCCGGGACCAGGTGAGTATATATATATTTTTTATTTTTACACATTTCTAGATGAATTGCAGGGAAGGGCTTATATATTTAAGCTCCTCCCGACAATTCATCCCGCGTACGCCGGCAGCCCATTGCTTTCAATAGAGCCGGCTGTATTGCCGGCTCCATTGAATTCAATGGTCAGTGCTCGTTTAATCGAGACGAGTACTGCGTGGTGCTCGTCTCGAGTAACGAGCATCTCGAGCACCCTAATACTCGAACGAGCATCAAGCTCGGACGAGTATGCTCGCTCATCTCTATTATCTATATATGTGTTAACATTCATTGTAATATATTGCCTGTATTGATGCTAGGCAATGCGATTTTTGTGTCTAAGAAAACTTTATTAGTTACTGTTAGCTTACTATAAAATATCATGGAAAATAACTTTCATTTCGAAAAAAGTTTGCTTTTGTGGTCAGGACATTGATAACACTGGCCAACAAAAAAAATACTTTAGAATGTTTCCTTAACTTTATGAGTCGAATCTTATTAATTTTATAGTCACAGAAGAACCCTAAAATAATCTTTATTGATATGCATTAAAAATGTTGGGCTTAGAAAAATCCACAATTAGTAAAGACAAAACGTACACAAACAGAGAAGACACGTGTGCTCTTCCTTCGCACAATATTTAAAAAAAGGTGGTTCATACAGAGTTCAAATAATGATTTCAGATGTACGTTATATCCGAAACTGATTTTTTTTCTGTAAGAACCTCCCACAAAAAATAAATAAAAATGGGAGATTGGAGGGTCTCCAGTATCTAAATTCGAGCCTAGGAAATTTTATGGGATATTGACAGTCACGATTCAGTACTGGTGTAGTATCTTACAGTCTGATACTTATTCCCCCTCTAGGTTAATTAACTGGATAGACTACCTCCACTCCTATAAAGCAATTTAGCCTATATAGGTAAACAGGTTATGCCCTAACATTTATTGATGTCAATATAGTATTGATGTCAATGTAATAGAATAGACAGTAGTGCCATAAATAGAGATCTACTGGTAAAGATAAATGGATAGTATAGTTTCCAAACAAGATAATTGTGGTTCAATGCATTTCAGTTGGACCTACAACTTTTCAAGAACCAGGTGGTCAGAGGTTTCAGAAATGACCAGGAGTGGGTCTGGTGTATTGACACCCACTCCTAGACATTAGGGTGGAGATCTGATGTATGTCTCCCCACTCCTAAACAAAGCCGTAAGTGACTAAATGATAATGGACATATGTTTTAGCGTCCAAACAGTTGCTTCCCAAGTCTCATATCTTGAGACTGGGTAGATGTTTCGGAGTGCAGTGGAGGGTAGTGCTCAATTCTGATATATATTTATTCAGAGCATCTTGCGTTCCTTGCACACACTCACATCTATAGCTCTCTCCAAACCAGTATGGAGACGGTTAATCTTAGACTAGACCTGCATGCCCTGTTACCAAACAACAGAACAGGGCCTAATCTGCTTGATATTACGTCTAGCTGAGACCTAGGTCAATTAATATGACCAGATTAGTGCAAACTCTGAGCTAAGCAACGACGCAAAGAAGGGGACAATACCCCAATAAGCTAAGTATAGATAGAACATTTAGCATCCAAACAGTTGCATCCAAAGTCTCATATCTTGAGATTGGGTAGATGTTTCGGAGTGCAGTGAAGGGTAGTGATCAATTCTGATATATATTCATTTAGAGCATCTTGCGTTCCTTGCACACACTCACATCTATAGCTCTCTCCAAACCAGTATGGAGACGGTTAATCTTAGACTAGACCTGCATGCCCTGTTACCAAACAACAGAACAGGGTCTAATCCTCTTGATATTATGTCTAGTCGAGACCTAGGTCAATTAATATGACCAGATTAGTGCACACTCTGAGCTAAGTAGCGACGCAAAGAAGGGGACAATACCCAAATATGTTAAGTATAGATAGAAAATGATATAGCCTCCAGCCCTGATGGTGGGTTGGTGGCTGTCTGACTGTGCTGGAAGCTGCTTCATTTTATAGTCTGCAAGCCTAGTTAGTCCCTCCCATCTATGTGGGGGGCAGCCAATGCTAGGGGTGGGAATAATTAGCAATGTGTAGCATGTGTCACACCCCTTATGACCTCAGTCCTTACTGATTGGTGCTAAGTTAATTATGTTCACAGATATGCCTCTTTCAAATAATCCCCAGCTTGATAGAATTATTAAACATCTGCCGTCCTTCATTAGTATAATGGCACCCTCATTACCTTATCCATTCATCCGATCAATTCCCAGATCTGCCGTCAGCAGCGGAGTCCTGGGCGGATGGACTCTAGGGGAGGTGCCAGAGGACGCGATAGAGGATCAACAATCTCCTCCTTCTGATGGGCGTAACCTAGTACCCTAGTGTGTCACTGCGTGCGTGTCGCGCGCCAATGACGTCAGACACACGACGTGTGTGTCGCGTGTTAGTGACGTCAGACGCACGGCGGGCGCATCCTAGAGGAAGGTGCTCCATAATCCAGAGGCATTGCACATCATAGGGAGGAGGTGCTCACAAATACAGGAGGGGAATCCAGCCAATCCTCACTGCGGACATCCCTGGTACCTAATGTCGGGTCCACAGCATGGCGCCATTTTATTGGAGTCCATTAGCGATACAAATCGCATAGATCCATATGATCTAGGTCTATTATTAAATGGAAGTAGACCCACAAAGAGCAAGATGGGAAGGATGTTTATCAAACAGCCACCTCTGAATTTTGTGGATATCTACGGTTATAAAACATAATAATGAGGTTAATTAACTCCTTGCTGCTTGTGCATAATATGCATAATAAAGCATTTTCATGTAATCGCTTTATTACAGAGTCATAAAATTCCTGGTACTTCTCACTATTTATGCATAATTCAAATTTCATTATCATGATTACCTAATTTTTCAGTTAGGTGAATACCAATACTATTATGATTTATCAATATTCAGTTTATGCATGAATTGTTAAATGCAACTGAAATAGCAAAGGTAAGTAGACCTACAGCTCAGTGGATATGTTAAATGGCAGATGATATTTACGTAAGAAGGGGGAGGCGGGGCATATAAACTGTATCCAAATAGCTTTTAAAGAAAGATAAGGGCAACCGGAGGACCAAATAGGGGACGATATGTATCTAGATATAACGGTACATATTCGTATAGGAGATGTTGTCTTGAGATTGGAACTAAAAATGCCAGCCCAAAATGATGTTAAGTAGATAACAGTGCATCAAACAAAAGCCAAAGACGCATCACATATGGTTATTTACCGTGGAGTCAATAGAATGAATCGCCAGGGAACACCACTAAATTACCGTAACCTAGTTTAAAGGGAGAAGGGGGGTAGCATTCACTTAATGAAGCTATTAAACGAGATGACCTCATTAATGCCTTCGGGGTGCATGGATTTGAGCCTAAATATCCATTCCGCCTCTTTCTGTAGAAGCCTTTTGTCTACATCCCCTCGTCTGCTATAAGTTCTTATCCGTTCTAGGCCCTGGAATTTCAGATCCTTGATGTTACCCCCGTGTACATGCCACATATGATTAGAGAGTGGAGTGGCCTCTTTTCTGTTAATATTGCCCAGGTGACCTTGTATTCGTGTATTAATTTGGGGGTGAGAAAAATGAATAAGATAAAGAAAAAATTTTATTAGCTCTAGGTTCTGTTATATACAATAGGTGGAAGTATGTTATTTTAACGTATTAAGAGAAAATGATACATTTTAATTACATATGCTAACAACATTGAAAGTGCATTTGAAATTTTTTAATGACAGTTACATTCTTAGAGCTCTAAATTGATGGAAGAATTCCTGGCAGGTGGTTTGGTGTGAAGAGAATCATGTGGTGACTTCATTAGATCGTTTTCTTTTGGCTTGCCTTTTGTAAGTGAATTCCAGAGCATCCCTACACACAGACCAGCAGTAATCCGCAAGCATTGCTTCATTCCAACAGCCCTGATATATTTGTTACATTGCAGAAATATCCTCGTGGAATCTTTCTCTGTGTTCATCACTGACAGCTTTACAACTAGGAGGGGAAAAGTCTACGTGGGGGTGGAGAAAATGGATTTTAAGGGACATGTTGCATCCGAGTTGATGGTATTTTTTCCAGAAGTACTGTCACCAACTGAGTGTAGTTATCATTTCTTTTATTGCCTAAGAATCCATGAATAATTCCCTTTAAGGCTTGCCAAGCTTCCTTTTCTTTTCCCTCCAAAACTCGGTCAAACACAGGAGCCTTTACAAGTTGTCAAATTTGTGGCCCAGCCAAAATACCTTCCTTAACCTTTGCATCACTCACTCTAGGAAATTAGCCTCTTAAGTACTTAAATGCCCGTCCTTCCTGGTTCATACCTTTAACAAAATCATTTCATTAAACTCAACTCTATATGAAGGGGTGGAAGAACAACATCTTTTGGGTCCACGAGAGGCTCAGCAACGACATTTTCCTTGGTAGAGTCAAGATTTCTTGCAGGCCAGTCCGCTTGAATGTAATGTGATTTCCTATCCCTACTGTCCCACATACACAAAAAGCAACAGTATTTAGTGTACCCCAGTTGCATTCCTAAGCGTACAGCAATGACTTTTAGATCACCACAGATTTTCCACTTGTGTTCAGCATAATTGATTAAGTCAAGGAAGGCTGTCATGTTTGCATAAGTCTCCTTCATGTGAACTGCATGACCAACAGGAATAGAAGGAAGACGGTTGCCATTGTGAAGTAATACAGCTTTCAAACTAAGCTTGGAGGAGTCTATGAATAGCCTTCATTCAGTTGGATCATGGTTAAAATTCAAACATTTCACAAAACCTTTAACATCACAGCAAACAACCAGATTGTTTTTCTTCTCAAAAAAAGGAAGCAGATCCCTCTGACATTCTCTGTACTGTGAGATCTTGACATCATGTTGGAGAAGATTCCATTGCTATAGTCTTGACCCTAGAAGTTCTGCTTTCTCCTTTGCCAAGTCAAGGTCTCGAATGAGATCACTCAATTCTGCTTAACTCAGTCTGTGTGGTGTATCATCAAGAGAACATAAATGTCCCAGATCAGGATGTATGTACCAAGAGGAAAAGGATGATAGATATAACGTGGTCAATGCCACGTAAATCCCTATGTTTCTAGGTAACAAGAAGGGAAATTGAAAAGGACCCAACCAAATTTGATCAGGTACTAAATTTCCAAAGTACAGAGGTTCTACGCGTTTCCACTACATATCACGTAGTTTCATCAGGAACCCAAACAAACAGGAACCAATAATCAAATTGAAAAATTGGTGTGGTAGACTCCCAAAATGTAGAGAGTACCACCTAGATAAATAAAAAACAGCAGCAGCACCAGCCTCTGTGGTAGGCTGGCGGCTATATAGCACCACAGAGGCTGGTGCTGCTGCTGTTTTTTATTTTTGTTCCTGCATTGTCTTGGGGGGATTACTGGGCTAATTGAGCTTACTAGACCCAGCTATAGGATCGACTACCTCCTCATCTAGGTGGTACTCTCTACATTTTGGGAGTCTACCACACCAGCTCAAACTGCTGCATATCTTGGTGAAACCTTTCTCCTTGTTCCTTGGAGTATAATAAGAAGACTGCTGAAAAGTGATTTCTACAGGATAGAAAATGTAAGCACATTATAAGGCTCAATGGCCAGAGTGAAAACAGCAAGATTTCAGAGTTTCTATATATGGAAAGAGTAAAATTAAAAATTCACTGACAATGAAAAAAATGTTTAATATGAAAACGTGATTTAAACAATAGATCAAAGTCATTTTTTATTATGGTATAAAAATGAATTACATGAGTCCTGGTAGTAAAAAAAAAAGATGTTAAAGGAGTCCTATTAATATTAATAGATTCACTGAAAGACCCTAACACATGACTTTTATAAAAATAATAATTAAAAATGTGGTAAAACATTCAGGATAGATACAAATAGTATGCATTCACGTATGCAGGGGTTTTGTTTTTCTGTCAATCTGCAAAGCAACACAGCAATTAAAAACACAAACTACAAAATAAATTTGCCAGTTACTTTTATTGGTAATTTTGGTAATTTTTTCTATAATTAACTGAACTGGAGGCTAGCAACGAGAATAACCGCTCAGCTCACCTGTTTAGCCCTGTGCTGCACCCGCTATCTTGCAGATAGAGGCTTGGTATTTTGCCCCTTGCCCTGCTACAGCCTCATGTTGTGAAGAGAAGAGACTTGTGGAACAAAAAGGAAATACATCCTGTTGTGGCTTTGCTGCTGGAGTGTGTCTCAAAGCGTACTGAGATTTGGCCGCATGGAGAACTTGCCCTGAGCTGCCATCTACTTTAGTTGCTCCTACGTTCTGGTCTGCAGACTGTGTGGGAGGATGCGCACACCATTACATCTGTGGGGCTCTAGTTAAGAGTGGTAAACATAAGCCTAAACGCAAGCCTGGTAGGAGCCTGGACCATGAAAAGCCCTGTGTGGCTCTGATCTTCCCAGATCATCTGAGAAAACAGCTCTCTAATAAGGACAGACCCTGCCCCTTTCTCTATATCTTCCTGCTTAACAGCCTGCGACATACATGTGCAATTTTTCAATTTTCCCCATTTAAGATGGTGTCTTAGTGCAATTTTTCTTTTGTTTGCATCATATCCACTTAGAAACATAGTAAATTGACAGCAGAAAAAATACTTGGTCCATTTAGTCTACCCTTCTACTTGCTCTTCTATATTTATCTATTGGGATACATACAGTATATTTATCCCAGGCATGCTTACATTGACTTATTGTTGATTTTCCAACCACATCTGCTGGAATTTGTTCCAAGTATATACTACTCTTTCAGTAAAAAAATATTTTCTAAGATTGCTTCAGATTTTTCCCCAACTAATCTCAGAAAAATACACAAATAAAAGAAACTTCCTCTTTCTTAAGTTTTGTTGTTGAGACTTTCCATCATGTCTGCAGACCATTTTTGGACTTTCTGTAGAGGTCTCCAAAACTGAACAAGATATCTAAATGCGGTCTTACAACAGCTCTATACAGCAGTATCACAATTTCCCTCTTTCTACTGGTTTCACCTCTAACTATGCAGCTTAGAATCCTACTTTTCTTTGCCTGCTCCCTAATCACATTGTAGACTCATTTTGAAGCTGTGAGAAATCAGAACTCTTAAATCCTTCTTTTCTGAAGTT
The DNA here is from genome assembly GCF_035609145.1 of Eleutherodactylus coqui. Lineage (NCBI taxonomy): Eukaryota > Metazoa > Chordata > Amphibia > Anura > Eleutherodactylidae > Eleutherodactylus > Eleutherodactylus coqui. Next base: position 86,559,249 of record NC_089845.1, on the reverse strand, counting down.
CTAGCTATCACAGAACAGCCAATATGATACTCATTCTGGGGATTTCTTCTCCCAAGAGCATTATTTTACATTTGAAAACATTGAACTGCAGTTTCTTTTGTTTTGACAAAGAATAGAACTCATGACATGTCCTTCTGATCACGATTTGTAACTCACCCTTTTTCAGAATACAATCTTTTGTTCTGTAAGAAGTGTGGGGTGGATGCCATATGGACCCATCACGTTATTCAACTTTAAATTTACAAGTTCACCTACAATATTAGCACTGGATTACACCCCTTACAACTTAAGGCAATACCATGCCCATTCTGCAGCCAAGCTTCCGAAAATAAAATACTAAACAAAAGTAGCTATTCAAATAGTCAGTGACAACCTTTTCTACATTTATGTAGCTGTCATCCCCCATTTTTAATTTTTGTAATTCCAATTAATTTGTATATTCATTCAATTTATGCACTTCCTCTCCTTCTCTTGGAGACACTATCTGATCCACTAACACAACAATGCCTCTGAAGAAGAGTACTAACCCTGCAAAACAACTTGAGAGGTTCAGAAAATCAGATACCCCTGATGTGCCACAACAGGAATCAACACCCAAACCTGTTGACCTGATACTTAATCAATTCTCATGTTAACCCTGACAAACAATAGCCCTTCTTGCATTCAACAATGTCATTCTGCCTTAATGGCAGGCATAGAAGAGATCAAAGTTAACATTTCACTTATACGCCTAGATATCCAACAAAGCTAGCAATGAGATTGAACAACGAGTAATTGACTGGAAAATAGGCAACTACCTAAACAAAATTCCCTGAATGAATTTAGAAATCACCTGGAGAAGTTGCAGCAAAAACTAGATGGTCAGGAAAACTAACTGAGACATTTCACCCATAGATTTATTGTGATTATGCCACCACAAGTTGGGAATGTGGGATCAGGTGGGACTTGGATATTCTTTTTTTACTTTTCTTAAATCTTGCATGGTGTTAGCTCTCAAACATGGACAACCACAGACAATCACAGTGCACTGTTTACGGAGTATGACAATGGCTTATATAAGAAACTTTACTCACCTACATCTTCTTGGTAGACAAGGAAATTTTGGGGTGGTATTCATTTCCCGTCTCTCTCCACAGATGACAGAGATTTCTTCTTTAAATGAATCACAAAACAGGAAGTCGAACATGCCATATCCTCTGTACCAAATTCTAAATCTCCTGAACTCCATGGCCTTCTAGCAGAGTTTTATAAATTCAATAGCCCCCTTTTAGGCTCTTTTCACTTACTGTTACATAACAAAGCCACGAGGCTTATCAACTTCCTTTAAGTGTAAAGCAAAAATAGTGTGGCATTGTTTTAGTCAGAAAAATCTATGTTAAATACTCTTGTATAAAAAAGATAAACGTATAGAGGTGATACCTTTGTACGCTAACCATAAAAATTATATATGCAAGCTTTTAAGGCCACTAAGCCTCTTTGTCAGGCTGGTGCAACAACATATATCTGAAAAAATATGTAGTATATATTCACATAATAGTGTAAGGAAATCGGGGGACATTCATAAAGCCTTTTACACCAGTTTCAAGCTAAAATAGTCATATATTTTTGCACAAGTGGGGGATGTGCGCAAAAATGTGCTGCTTTCTGCGCCGGCTTTGCCACTTTAGGCTGCCTCAGATCAACAGATTAATGTATACTTTATGCCAGAAACTGGTGTAAATTATGTCATAAATATACACAGTCGTCCTGACGAAGTCTATATTGGGGAAACAAAACAGAAACTGCAGTCCAAGAAAAATTTGTAGAGACATACAACAACAAAGCTGGATACACCAGTGAGGAGCCATTTCTCTGGACTGGATCACAGTATAATGGACCTAGAAGTCTTAATACTCAAAGGAAACTTTAAAACTGACAGAAGCAGAAAAATATGGAAATTGAAATTGGTAAGGACTTTCCAGACATTAACACATGGTCTGAATTTAGCCCCGGGCTATATATTTTATTACCTGGACACTTCACATCTATAACTTTTACGAGTGATTTACTGGTCATTACCTTCCAACTTTCATCTTACACACAAATTTTAGTCCTATGACTCTGGTTTATCATTCTTTAAATGCTTTGCTCTTCCTCTCAGTGTCTCAATTGTCATCTGGCCTAAAGGCCCCTGTAAACCAGCCTTTAGTTTTTAATGCAAATTAATCTTATTATGTCTGTATTCTGTTATATGTAAAGATTTCTTCAAGTATATGTTGTTACACCAGCCTGACCCAGAAGCCTAGTAGCTTCGAAAGCTTGCATATATTTTTTTTCTGGTTAGCCCAAAAAAGTATCACCTCTATAATACTTTTTTTTTATACAAGAGTATATAATGCCTTTTACTTTAAAATTCTGCCCAAGATTGTAGCCTCCAGGGTAAACAAAGTCATTTTCAATATATTTCACCCTGACCAAACAGGGTTTTTTCCTGGGAAACACACAGCTCTCAATTTGAGACACTTTTCCCTCAATTAGCAATCTCATCATAACAAGCAGCTCCAAGGTCCTAGTGTCTATGGGTGTTGCAACAGGTTTTGATCCTGTGGAGTGGCCTTATCTGTGGGCTGCTCTGGAATTATTTAGCTTCCCCTCTGCCTTTAGCAGTTGAGTTAAACTCTTTTATTCTAACGCCATTGCTAGCTTTTTGCTTAATGGACATTGCTTACCAAATTCTCACACAAGCATAGCACCCAGCAGGACTGGTTTGTATTCATTTTGTTTTATGCCATTGCAATAGAACCATTGGCAGCTATCATATAATAATAATAATATTTATTTGTTTAGCACCAACTTATTCCACTTCACTTTCAAAGCATGGGGGAACACAAACAAGACAATTACATGTGGTATACACTTATTTGGAGAGAGATGGGATGGTGGTGATTCAGGAGGTATAGGGGCAGGAGAGGAGGCACGGAGGAGCACAAAACAGTGGAAAACTACATACAGTATTTAATTATTAGGAAATAGAATGGGGGGAGGGTGATAAATTGCTACAGCGGCAGAAGAATTATACAATAGACAAAGTGGAAAGTGAGGAGAGCCACAGGTGGGGGGGGGGGCAGAGAACATGTTGTGGGGGTGGGGATTAGATCAGGAGATTTGATATGCCTCCATGAAGAGGTGTGTTTTTAAGGCACGTCTGAAGTTTCGTGTGTCAGGGATTGTCCGGATGTTTTGGAGTAGTACATTCCAGAGGACCAGTGCTGCTCTTGAGAGGGCCTGGAGGCAAGCATGTGAGGATCGAATTAGAAGGGCATTTAATCTCGATGTGTTTGCTGATCAGAGTGTGCAGTCAGGGTGGTGTACAGACAGGAGGGAGATGATGTACGGTGGCACAGAGCCATGGAGAGCTTTGTGGGTGTGGATGATGTTTGAATTTAGTTCTATAATGGATGGGTAGCCACTGCAGCAACTGGCAAAGTGCGCAGGCATCTGAGAAGCATCTAGGTAGGAAAATTAGTCTAGGTTCCCCATTTAGTATGGATTGGAGAGGAGTGAGGTTAAGTTTGAGAAAAAGGGAGGACACAGTATTAGAGACAGTGGACAGACAGTCAGGTATATTTTGGAGGAATGGTTCAGAGATGTCCCAGAAAGAGGTGTATAACTGGATGTCATCAGCGTAGAGATGGTATTGGAGGCCACATTTGTGGATGGTTTGTCTGATTGGGGCTGTGTAGATAGGGAAGAGGAGGGGACCAAGGACTAAGCCCTTGGGAACCCCAGCAGTGAGTGGGAGCGGAGAAGAGATAGAACTAGCGAAGGAAACACTGAAAGAGTGGTCAGAGAGGTAGGAGGAGAACCAGGAAAGAGCAGTGTCCTTTTAGGCCGATAGAGTGGAGCATATGAAACAATCGAAAAATTCAAAGTTTACACAAAAAATTCTCAGATTGAAAAAATGCATAGCCCAAATTAGTTCTCTCAGTGCCAGCAATGATCAGTCTTGTTAAAATGATACTTATATATATTGCCTCTCATTTCTTTAAACAGCTGCATAGCATTGTAGCCTCCTTTATATAGTGGGAGTGCTTCTTAGAACTTTAGATGGATCTTGACAGGGGGATGGCTTGGCAATCTCACATTGCCAGCTGTACTATTGGGCTGTGCAGTTGTCTCATGTCCTGTGGACCATCAGCCTGGAACAAAATATGTCAATGTAGTGCAGGTGATGCAGTTTTTTTTAGCTAAAGGCAGAAGTGGATCCAGCAGGAAGTAAAAGTATAATCTCTTCCTTAATAGTTTTCTTTCTTTTTTAATCCATTTCTGACTTTGGCTCAAAAAAGTGCATCAAAATCTGCAAGTACATTTTCCAAAAAATGTTGTGTGCGAAGCCACCCAAACTCAATGGTGTACAGATGTCCCAGCCATCTTTTCTTTAGTGGGTCCCAGGTAAAACAGCTGACCTTTCTAGCAATTCCTTTCTTTGACAAATTCTGTAGGGCATGAGGTTATGAAGTGGTCTTTGATCACTACACTCCATTGTGGAATAATCCCTCCCTCCCTGAGTAACAGCACCTACAGCTTGCTATGTAATGGGAAAATGTTGGTATTTTTTACATGGGAGAATTGTGTACAGGAAATATCCTGTGTTCTTTCCAGCTCAGTCAGAGCTGAATTTACCACATTTAAACTTATCTTTAACTACATCACAGATTGCGAAAACAATTTCCTGGAGCTTTCTTTAATTTTAATGATTTCCCAACCCTGCGCTTAAGGCCCCTTTGCACACAAAGATAATCGCTCAAACTTCCACACAACTGAACGAGCTTCAAGTGAGCTGCCGACATTTTTGAATAACAAATTAATTGCTGTAATCATCTGTGTTTTCCTCCATGAGTTGTTTGCTCAGCTAGGCGTGTGTTTAGGCGATTGTTATTGCCTAAAGACTTCGCCCAGCTGAGCAAACATCTGGCTGACATATTTCATTGTTCTCCTAGCTGCTGAGTAAACATTGCATTCATTAAATATGCAAAGCAAAACACATCCATCTCTTAGGCCTCAATCACACAGCCGTTTTTTGGTCCAATTTGCAGACGCGCTTGCGATCTGCATATATATAGACCCAATGCATAGCAATGGGATCGGTCACATGGCCGTTTTTGATGCGGATGTGCCGATGATTATATGACATACCGATTCGCAGAACGCATGTAACTGCGTTTTGCGCAAATCGGTGTCCTTGTATATGCGCTCAATGGGGCCGGCGGCAGCAGTGCCGACCCCATCGAGAACATATACTAAAGATTGTTCTCCTCTGCCAAAGCATCCACACAAAAACTGATGATAGATTTGAAATCAGCATTGAAAATGCACCTAGAAGCAGTTTAAAAATCTCATGCAACAGAAAATTCAAAAAAATTTGTTGACCTGTTTTATCTCTCATTTTTAGTAGTTTTAACGAATTTTGAGTGATAATCATTGCGTGTAATAGGGCCTTTACTCCTAGAGCCTCAAGGCAGGAAGACTAAATTTATTATTTCTACTGATCTTCTGCTCTTAAGATGCCAATGAGAAATATTGACTGCTGTGGTGCAATGAGTGTTGTATTTAAATGGGTTGTCAGATAAAGAATGGAAATTGGCCCTGTGTACACTTCCTCTATTGTTCCCAAATTATACAGAAGGATTCTTCAAAATTTGCATTATATATAGAGCATACTACACAACTGCTAGACTCCATAAGCTTTAACACGAATATCCTGATGCACGCTCCAAGTGCAAGGCCCAGTCAGGTACCTTTTTCACTTACTATGGTCATGTCCTAAGAAACCAGGTTATGTGGCTCAGGATTAGTGATGAGCGAGCATACTCGCTAAGGACAATTGTTTGAGCGAGCATTGCCCTTAGCGAGTACCTGCCCGCTCGAGAGAAAAGGTTCAGGTGCCGGCGCGGGGGAGCGGTGAGTTGCGGCAGTCAGCAGGGGGAAGTGGGGAGAAGAGAGGGAGAGAGAGATCTCCCCTCCGTTCCTCCCCGCTCTCCCCCGCAGCTCCCTGCCCGCCGCCGACACCCAAACCTTTTCTCTCGAGCGGGCAGGTACTCGCTCGAGCAATTGCCCTTAGCAAGTATGCTCACTCATCTCTACTCAGGATATAACATTCTTGAATAATTATATGGATGTCTCTATAACTGATCACTCCAAATTTTGCTTACTGTTCATGGATCTTTATATTTATTCTAGAAATGAAGTAAGAATGTTTATAACTGAAACCCTATTTTTGGTAAGCGAAACCATTGCTGAATTCTGGTTACCTGCTAAAACTTAAACTCTGCAAAAGTTAGTTCATTTAATAAACTCGTATCTCCTCTTCAAAGTGGGAGCCAAGTTCCATAGAGCGAGGGATCATTGCATACATTTCCGTACACTATGGGGCCGTATTACATTCGTCTGAAACCAACCTAAAGCTGTTTTTTTGTCTTGAAAATCAAGAAACCCACATGAATAAATCAATCAGTACATTTTGTATGAAATAAGAGTCAAGCATATCCATGTTTACTAAATCAAATCAATCCAAGAAAAGCAACAATATTTCCATTCATCTGTCACAAATTTTGAACATAGACTTTTGCTCTTCAACAACATGATATGAACTAAAATATGCAATTTACTATGCTAGAGTGGTAAAAATTAACAGTCTCATATATAAGTAATCCTGCATGTTTCATGTTTTTACTTCTTCTGTAGCATCGCTCTGGGAGAAAAAGACCATCAAACAGCTTTTGCTTAAGGGCAGCAAACAATGAAAAATATACTATGCACAAACATGTATCCAGGGGAAATAGAGAGCAGCTGTAGGCTGGTGTGCTGAGATTCCCAAAAACTAACATTAATTCTCTACTAAAGCACTCAAGTACAATAACTCAAAAAGTTATGCATAAAACTATATACATATGTATGTGTATATGTACACACACTATATATATATAACAAAACCAAATGATTTTGCTTTGCAAAATGCTTCATATAATAGTATAGCTCAAAGTAGCATAGGAATTGAAAATATTCAAATACTACTAGACAAATATTATCTAAGGAAAAGGCCTAAAATAAAACACAAAGGATCAAGCTGAATAGAGGACAAAGGCTATCCAGCCCTGCCCACAACTATGCCTTTTGGTGTTGGTGAGTTCGCCGGTGCTTTCCTTCTCCTTTTTAAGAGAGCATTAAATTGTTGAATTGGCAACTCATACATTTTCCACTATCAGTGTGATAAATTTGTTTTATTTCATTTTTTCAGCCTATTGAGAGTTCTCATGAAAGGCTACAAAATGCAACATGTGAAATAAACCCCATGTCTTTATCTTACTAAAGGGGCTGTCTGAATTTTATTTTAAAATATGATTGCCTCCCCCTTGCTTACAAATTAAATTTGCAACTGACTCATCTGCTCCTAACAACACCCATGTTTGTGCAATATTCGCTTACTAATCGCACACAGCATTAAATGTGATAAGATGTTGTCATGTCTTTATTAGGGCTGCCTCTTAATTTATAGCATTAAGCAAAACAGAACATTTTCTTCGGAAACTGGTGCTGATAACGTCAAGGTCAGGGGCGTACCTAAAGGCTCACGGGCCCGGGTTCAAAAGTTCAGCTCCCCCCACCCGGGCCTCCACACCACACTCCCCCGTACCCATACCTAATCGCGGCACGGTCCTCGGAGAGGCCCACACAGAAACGTCACTCCCGGCGCCCCAGCTCCGCTCTGCGCATGCACTAGCTGGGTGGCAGCTGGCACATCACAGAGCAGGAGCTGCAGGCGAAGGTGAGAGCCGCACTGGTCCCTGCAGGAGCGCAGGTCAGGTCCCGCTGCGAGAATTCTCGCAGGGGATGCGACCCGGCCTTCTGCAGGTGGCCTAAATTCAGGGAGATGTGTAACTTATACCAGAGATAGATAGATAGATAGATAGATAGATAGGATATAGATAGATGTCTCATATCTATCTATCTCATATCTAGGATAGATAGATATGAGATAGATGGATATGAGATAGGAAATACATAGAAAGATAGATAGATAGATAGATAGATAGATAGATAGATATGAGACATCTATCTATCTATATCCTATCACATATCTATCTATATTCTATATCATATCTATCTCTCTCTCTATCTCATATCTTGATAGATAGAGAGAGATAGGAGATAGATAGATAGATTTAAAAATAGGAGATAGATAGATAGATGTCTCATGTCTATCTATCAATCTATCTATCTATCCATCTCTCTATCTCATATCTTGATAGAGAGAGAGAGGAGATAGATAGATAGATAGATAGATAGATAGATAGATAGATAGATGATAGATAGATAGATAGATAGATAGATAGATAGATAGATAGATAGATAGATAGATAGATAGATATGAGACATCTCTCTATCTTTCTCCTATTTATCAATCTATCTCCTATCTATCTAGATATGAGACAGATAGATATGATATAGAATATAGATAGATATGTGATAGGATATAGATAGATGTCTCATATCTATCTCATATCTATCTATCTATCGATCTAGATAGATAGATAGATAGGCAGATACATGTCTCATATCTATCTATCTATCTCATATCTATCTATTTATCTATCTATCTCATATCTAGATAGATAGATAGATAGATAGGATATAGATAGATAGATGTCTCATATCTATCTATCTCATATCTATCTATCTCATATCTAGATAGATAGATATGAGATAGGATATAGATAGATAGATAGTAGATAGATAGATAGATATGATTTTAGATAGATATGATATAGATAGATAGGAGATACATATAAAGATAAATAGATAGATCTATCTATCTTTCTATGTATCTCCTATCTCATATCCATCTATCTCATATCTATCTAAAATCATATCTATCTATCTATCTATCTCATGTCTCGATAGATGGATAGGAGATAGATGGGTGGATGGATGGATAGATAGATAGACAGACAGATACACACACACACACACACACACACATACATATGCACATACCCAAAGGCCCAGACCGCTTCTCCTTCATCTGACAGCAGCAGCACAGGCAGATGCAACAGCTTTCATTCAGCAGGAGGCAGGGGCAGCACATGATCACTGTGCCCTGTCGGCCCATGTGACTGCCTCCCTCCTCCTCCCCCCTGCTCTTTCGGGCGTCCTCTCAGGCTGGCCATTCTGCCTGCCGCGTGATTGAAGCCTTGCTGCAGACAGAACGGCCAGCCATAATGCACTGAATGTGCATATGTGTATGGCGGATGGTGGCCTTGGGGCCCCCTGAGCGCAGGGGCCGGTTTGCCCCCATGACCCTAGCAACCCCTGACGCTACACCTATGGTCAAGGTCACCAGTCTCATATCTCATATCTATCTATCTTTCTCCTATTTATCAATCTATCTATCTATCTATCTAGATATGAGACAGATATGATATAGAATATAGATAGATATGTGATAGGATATAGATAGATGTCTCATATGTATCTATCTATCTCATATCTATTTATCTATCTCATATCTAGGTAGATAGGATATAGATAGATAGATGTCTCATATCTATCTATCTCATATCTAGATAGATAGATATGAGATAGGATATAGATAGATAGTAGATAGATAGATAGATAGATAGATAGATAGATAGATAGATATGAGATAGATGGATATGAGATAGGAGATACATAGAAAGATAAATAGATAGATCTATCTATCTTTCTATGTATCTCCTATCTCATATCCATCTATCTCATATCTATCTAAAATCATATCTATCTATCTATCTATCTATCTATCTATCTATATCCTATCTCATATCTATCTATCTATATATCCTATCTCATATCTATCTATCTCATGTCTAGATAGATAGATAGGAGATAGATAGATGATAGATACACATACATATACATATACCCAAAGCCCCGAACCGCTTCTCCTCCATCTGACAGCAGCAGCACAGGCAGACGCTGCAGCTTTCATTCAGCAGGAGGCAGGGGCAGCACATGATCACTGTGCCCTGTCGGCCCATGTGACTGCCTCCCTCCTCCTCCCCCCTGCTCTTTCGGGCGTCCTCTCAGGCTGGCCATTCTGCCTGCCGCGTGATTGAAGACTTGCTGCAGACAGAACGGCCAGCCATAATGCACTGAATGTGCATATGTGTATGGCGGAGGGTGGCCTTGGGGCCCCCTGAGCTCAGGGGCCGGTTCGCCACCATGACCCTAGCAACCCCTGACGCTACGCCTATGGTCAAGGTCACCAGTCTGAATTTCTTGTACCACTTTGGCAAGGCTAAGATAATATGTCTGGAATATTCTTAGTTAATGTAAAAAGGTTTATGATATAACAGACAGAAGCATATAAGATGGATATGTTTGGTTCCAGTCAGGGTACACTTCTGCCCCTACTGCTGATTTTGGCCTCTTAATTGTCACAGACCCCCTCACCACTCATCTGAGTGGGAGATGTCCATAGCAAGGGTGTATGCCCAGCAATGGCTCCAACAACAGCTTTCCCTCCTCAGTTTTTACTGTGTCACATTCCTGTCACAACTCTCACATTGTCTCCATCAGCTGCAATCACTCTTGTCAGCAATCTACTCTCTGGCAGGAAACTACTACTACTAACATCTTAGCCAAATGTCCATGTTCAATGGTATGTTCACATGCTTGTGTTTTTAGGCTAGCAAGGCCACTTACTGTCAGTTTTTCTATCAATCATGGCATCTGGGGCAGTTACTCCCCAGCACGACATTGGTTAGGCTACTGAATGTCACATCATCACAGAATCAAGTACCTGTTACATAACACTGTGACAGAAGGAATACACAAAATAAAAAGTAACATATTTTTCCCAATTCCTCCTGTAAAAAAAAAGCATACAGAAATCAAAGTATGGCAACCCATGACAACAAAACTTAACCACATCCTACTAATCGATGTGAGCTCCTTCACTTCTTACACATGCATCAATGAGCCATTGATACTCATGATCCTGTTGGCAGTTCCTTGGTTGTCCTTCCTAGGACTACTTTTGTTGTTGTTAGCCATTTAGTCATTCAAGACCCTCGGTGACCATAAAGACGAGCTCCCTCCATGTTTTTCCGTTTTGCACTGCTTCTGTTAGTTATGTGATATCCATGCCAGTATCAGCTTCAACAGTATCAGTCATCGTGTTCTTTGGCATCCAGGTGTTTTTTTGCCGCTGATCTGTCCAAGCACTATAGATTTTTCTAGCGACTCTGCTCGCATTACATGGCCAAAATACGTGAGTCTGAGTCTGGTCATCTTGCCCTCCAGTAATATGTCATGTCTTATACGATTCAGGACTTCTCTGTTTGTTACTCTCACCATCCAGGGCATACACAGTAGCTACCTTTAGTTAAGAACTAACCACTGCATACCAGGAACACTCCACACAAAATGCCATTTTGGAGATACTCTGATCCATTTGTCTAGCTTCTCAGTCACAAAGTTGCTCAGAACCTTACACGTTATTCTTGCCTCCAACACAAGAAAATCAATGTTATTCATTTTACTTGTCAGTTGTTGTTATGTAATGAGGGAGACCTAAAAGCATACTAGATGATATTGATGAGATTATCCTAGCAATAGAAGAAAAAGAAGCAGCACTACGCTTTCCTCTACTTTTAACAATATTGCACAAGTTTGTTCTTAAAGGAAATGTATAATGGATATAAAAAGTCTACTCACTCCTGTTAAAATGACATGTTTTTGTCATGTTGAAAAATCTGACAAAAATGAATCATTTCAGATTTAGTTCCACCTTATCTGTTCAGTTCCATTGAAATCAAACTGAAATCTTTTGGGTGGAAAAATAAAAATAACGAAACTAAAATAATTGTGTCTCAGCATGTAGGAAATAGACACCCACTGCACAACAATATACTTCTTCATAACGACATGACTTTGTGTATTGCATTAGGAAGATATGCATTCCTTGTGGCTATGGGGACAACTGTGGCTGGTAGTTATATGGGTTATTTTGGCTAGCAATTATAAGATGCCGTGGATGGCAGTTATAGGGGAAATTACAGCTGACAATTATGGGGGATTGTGGCTGATAATTATAGAGGAGCTGTGATTGGCAGTAATAGGAGGGAATTTGGACAGCGGTTATGGCTGACTATGACTTGCAATTATGGTAGGCCTGTGACTTTTGTGGTAGAGGCTGTATGACTTTTGTGGGAAGGCTGTGGAGTTATCTCTGATGAGCCCATGCCACCTTGATACCATAATAGTATGGTGATTTGGAGTTATCTCTGATGAGCCCATGCCACCTTGATACCATAATAGTATGGTGATTTGGAGTTATCTCTGATGAGCCCATGCCACCTTGATACCATAATAGTATGGTGATTTGGAGTTATCTCTGATGAGCCCATGCCACCTTGATACCATAATAGTATGGTGATTTGGAGTTATCTCTGATTAGCCCATGCCACCTTGATACCATAATAGTATGGTGATTTGCACTAAATGCATATGAGCTACAATGTATTATTATAGCACCATACATGAAGGGTTTTAAAGTTAACAGGTAGGCTGAAGAATGATTAGGTTGAGTTATGCCAAACTTTGCTCATTGTGCACATTCAGCACAAAACCTGTAGACCTGAAAGTTACCAAAACAGTGCCTTTTTGGTATCCAGCATTTAGATGTACATTGGTATATCTTTTTTGCCTGTACAGAATAAAATAGCATCCCATTATACCTGTTTGGTATAGATTTTCCAAATATATGTGCTAAACATAACGTTTAAACACCATGTGGGGGGAGATTTATAAACCTGTCTAAAGTGAAAACTGTCCTTGTTGACTATAGCAACCCATCACAGAGTGGCTTTCAATTTTCAAAAGGGGAGCATGAAATGAAAGCTGAGCTGTGATTGGTTGCTATGGGCAACAAGGACAATTTTCATTCTAGACAGTTTTATAAATCTCCCTGAATGTGAACAGACCCTACATTTGATATCCTATGCACTACTTTTATTTTGCAGTGCTATTCTAAATGTGTGTATATGAACTTTGCTGTTCATGTCAATCGAACCATCACATACCTGCACTTAGAGGTCTTGCTGCAAAAAAACAACATACTACAATGCTATATCATTATTAAATTGCATGCAACATAATAAAGTAAATTTTTTATGTCATTGGACTTACTATACTGACATATAAACTCGAATCTTACAATACAGAATTTGTCATGCACTTTCCCTTTGTTTTTGTAATAGCATTATTTTTTTTTTTGCTTGCTTACCTGATTTTTGTAGTATATCATTCTGTATATTGTGCCATTGATTTTTGTCCAGCCTTACATCACACAGTATATTGTTCTTCCATGGGAAGATCCCAAATATGAAATGTATATCTGCTTAAAAGTCTCCAGGCAAGGCAGCTTAGTGTGCTATTTTCTGAGCCATCCTGCCTTTGATCAGAGCCTTTCATTTGTTGTTTATTTTCTTCCCATTATCGGAAATCTTTCAAGCTGCAGATTAACTTCTAAATATTGACAAAACTTAATCTGTTTACACCATAGATTAGGCGTATGTAAATAAACAACATTATTATAGTAAATTCTATAGTAACTCATTTGAATATCACCATAGCTTGATTTTTTTTGTCCCTATACACAGTATTTTAGTTTATATCAGAATTCAACGTATGATCTACTCTGAAGTTCTCATGCTTGTCTCTAAGCAGAATATGTCATTATAAATATACTGGAAAAACGTATATTTCTATATCTATCTAGATAGATTATATATATATATATATATATATATATATATGTTCAGTTAACAGCAATGCTGTACATCGCGGTATTACAATGTACTAATTATGTTGATGATTGATATATATATATATATATATATATATATATATATATATATGTGTGTGTGTGTATATATATATATATATATATATATATATATATATATATATATCAACCTTTTAAACCAAAGAGAAATACCAACCAAGAAGTGATTTATGATACATAGAGAACTAAGAAATAACTATAAAACATGTATCTGGATCACTCAAAGCAACCTTGTTCACTAAAAAAGAGCTTGTTTCTGCTCTTGGCATTTATTGAACATAGATTAAAAAACATACACAAGATTATCTCTAAAATAAATCTGCACACACAGAATAATTCATACATATATTACAGGGAGAAGACTCTTACACGATGCATACAAAGTAAAAAAAATGCTTGTGGGTAGATAAAAGAACATTGTCAACTCTCAGTTTATGTAACACTAGTTATTTTCTAAAACCAAGAAATAATAATTCTTAAGAAGTCTTCCGTTGATACCCTGCTACTTTTTGCAGAATGAGAATTGTAAACAGTGCTCATTCTGTAAAAAGGGATCAAAATCATACAAAAAATCATTGAAAAGGGCCATGATCAATAATACAAAGACACATGAGAAGGTACAAACATCAGTTCCCAGCAGCATGCAGAAAGGCAAAATGCTATGTAGTGGAGGTAAAACAGGCATAAAATGCTGGTGAACAACCACTCACACACCTACCATATATTTGAGAGGGTTTTGGGTGGCTGCTTAGATACTTGCACATAGATACGTTACATACTGTGTATATATATATATATATATATATATATATATATATATATATATATATATATATATATAGTCATTATTATGTTAACAATTTACATTTGTATTTAAGTATCTATAGTTGCTAGTGCTTACCTTGCTAGTAGGTATTTACTCACAAAAATGGCCAGGGATCAGTAAAGGTACTGGTAGTGTATATAGCTTTGGAGGAAATGTGATAACGTAGGTAGATGGTAGACTGAGTGGCAATTCAGTTAGGGGACCTTTAAGGTACTTTACATTTGAGCAAGCAGCTGGAAAAACCAACCTTTCACCATACCCACAGCCACGTTGTTGGGTTACATAAGTTATGTAGAGTCAGTAATGGAGCTCTAAGCAATGGTAGCAGCATAGTCAAAGCATGGCACGCATCACGAGGCTTCGGTTGTTGGATTAAACACATCATTAATGTTGTCAGCGGAGCCTGTAGACTACCATGGTTTTGGGTCCTTCTCAAAAGGTTAAGTCTGCATTTCCTATTACATGGCACTAGGAAATTGCTGATGATGAAACTGTTAGTGTTGCTAAACATGAAGCACTAGTTCAAAAATGTGGAAATGTAGATTTTATATATTTCATTCAATAAGTAAAAGCTCACTTTCATAAACATTTGTCTTTTAAAGATACTTTTTTTGATTTAAAGATTTTTTCTATCCAATATATTGAAACTGTTGACAATAAGCAAAACTGCATATTTTTCTTGACTATGGTTTACAGCTAAAATCAATTGTAATCTTCATCCTCCATATGTGGTTATGAGTGGCTCCCGACTGTTTCCTTCATTGGTCTTAGAAAACTTCCTGTTCTGTGAAGAGAAATTTAGGTGTTCATGAAAATTACTTCCCAACGTACAAAAGTTCTATAAGTATTCTGTCTAAAATATTGGTGAAGAAACCTTTTCTGAGTTTGATTTGAGAGACATGGAAATTGCAGCCCAGATGTGACAGAATTTTTATTATCCACTAAATGTTAAAACTACAGTATGATTACATGAACTGTTTTCTATATAAGTACCCCATTTTTAGGGGCACGGAACAAACAAATAAACAGGACCAACTAGGACTAAAAGGTTCTTTTACATAAACTGAATTCTTGGACCGATGTAACATGCATCAATCAGCACAAATGTTCTTTGATGCTTGTTTCGTTTTCTTTAGGGTGATTGTTCTCAGTAAGAGAAAGCAAGTAATCTTGTATATATGATACCTTTAAATGGCTAAAAAAAACATGATATTATAGAAGGCTTTTGGATCTTCTATGGACCCTTCATCAGGCTAAATGAAACTGATTTGACTGGGATAAATATATATACACACACAAATCCAGAGACGACACCTCTTTTGACCTACATGCAAATGTTCACACAGAGAAATTTGAGACTGATTTTGCACTTAAAACAATAAGCTGACAAGCTGAGCAGAAAAGTAAATACTTAATCAATTCACTGGGATAAGGAATGTGACAGTTTTATGACGTGTGTTATCTCATCTTCAAACCTACACATAAAGGAAATAGAACAATACCTCTGCAGCACCACCTATTGGATGGCAGCTTTCTTTCAAATCAATTTCTGAATTTTTATGATGTTTAAAAAAAAAAATGAGTGGGAAGAGGACATCCCTCTTGACCTTTCATATTCTCCACTTATGCAAGAATTCCGCTCCGAGGTTCATTCCATTCTTGGGGGTATCAAAAATGGACATAAATTTATACTCCAAAATCCTTTTGTGATGCTCTTCTCTAAGGCCACGGTCAGACAAGCGATTTCTTTAGTGCATGTATAGACACGGAAAAAAAATCGACTCTATTAGGACCAGTGGTTTCCAATGAAAATGATTACATGTACGTTTTTTAGAAGAGCTAAAAACAAAATCGCACCTCCAAAAGATAGGACATGTGAGTGCAAATGCACCTGGTCATGCAATTGTTCTACACGCAACGTCTGATTTTTTTTAGCGCACCTATACATGCACAAAAAAAAAATCGCTCATCACACTGAGCCCTCATTGTGTGTCAATGAGATCACATCCTAGCTCTTGATTTTTGCCTCATTTCTCCGATATAAAGCCCCCCAATAGGACATTCTCTGCATCAGATCAGGTACACAACATTGGACATGGAACATGTGAATGTCCCAGGGATCGTATAGTCCTGCTGTGTCCTGTTTGCAGTTAGTACATGGGAGCGGGTCTTGCAGCTCCTTACCTTACAGGGAAAAGTTCCTTTTTATGTGTCAGAAGGCAATGCATTCCTGATTATAAAGTTTCTCAGATTTGAAGGTTGCCTGTAACACAGAAGGGGAGGGTTCAGGAAAATGGTTCTCAGATGGTCATCGTTGTGTAGGGTATGATGGAGTTTCTTTGCAGTCTTCCTTAGTACCTCCAGCTGGGAATTGTAGGTCACTACTAGAGGCACACATCTGTTTTTTTTTTCTTTCTCCATATATTGGAGTAGTTGATTCCTGGGGATCCTGGTGGCTCTGGTGATTTGGTCATTAATTGAGGTGTTACATCATGTACATGAAGCTATAACATCATGTATATTTGTTAGCCATTAAAAGGTATCATATCTACAAGATTACTTCGTCACTTTGCTCTACTGGCTAAGATGGTACCAAACCCCTTTTTTCGTTTCATTTTCTCTAATATGGGTCAAGAATTGGATAACGCTAGTACAATCATTCATCTTCATAGTCTGGCTGTACATCTCACTATTCACATGGGGAGATGTACATCATCAAGTATTTTTATGCTTGCTGAAACTGAATGATCAGCTGATGAACGAGCATTCGCTTTATTTTCAGCTATCATTGGTCCTTTTACATGGCATGATTATCAAGTAAAAAAGTGTTTGAAGGAACCTTCAAGTCCAATGAACATCCAGTGTGAAAGGATCTTAAGAGTTCATGCACACAGCAGTATTATGGCTTGCTACAATCTCTGTATGTAATATGGCTCCCATAGAAATTCTAAACTTCTAATATTGTTTAACAAGTTGCTGGTTACAGTGTTTTAAACCCTTTACATTGCTATTTACTATGCTATACATACTTATCTCTTTCTATCTATATTTGACCTGAACTGCCAATTGTTTTTGGCTCCACCTAGACTGGATAGCTACTTTGTATATCTACTGACTTCAACAAGTTTTAACCATATCAGTTTGTATGTGTTTTGTCACCCCGTGGCAAGTTTACAACATTGATACTAGACGTGCTCCTTATGTTTTGGTGGGTTTTTGAACATGGCTCTTTAGTGCACTAGCTTAAAGAGCCATTCCAATGAAAACACATTTTTCCAATCACGCATCCCTCACCTGATTGCCTGTCACACTCTGAATGTCTCCTATGTATATTGCAGTCCCATCCAAGCCTCCTGTCTGGCTTATCAGTTACCATGCTGATGCTGAAATTTCTAGATCTTTTTGAATCCTCCCTCTTCTCTAGTGGTAGTTATCCCTCCTAGCTTTGTATAATCGATAAACTTGATCCTATGCTTGGAGCTGATGTCACGCCAGCTGACGTCTTCTGTTTTTCCAGGTGGCCTATAGTAAATGCCTACAATTGTGTCCTTTCTGTTGTTCTCTCCTTGTATTCTTACCCAAACAGTTTCTACAGAACTCCCATGCTCTGAAGCTAGAATCTCTGTGGAGGTGTATGCTTTCCTAACATACAATGCAACACCTCCTCCCCTTTTATTAAGTCTATTTCTATGTGCATCACAAGAGTTATGTTGACTGAAAGACTGACTTTTTGAGAGGAACATAAACTCACGTAAATCTCAGCTAGTCAGAATGAGGTCACATGACCCACCAGAGGAGAAGGTCTCAAGGAAGTTTCAGATAGAAAGGGATAACTAAACAAGGTAGTACTAGCTGACAGCATATACTAGGGGGCTAATTACATAATGAATGAAACAAAAATTCACCAATGTCTCTTTAAAATCCTAAAATAGTGTTTTTTTTGTTGATTATTATTGCTCTAAGTAAAGCATAGCATATATTGATTGTCACCTGCATTGTCTTTAAACCGTTGTATTAATGATTTCTTTATAAGAACAATGACTCTTCATTACTTATTTACAATGCAAACGCTCTGTCCAGACAAAGTCAATTAAATTACTCCTCCCTTCAATATAACAGAAGTACAAAAACACAGATTGCCACTTTGAATGGTCACATATAATAAATTCTTTCTTTGTTGTCATGGTGATATCAATGCATAAATTACAAGGAAATCAATACAGACTTGGATGAGGTATTGGAGAGCAATTATTTAGATTAGTTCCACTTTTACTTTTTGTTATATTTTGCTTTTTTTGTATTTAAAGGGGTAGTCTTCAAACTAAAACAGTATTGCAAATGTTTATATGAGCATACTTTTAATAACTTACCCATAGAAATCTATTTCACTTTTGGCTCCAAGTTTCTGTCTCTCCTTGAGTCTCGTGACATTAACACTGCAGGGTTTTTTGTGACAGTGTAGGACAGAGAGAAAGGCTGGAATACAAATGCATTGCACTTCAAAGTCTCTGACAGAAAGGATGTGGCAGACAGAGTATTTAGTTGCAAAGGAAACTGTACTCACATTTGAGACACATAAGAGTAATGGGTGCCTGTAGGAGATACAAAACGAACAGCTGCAATACAGTAAAACTCTGGAGATGGTGACTTCCTTTAGTGGCTAACATTAATAATTAGTAGGTCACATTTTCTGTATCTCGGAAGGTTCTCTTCCCCACCCGCATTTCAATCAAGCACCTCCCTTTGCGTCCTCCAGCATCCGCAAAATCCTAGTTCTATTTCATGGCTCTCTCTCATTGGCCCAACAAAGATGGCACCTATTTCCTCCAAGTCTGAAGTTTGCAATTTTTTCCTTCTAAACAGTGCAGCAGTTCCTTAGGCTTCACGCTTGGAGATGGATGCCACACCCTAAGGCGTTGACTTTGAATCTGCTCGTTGGAGTCTACAACCGCTCTCCTCTGCAGCTCAGCCTTCATCATGCACTACACGTGGCTGGGCTACACTTGTTTCTGCCCACACAAGACACATGCTTGTGCCTTATGGCCTTCTACATGGCATGATTATCGTTCAGAATCATTCAATTCCTGCGCTCTTGCAGGAGTCTGAACTATTGTCCTGTGTAAACATCTGCAGCGACTGAACAAGATTTGTTCAGTGGTTCAGGTTCTGCATGCTGAAAACTCCACGACGTGCCATTCTGTGTAAACAACAGTCGTTCACTTTTGAATGGAGGTGGTTGGAGGGAGAACTCTCCGCCTCCATTCCGGCAGCACTGTCACCGATGGCAAAGATACTCACTCCTGTGTAACAACACAGAAGCGAGAATCACTGGGAAGAGCTGTCAGGTATCATTTGCCTGACAGCTCGTCCCATGTAATAGGCCCATTACAGCAGCTTTTGCCCACTTCCTGTGGATCACAAAACTACTCCACCAAGGAAGCAGTTTATTCATGTAGTGTCCTCCAACACAGGCTACATCTTCAGCTATTTTTAACCAAGAGAGCTATCCCTTGACCATATAAAAAATAGCATTTAATGTAACATGTAGGTAAAGGAATGTAGTGGCACATACAGTGCATTATTACAGGGGTTGTCCAGTTTACTGAATAACTATGGAAAGTGCAGCCCGATATCCAAGATCGGGGAATCAGCGATTCTCGGCTCGCGGGATTCAAATCGCGGCATGCTGCGATTTGCCACGATTCTTCGCGGTGAGCCTATCTATCAGATAGGCTTGCAGCGGAAACCTGTCATTTCTCCCCCCTGTTTCCCCGCGGCGGAATATTGCTAGTTATATTCCATCTCGCCCGTGGACAGGCAATCTTACTCAAAAAACCTTTAGCAGTGCAGTACTTACATGCAGTGCAGCAGCACATCTACCAGCATTTAAAGGCACTGTACACAATAAATGTATATTTGTTCCCAGGGCCAGTTTTAGAGAAAGTATAGTCCTGGGCAAAATTAGAAATAGGGCCCCAAATACTAAAATACTGCTTTGGAAACACAGTCACATTCAAGATTTTAAGGAGGCTACAATGCTGAACTCTAGTACTTCCATAGTTATCTCTAGGGTTTTGCACAAAAAAAAAAAAAACTCATTTATGTACACTTTTACAGTGGTTAAATATTACCTCCATACTGTTTTTGAACAAAACTCTCTATACAATGACTGCTATTATCAATAATACCATAACTACAAGTACCGCTATATAGTGAGTATTATCAGAACATAGGAGGACAGGGGCATAAAAGAGAGGACAAAGCAGCTTGATGAACATAAATTAAAACTTTAAGGGGTTGTGATATCAAACAGAGCCTCTTTAAGAATTCTTTGTCCAGCACACTGCTATGTCACTGCTCCAGGAAGGTGCTACAACCTGTCTGTACACTTGTACATTGGCAAGTCTAGTCAGTGCCTCAAATTGCTTGGGGCCCCCTTGGGGATGATAGCCCAAGGCAATTGCCCAGTTCCCCCCCCCCCCCCATTAACATAAACCCTGTTTGTCCCATGCAAAGTTTTCAACAAAATGGCTTCCTATTTGCCAATCATATGGTTTACTCTCATTCTATCTCTGCCTTCTAAGACAGAAGACAATTTGTGATGTAGCCATTTAAGTGGAGGGCTGTTTCTTTAAACTGATCCTGTGAATGTGCAGTACCCCAGAGTTGGGGTCTCACGGCATTTCTATTACTACTTCTGGTCAAATGTGGATATTCTAAGTAAAAGGTGGAAAGTCGTATGTGGGTATATATTTAATTATTTGGAAATATGTGTAAGTGGTCAATTAGGGTTTAATTGTTAATGTTTCTACCATCTAACACTGTATGATTCAGCAGAATACAACCTAACCTCATATTACCCTGTCAATCATCCTTAGGTAGCTTGGGGATTGGTCAGTTAGTTTGGCCCTAGCTCAGGATTGGTAGACGCAGAGGGTATAAAAGGCAGAGAGGGGGCAGGGTTGGAGAGTTCCATCTAAAGTCTAGCCAGTTCAAAAGAGACTGAAGGAGACCAGGGAGGAAAATGAGGTCATCTATTCTTAGCCAGTGTGGTGGGAAGAAGAATATAAAGTGTGAGTATAAGCACAAACGAATTATGTAGAGAAAGCCCAGAGACAAAAGGAACAGAAGTTGAGTTTTGTTGGAGTGCGAGCAGAGGAGACAGAAATGGAGGGAGAGGAGAGAAACAGACAAATAAAAATGAGCCAGTAATTTGTCTACCAAACATTAGTCAAAGCCGAGGATGAAAACTGCAATTACTGCAATGGGTTGCCACAGCCTTCCTGAGAAAGCATTTCAATGCAATGTCGACTAATGTAATTCCAAGTCATCTATTATCTTAAAGGGGTTGTCTCGCGGCGAAGGCGAATTTTTTTTTTTTTTAAATGGACCCCTGCATTATGCCCTGTGAAAAAGAAAGCATTTGTTAGTTTTTAAAAAGCACATTGCACTTACCTGCATCAGCGTTCTGCAGCTTCTTCATTTATTCTTTTAAAGATGGTGCCGCTGGTCTTCTCCCACGGTGCACCGCGGGTCTTCCAATGGTGCACCGTGGAGTTTCTTCTTCTGTCTTCCGCGTTCCACTGCCGATACAGCCACCTCATTGGCTGATCGGCACCACGTCACGGAGGCGGAGCTTCGATGACAACGCGCAGACCAGCTCTCCGGCGTGCGCGGCCCCATTCACCAGGCAGAAGACCGCACAGCGCAAGCGCGTCTAAAAACGCCAGAAGACAGCGAAATTAGACGGAGCCATGGAGACGTGGACGCCAGCAACGGAGCAGGTAAGTGAATAACTTCTGTATGGCTCATATTTAATGCACGATGTACATTACAAAGTGCATTAATATGGCCATACAGAAGTGTATAACCCCACTTGCTGCCGCGAGACAACCCCTTTAAGTCAATGTAATGCAACAGCAGCTACTGCAAGTGAATGTGAACCGTGGTTGTCTGCTGCAAAGTTGCACAATTCTCTCTCTCTCACCTACAATAAAGAGTTCAAAATTGCTTTTATCTAAAGTCTGTCTCCTGGATAACTTCCCATCATCCACTGAGGTACCACACAACTCTGCAGGAATGTGAGGATTACTACTCTCATTTTTTTTCTCATTTGGTTATCCCATTTTGAGTTTTGCTGTTTTTATCTGAAATATGTCCCTACCCAGATACGGACTGGGGTCACGATAGACTAACATATATGTTATGTTAACCATTTTTGCCGCTCTTCCATGTGACCCTCCAGCAAAGATCACTATTCCCTAAGTTGGAGGGGAGTAGTGGAGCCACCATTATCCCCTGCTGTTTCTCCCTGTTGCTGGTCTGTGTATGGTCGGGTCGCTGCACATGAAGAGCCTGTAGCACTACAAAAGCGCTGTGTCCTTTTCACTGTTTTTTCAAGTGAACAGGGCTGGCTGCAATTGCCGACACAGCTGCACAACTTGGAACCATCTTGTGCAGGAAAACCTGTAAGGGGATGCAGCAGTAAACCAGCACTATGGCTCCTTTATGTTCAGGATCAGTGGCCATGCTAGAGGTCATATCCCACCAATCAGAGAGTGATGGTATATCCTAGCAATATGCAATCATGTAATAGGATGGCAATAACCCTTTAAATTAATAGGAGACTCTGATCATGCCAACATTTTTGTGCTCAAAATTTAAGTTATAATCACAGAAGTGAGAGAAAAAAAATGTACAAAGACTTAACTCACTATGCAGGATTACACTCCCTACTGGCAAAGCAGTGGATTGCCCTGTATCACCACAGTGTGCCACACTTTTGTTAGCATTGAACATTTAGCTTGCTCATATTGCAATCTGGCACTCTGCATTCTACCAGGGTCTAATGGTGATTGAGCCTGCCCTGTAGTTTATCAGATCGTACATCTTTAGCTTCTTTTTCTGTGCATTATGTCTTTGTACATTTTTTTCTCTCACCTCTGGGATTTCAATTGAATTAATAGTGAGATAGTGTAGATTCTGACAGATGCGTGGTAGCCCTGCCGTAGCACGTCAGCTTATGTGTCTTGGCCAAAATGCAGAGTAACACCCGCATTTATCAGTATATGTTTTATTTTTTATTCTATATTTTTATGCTATAGATGCTGAGCAAGCCCAGGATGTCAGCCAGTGTGGCACACTGTGGTGATACAGGGCAATCCACTGCTTTGCCAGTTGGGGTTGTATTCTTGTATGGTGTGTTGCACTTATCTATGGCTGACATCTTTTGTATTAGTTCACATGTGCAGACTATGTTTGTTAGCTGTCCACAATAAAGAATGACTGGCAGCATAGGCAGGATTGCAAAGGTGAAAAAAGGCTTCTTTATTCCCCCATTACACAGATAGCGACGTTTCGGCCTGTGTGGCCTTCCTCATGCTCATGAGGAAGGTACACCCAATACTTGTTTGGGTGTACCTACAGCTGATATGCTGTTTCGAAAATGGGAAGCGGAGAGTAAGAAGAATATTTTACTATCTTTACATATGTCGACGCTTTGTGAATATTACAAAGCAAAACGAATCCCCCGAGGGTTACGTCCCCACGTAAGACCGACATTGATGGCAGACAACAAGGCATTTTGTACAAAATTCGAAGGTATAGTTAATAAATTTTCCTTCGATATGATTATCCTAAATGTTGAATTTCTACAACTTGAGATTGCTGAAAGTACATCTAGATTGACGATGATTGAAAGTAATATTCTGGAAATTATGTCACATGAAGATTGGAATAAATATAAGGAGAAGAAAATGCCAGTATTAAAACATCATCAGGAAGAATTGGAATATACTAAAAAAAACCAAATGGTTTAGAGACATTGACGATTACAGCCATGGTCGAGTATTTTGTTGGCAATCATCTAAAAATAAAAATACAGATATGTATGATCCGACGACTAGACCAAGACGACAGAAGAGACGTGCACCAAGGAATAAGGCCCACTTTGGTTTTTCATCTCGTGGGTCTATTTCAACAGATGATTCGTGCAAGAATGATAATGTAATGGAGGCAGCTGCATCCTCTTCCTCTTTTTTAGGTCGGACGGCTGCAATCAGAGGAAAGAGAAAGGAAGGTCCCTTCAACGCAAACGCCGAGGAGGACGTAAGTACCATAGGACACTCAAAAAATTCGGATGGCATGACAACTCGATCCATCAAGAAGCCACCAGTGATGGACTTGAGGAAGTAAATAATGAAAATATTGTGGTAAATATTTCATCACGAAGTTTATCTCAATTAGAATTGAAAGTGTTAACAAAAGGTTTTTGATTTTGTCCCACATCGCACATTAACTGGTTTGATTTAAATCTTGATCTCCATCGTTTCTTTAGGAACATAAGACTAAAAAGTTTTTTTTCTACACAAACTATCTCTTCTGGCGCGCAGTCCGGTTCCCGTGCATTAATGACACTGGCGGATACCGGCCTACGCGGCAAAAGCACTTTTCAGCCCCCTACAACGAATCATCAGGTTGAAACATTTGTAAGTGCAGTGCAACGTGATGTTGAGAAATTGAGAACGAAACCTCTGAGTAGAAAATATCACATACGGCGTAATCTGACTAAACTAGAAGAAAAAGCTCTCACTACACTCTCACAAGATGAGAGTTTAGTATTCAAACCTGCCGATAAAGGCGGTGCAATAGTCATTATGGATACTAAAAAATATGTACAAGAAATTGAGAGGCAATTACATGATACAAATATTTATGAACGATTGCACTATAATCCTACTCAGAGATTTCAGAATCAACTCAGGAATATGTATAGTGAGGCACTATTGATGGGTATAATTGATGATAAACTATATAAGTTTTTAGACATCCAGCATCCAGTGGTCCCCACGTTATATATTTTGCCAAAAATACACAAAGATATTAATAATAGAGATGAGCGAACGTACTCGTCCGAGCTTGATATTCGTGCGAATATTAGGGTGTTCGGGATGCTCGTTACTCGTAACGAGCACCACGCGGTGTTCCGGTTACTTTCAGTTTCCTCTCTGAGACGTTAGCGCGCTTTTCTGGCCAATTGAAAGACAGGGAAGGCATTACAACTTCCCCCTGTGACGTTCAAGCCCTATACCACCCCCCTGCTGTGAGTGGCTGGGGCGATCAGATGTCACCCGAGTATAAAAATCGGCCCCTCCCGCGGCTCGCCACACATGCCTTGTGACTTAGCTGAGGGAAAGTGCTGCTGCTGGTGCTGCTGTAGGGAGAGCGTTAGGAGTCAGTGTAGGCTTCAAGAACCCCAACGGCCCTTCTCAGGGCCACATCTACTAGTGTGCAGTACTGTGTTAGCACAGTATTTTTTTTTTTTTTTGTCCAAAATTGGATCTGCAGAGCATTGCGCCCAGCAATAGGGACAGAAGTGGGGGTTAGGCAGGGAGAGTGTTAGGAGTTAGTGTAGGCTTCAAGAACCCCAACGGTCCTTTCTAGGGCCACTTCTATCCGTGTGCAGTACTGTCCAGGCTGCTGTTAGCAGTGTTGCATTTTTTTTTTTTTTCTCAAAACCGGCTGTGCAGAGCATTGCACCCGGCATTAATACTACAGGGATAGAATTGTGTAGGCAGGGCCAGAAGACATTTATTATTCATTGAATACACGCAGTGGGGTCTTCCCTTTGCTAAAAAGGAAAAAAATTATATTTGGCCTGCCTGTGTCAGTCCTAAGGTCTGCGTGTACGTGTGTGCTGCGTGTACAACGTACAAAAATCAGACGCAACCAGCTACGCTTTACTGCAGCCTAGCGCCATTGTGTATCCTGACTGGCAAATACCTGCTCTGCTAGAGTTAATAACTCTGCTACACTATACTTGTGTGACACTTTTTGAGGGCCACACCACAGATATTAAACTTCTTGTTCATTGAATATACGCAGTGGGGTCTTCCCTAAGCTAAAAAGGAAAAAAATTATATTTGGCCTGCCTGTGTCAGTCCTAAGGTCTGCGTGTACGTGTGTGCTGCGTGTACAACGTACAAAAATCAGACGCAACCAGCTACGCTTTACTGCAGCCTAGCGCCATTGTGTATCCTGACTGGCAAATACCTGCTCTGCTAGAGTTAATAACTCTGCTACACTATACTTGTGTGACACTTTTTGAGGGCCACACCACAGATATTAAACTTCCTGTTCATTGAATACACGCAGTGGGGTCTTCCGTTTGCAAAAAAGCGAAAACATTATATTTGGCCTGCAGGCTTGCGCCAATTTATTTCCTGCCTGGGAAATCAAATCACTGGGAATACAGCATGCTGAGGGGTAGGGGTAAGCCTAGAGGACGTGGACGTGGCCGAGGACGCGGAGGGCCAAGTGAGGGTGTGGGCACAGGCCGAGCTCCTGATCCAGGTGTGTCGCAGCCGACTGCTGCGCGATTAGGAGAGAGGCACGTTTCTGGCGTCCCCACATTCATCGCCCAATTAATGGGTCCACGCGGGAGACCTTTATTAGAAAATGAGCAGTGTGAGCAGGTCCTGTCCTGGATGGCAGAAAGTGCTTCGAGCAAGCTATCATCCACCCACAGTTCTGCGCCGTCCAGTGCTGCAAATCCGAATCCTCTGTCTGCTGCTCCTCCTTCCTCCCAGCCTCCTCACTCCACTACAATGACACCTGCTCAGGAGCGGGAACACTCCCAGGAACTGTTCTCGGGCCCCTGCTTAGATTGGGCAGCAGCGGTTCCTCTCCCACCAGAGGAGTTTATCGTCACTGATGCCCAACCATTCGAAAGTTCCCGGGGTCCGGGGGAAGAGGCTGGGGACTTACGCCAACTGTCTCAAGAAGTTTCTGTGGGTGAGGAGGACGATGACGATGAGACACAGTTGTCTTGCAGTGAGGTTGTAGTAAGGGCAGTAAGTCCAAGGGAGCAGCGCACAGAGGATTCGGAGGAAGAGCAGCAGGACGATGAGGTGACTGACCCCACCTGGTGTGCAACGCCTACTCAGGACAGGTCTTTAGAGGGGGAGGCAAGGGCATCAGCAGGGCAGGTTGCAAGAGGCAGTGCGGTGGCCAGGGGTAGAGGCAGGGCCAGACCGAATAATCCACCAAGTGTTTCCCAAAGCACACCCTCGCGCCATGCCACCCTGCAGAGGCCGAGGTGCTCTAAGGTCTGGCAGTTTTTCACAGAGACGCCTGACGACCGACGAACAGTGGTGTGCAACCTTTGTCGCGCCAAGATCAGCCGGGGAGCCACCACCAACAGCCTCACCACCACCAGCATGCGCAGACATATGATGGCCAAGCACCCCACAAGGTGGGATGAAGGCCGTTCACCGCCTCCGGTTTGCACCGCTGCCTCTCCCCCTGTGCCCCAACCTGCCACTGAGATACAACCTCCCTCTCAGGACACAGGCACAACCGTCTCATGGCCTGCACCCACACCCTCACCTCCGCTGTCCTCGGCCCCATCCACCAATGTCTCGCACCGCACAGTCCAGCCGTCGCTAGCACAACTGTTGGAGCGCAAGCGCAAGTACGCCGCCACGCACCCGCACGCTCAATCGTTAACCGTCCACATAGCCAAATTTATCAGCCTTGAGATGCTGCCGTATAGGGTTGTGGAAACGGAGTCCTTCAAAGCTATGATGGCGGCGGCGGCCCCGCGCTACTCAGTTCCCAGTCGCCACTACTTTTCCCGATGTGCCGTCCCAGCCCTGCACGACCACGTCTCCCGCAACATTGTACGCGCCCTCACCAATGCGGTTAGTGGCAAGGTCCACTTAACTACGGACACGTGGACAAGCACAGGCGGGCAGGGCCACTACATCTCCCTGACGGCACATTGGGTGAATTTAGTGGAGGCTGGGGCAGAGTCAGAGCCCGGGACCGCTCACGTCCTACCCACCCCCATTGCGGGCCCCAGCTCGGTGGTGGTATCTGCGGCGGTGTATGCCTCGTCCACTAAACCACCCTCCTCCTCCTCCTCCTCCTCAACCTCTGTCTCGCAATCTAGATGTGTCAGCAGCAGCAGGACGTCGCCAGCAGTCGGTGTCGCGCGGCGTGGCAGCACAGCGGTGGGCAAGCGTCAGCAGGCCGTGCTGAAACTACTCAGCTTAGGAGATAGGAGGCACACGGCCCACGAACTGCTGCAGGGTCTGACAGAGCAGACCGACCGTTGGCTTGCGCCGCTGAGCCTCCAACCGGGCATGGTCGTGTGTGACAACGGCCGTAACCTGGTGGCGGCTCTGCAGCTCGGCAGCCTCACGCACGTGCCATGCCTGGCCCACGTCTTTAATTTGGTGGTTCAGCGCTTTCTGAAAAGCTACCCACGCTTGTCAGACCTGCTCGTAAAGGTGCGCCGGCTCTGCGCACATTTCCGCAAGTCCCACACGGACGTTGCCACCCTGCGCACCCTGCAACATCAGTTTAATCTGCCAGTGCACCGACTGCTGTGCGACGTGCCCACACGGTGGAACTCTACGCTCCACATGTTGGCTAGGCTCTATGAGCAGCGTAGAGCTATAGTGGAATACCAACTCCAACATGGGCGGCGCAGTGGGAGTCAGCCTCCTCAATTCTTTTCAGAAGAGTGGGCCTGGTTGGCAGACATCTGCCAGGTCCTTCGAAACTTTGATCAGTCTACCCAGGTGGTGAGCGGCGATGCTGCAATCATTAGCGTCACCATTCCTCTGCTATGCATCTTGAGAAGTTCCCTGCAAACCATAAAGGCAGCCGCTTTGCGCTCGGAAACAGAGCCGGGGGAAGACAGTATGTCGCTGGATAGTCAGAGCACCCTCCTGTATATATATCAGCGCGTTCAGGAGGAGGAGGAGGAGGAGGATGAGGAGGATGAGGAGGAGGGGGAAGAGACAGCTTGGCCCACTGCTGACGGTACCCATGCTGGTTGCCTGTCATCATTTCAGCGTGTATGGCCTGAGGAGGAGGAGGAGGATCCTGAAAGTAATCTTCCTAGTGCGGACAGCCATGTGTTGCGTACAGGTACCCTGGCACACATGGCTGACTTCATGTTAGGATGCCTTTCTCGTGACCCTCGCATTCAACGCATTCTGGCCACTACAGATTACTGGGTGTACACACTGCTCGACCCAAGCTATAAGGAGAACCTTCCCAGTCTCATTCCCGAAGAGGAAAGGGGTTCGAGAGTGTTGCTATACCACAGGACCCTGGCGGACAAGCTGATGGTAAAATTCCCATCCGACAGCGCTAGTGGCAGAAGGCGCAGTTCCGAGGGCCATGTAGCAGGGGAGGTGCGTAGATCGAGCAGCATGTACAGCCCAGACAGTGCAACAGTCTTTAAGGGCCTGGCCAGCTTTATGGCTCCCCAGCAAGACTGTGTCACCGCTCCCCAGTCACGGCTGAGTCGGCGGGAGCACTGTAAAAGGATGGTGAGGGAGTACGTAGCCGATCGCATGACCTTCCTCGGTGACGCCTCTGCCCCCTACAACTACTGGGTGTCGAAGCTGGACACGTGGCCTGAACTAGCGCTGTATGCCCTGGAGGTGCTTGCTTGTCCTGCGGCTAGCGTCTTGTCGGAGAGGGTGTTTAGTGCGGCTGGGGGAATCATCACAGATAAGCGTACCCGCCTGTCAACCGACAGTGCCGACAGGCTTACACTCATCAAGATGAACAAAGCCTGGATTTCCCCAGACTTCTCTTCTCCACCAGCGGACAGCAGCGATACGTAAGCAATACTTAGGCTGCACCTGCGGATGGAAGCTACATTCTCTCTCACCATCCAAAACGGGGACATTTCTGCTTCATCAATCTGTGTCTAATATTCCTCCTCCTCCTCCTCCTCCTGCTCCTCCTCCTGAAACCTCACGTAATCACGCTGAACGGGCAATTTTTCTTAGGGCCACAAGGCTCACTCATAATTTTTCTAAACAATTTTTAGATGTTTCAATGCTCTGAAAAGCGTTGGAACTTTAACTTGAACCAATTTTTCGTTAAACTGGGCTGCCTCCAGGCCTAGTTACCACTTAAGCCACATTACATTAACCAAAGCGATTAATGGGTTTCACCTGCCCTCTTGGTTGGCCATGGCCAATTTTTTTCAGGTACATTAGTACTGTTGATACAGCAATTTTTGTGGGCCCTCGCCTACAGTGTAATCAAATAAATTTTTAGCCCACCTGCATTAGGCACGACATTACTACCTCAGCTGTGTTGGGCAATGCAATGGGATATTTCTATGTACCGCCGGTGGCTTCCTGGCACCCACCCCTGCTGTGGGTCCACAGGGAATTATAAATGCATCTGTTTCCACTTGTAAAGAACCCCAGTCAGACTGGGGCATGCAGTGTGGGTCGAAGCCCACCTGCATTAAGCACGACATTACTACCTCAGCTGTGTTGGGCAATGCAATGGGATATTTCTATGTACCGCCGGTGGGTTCCAGGGAGCCACCCATGCTGTAGGTGCACACGGAGTTTTTACTACATCTGTCCACTTGTAAAGAACCCCAGTCTGACTGGGGCATGCAGTGTGGGCCGAAGCCCACCTGCATTAAGCACGACATTACTACCTCAGCTGTGTTGGGCAATGCAATGGGATATTTCTATGTACCGCCGGTGGGTTCCAGGGAGCCACCCATGCTGTAGGTGCACACAGAGTTTTTACTACATCTGTCCACTTGTAAAGAACCCCAGTCAGACTGGGGCATGCAGTGTGGGCCGAAGCCCACCTGCATTAAGCACGACATTACTACCTCAGCTGTGTTGGGCAATGCAATGGGATATTTCTATGTACCGCCGGTGGGTTCCAGGAAGCCACCCATGCTGTCGGTCGACAGGGACTTCACAATAGGGAGTTGTACCTGCCTGTGTCTATGAATTAAAAAGCCCGGTCTGACTGGGGCATGCAGAGACACCTTGACAGAATGAATAGTGTGTGACACATAGGTTCCCCATTGCTATGCCCACGTGTGCAGCTCCTGATGGCGGTGGCACAGGATTCTATTTCTCATTGCTTCTGTACAGCATTGTGGGCTATCGCCCCGCCACTTTTAAAGAGGGTCGCTGCCTAGCCGTGCCAACCTCTGCAGTGTGTGCCTGCGGTTCCTCCTCATGGCAGACGCACTTCTAAATAGACATGAGGGTGGTGAGGCATTAGGGCAGCTGAAGGCTGCGCAGGGACAATTTGGTGTGCGCTGTGGGGGGGAGGGGGGGCCGTTGGGCAGCATGTAACCCAGGAGAAGTGGCAGTGGAGTGTCATGCAGGCAGTGATTGTGCTTTGTTGGAGGTAGTGTGGTGCTTAGCTAAGGTATGCATTGCTAATGAGGGCTTTTCAGAAGTAAAAGTTTTTGGGAGGGGGGGGGCCCACTCTTGCCGCTATTGTGGCTTAATAGTGGGACCTGTGAACTTGAGATGCAGCCCAACATGTAGCCCCTCGCCTGCCCTATCCGTTGCTGTGTCGTTCCCATCACTTTCTTGAATTGCCCAGATTTTCACACAAGGAAACCTTAGCGAGCATCGGCGAAATACAAAAATGCTCGGGTCGCCCATTGACTTCAATGGGGTTCGTTACTCGAAACGAACCCTCGAGCATCGCGAAAAGTTCGTCCCAAATAACGAGCACCCAAGCATTTTGGTGCTCGCTCATCTCTAATTAATAACCCTCCCGGCAGGCCCATCGTGTCGGGTAGGGGTTCGCTCTTCAGCAATGCCGCTCGGTTTCTTGATAAGATCCTGAGGGACATTGCTGAGGCAGCGGACTCGTATGTCCGGGATACGTCTGACTTTCTGCGAAAAATAATCCCTCTTGAGATTAGTGATGATACGATTCTGGTCACTTTTGACGTAACAGCACTATATACGTCAATCAGTCATACTAAAGGGGTTGAAGCCGTAAGATTTTTTCTTACTTCCTCTGATATGCCATCTAACTGTGTCAACTTTGCCCTGTCGCTGCTTGAGTATATCCTGGAGAACAATTATTTTTTGTTCGGAGGGGTATACTACAGGCAGCGACAGGACACCGCCATGGGCTCAAATGTGGCGCCAACATATGCAAACATCTTTGTGCGCCACATAGAAGAGACCTATATCTATACCTCCACACACAGGACATCCTTGCTGTATTGGGGACGATACATCGATGATGTATTTGTGTTGTGGAAGGGCTCGTTGCAGGCCCTACAGGATTTTCATTGTTTCCTTAATTCCATTCTTCCAGAACTACATTTTACTATGGCCTATTCATCTCTGGAGATCCAATTTCTAGATGTATTAGTACAGAAACGGGGAAATTCCCTACAAACGGATTTATATGTGAAAAATACGGAACGTAATAGCCTGCTATTATATAGCAGTGATCACCCGATCTCAATGAAGGACTCCCTTCCTTGGAGCCAACTATTGAGAGTCAGGAGAATTACACATGATCAGATGATTGATACAAGACTCAAAGAGATGTGCGATCGATTCACACAAAGGGGATACCCTGAATCTATAGTGAAACTAGCGGCTACTAAGGCAAGAGAAATACCACAAAGTGACTTACTAACATCTAAGCACAAGGGAGACAAGCCCCAAAGATTACCA
This sequence comes from Eleutherodactylus coqui, assembly GCF_035609145.1. Lineage (NCBI taxonomy): Eukaryota > Metazoa > Chordata > Amphibia > Anura > Eleutherodactylidae > Eleutherodactylus > Eleutherodactylus coqui. Next base: position 86,526,056 of record NC_089845.1, on the reverse strand, counting down.
TTTGTTTCAACACATAATAACATGAGTCTGGAGGTAAAGAAAGTAATAAAAAAACATTGGCCTTTCACAAGAATATATGTTTGTTAGCAGTCACCCCTTCCTCAATCTGGGCTGGATTGAGCTGGGTGGCTGTATAATAGTCAGCAGTGAACATTTAGCTTGCTCATATTGCAATCTGTCCCTCTGCATTCTACCAGGGTCTAATGGTACAACATTTAAGTTATGTGGTTGTTAGAGACATGACAGGGAGACAAATTAGGTATTTTTATACTTACTTGCTCTCGCGATCTAGCAGTGTCCCCTTCTGAAGTTGGCAAGGAACACGAAAGTCTGACTCCCATGCATGCACTCTTCTATACAAGTGTGATCTCAGGGGGTTTACCTATCTCACTCACTTATCTTGACCTGAACTTCCACTCAGGTTGTAAATTCAGCATGAATCACACCCCAGCACAGTCCATACACACCAAAATCACTGCCACCACCCCTGGTAAAGGCCAACACACATGAATTCACTCACACACACACACACACAAAACTCACTTGAGGAGCCTGCAATATCAACCTAGGCCACTGTGCAAGGCTGAGAGCTGACTGCCTCCTGCAGCAAAATGACTAGAAGTAGGACACATTGTTTAACATCACAGAAGGTTCAGAGCAACAAGGACTAAACTTATCAAAGTTTTAGACTTTAATGCAAAAAGGCAGTGCTTACAAAAAAGACAAAAAGAAAGCAAAATAAAATTATATACAAAAAAGGCTGCCTGTCCACGGACGAGGCAGAATATCGCTAGCGATATTCCGCCGCGGGGGAGCAGGGGAGAGAACTGACAGGTCTCCGCGGTGAGCCTATCTAATAGTTAGGCTCACCGCGGACAATCGCAGCATGCCATGATTTGAATCCCGCGAGGTGCAGGGCAGCTCGCTGGATTGAGATATGATGGGTTGTAAGCCTGCATGGTGCACTACTCAAACTATGTGGCCTGACACCATTGGTATGCTATATTTGTGTGCAAGAATAGTACTAAGGAGCCGCCCCGCTAAGTATAAGGAAGGTGTGTGAGTGGTTGCTCATCAGTACCTTGCTCCTGTGCAATGCTCCTCCATTTAGCAGTTTGTCTGTCTGCATGTTGAGGGATGTGGGGCTTCTACTTTCCCTCTTGTTTCAGTACATTAGTAAGTATATGGCAGCTTTCTGTGATCACTGCATACTCAGCAACTATCAGCTGTTTTTCACAGCTGACAGCCATCGGCAACTTCTGCAATCAGAGTTAGCTCTGATTCTGGGAGTTATCTGCCTCAGTAAAAGCTGGCTGCATGTATCAACAGACATAGCGGGCCCCCCTCTGGTGCCCCATTGGCATCCCCCATGATGCGATCACAGAGTGCCGATGGGCTAGTATGGCAGCCTGGAGCCTAGTAAAGGCTCCCAGTGCTGTCAAGCACAGATGTATATCAAGCTCTGCCTGTGGCAAAGCTTGGTAGGCAACATCAAAAACTGCTATGTACTGTAGTATAAAGTACAAGCAATCAAATGATCACAAGTTCAAGTTTCCTGTAGTCGGTAAAAAAAAAGGGTTGAATACAATGAAAATGAAAAAAAAGCTTTTCCCATAAAATCTAAACAAAAAAAAATACCTACATATTTGGTATTGCTGTGTTCGTAGAAGTCCGAACTATTAAAATATCACAATATTTATCCTGCACAGTGAACACTATAAGAAAAAATGCATAATGGCAAAATTGTGTTTTTTTTTGTTATCCCATCTCCAAAAAAAATAATGAAAAGTGATCAAAAAGATTTATGTCCCCCAAAATGATATTAATAAAAACTAAAGCTCACTATGCAGTCCAATAGATGATATAATAAAAGTTATGGGTCTCAGTATATGGTAACGGAAAGTAATTTTTGCCTGAGTTTCTCGGCCCGATATTTTGCTCGCCTGTGTATAGGTAGCCTAAGGGGTCTTTCACATAGGACTAAATATTCTACAACAGCATCGAAGAATATGCTATTCCAGAATTCCACACCAAAATCCAACTGTTTATAGACTAACTGCTGATTTTAATGCGGAATTCCCAGCAGATTTCTGCTGTTTTCAATTCCACATCAAAACCTGCACATTAGCTGTGTAGATTTTGGTGCTTCATGTTCTGCAAGAGGGCATGTTCTGTAACTCTGTTGTGGAATATTCGCTCCGTGGGAAGGTCCCTAACATTCATATTAAAATTGGAAAAACCCTCCTAAAAATGTCACTTTGTTGTAGATTTTGAATTAATGTCTCATGTAAATGTATTTAGCGTAGAACTTAGTCATCTTAGGGCAGCTTCACATGAGCTTATGATCAAAAACGCATGAACGATGATTGAAGAGGTAGATTTGCGCGCTTGACTGCGCATAGTATTGTACTTTTGCACCCACATGGCCAGATTGCGCATGAACCAGTGAAATCCTTTTTGGTTTTAACACTTCAAATTTTACGCTATTGGGAGCAAGTAAAAAGGCAAAACAGAAAGATAGGTCCTGTCCTAAATTTTCTCGCATGTAGAAAAACTAGATGCGAGAAAGCTATGGCAAGTCCTATGTTTTCTCGCGCATAGGAATAACGTGCAAGAATCCCGCTGCTCAAAATAAAACCATTGAAATGGCTCAGTTTTGTCGTGTTTTTCACAACCACAAAAACCTGAGGAATTCACATTTGTCTGTTCAAACCCTAAGTGTATTTTTACTCCATTAGTGACAGAACTAATGTTATCCTTAACCCCTTAGTGACAGCCCCATAGTGTTTTTACATCCTGTCTTAGTGGGCTTTAATCCCCAGGGGCGTAAAAACACGCTCCCTCTGGAGATTAAAGCCCTGCAGGCTGTGGACGTGACAGCCCCATGCTGTTGGTTCCTGGAGGTAGCCGACAACCTGCAGCTGTCATAAGGGGCTGCAGGAAGCCCCCCCCCCCACCCGGTCATGTGATCAGCGCTATCCAATGGAAAGCGTTGATCACATTAAAGTAAATTAAAAGCTAAAATAAGTTAGATGTTCAGCTCCCCTCATGGATCACATCCGTTAAGGGGGCTGAAACTACTAACCCCCATCCTCCACAATGTCCCACATTGATCTGGTCCAGAATGGACCCTCCTCTGTCTTCTGCGCATGCACATGGCCACACATCCAATGGATACCAGCGATCATGGAAAAGTTTTTAAAAAGTAAATGTTTCAGCTGCCCTCATGGATCAGATCCATGAGGGCAACTGAAAATACTCACCCCCATCCTCTGTGATGTACCGCGGCGATCAGGACCTGCCGCGGCCTTCTGCACAAGCGCCGATGTGGTGTGATGCGTCGAAGGCCGGAGAGCCCAGCAAATTAAAAATCCCCCTGCACCTGGCTGTCAGAGATAGCCGAATGCAGGAAGATGTCACCAGGGACCGCTGTATGCGGTTCCCGGTCACATGATCACCGTTATCCATTGGATACCTGTGATCATGTTAAGTTAACAAGTGTAAAAAAAAAGATTAAAAAGTTAAAGTTTCATCTTTCCTTACAGATTGTATCCATGAGGGAAGATGAAATTACATACCTAAGGCCCCTGGATTTGTCACCCAACGGGAAATGGTGGACGCATGCGCAAAAGTCAAGGATTGCCCGGGAAATTTTAAATCTACCTGCTCTTGGCTACCAAAGGTAGCTAAGAGCCTGGAGATGTCACGGTGTGCCGCGGTATGGTCACGGGATTGCCGTTATCCAATGGCAATCATGTAAAAGTTTTTTTTAAAAGTTGTAGTTTTATCTCCCCTCCCTGTTGTGATTGGTGAAAGGAGAGGAAACCTCTTACTGGAGGCCTCTGCATTTGAACCCTAACGCAATCCTTCTCCACAGACATTCCCCGACTTCTGCGCATGCGCTCCCTGGCAACATGCCGGACAGATGCGCAACAGCTGGGGTGCTCAAAGGTCGCAGTGACCAGTGGCCTTGTTGAGCGGTCCCCGTTCACATGATAAAAAGATAGCAATCTACCTTAGGACTGTCTCACATGACCAGATAGAAATTGCGGACTCTGCATGCATTTGACTCTCTGTAATACGCGGAACAATCAAATGCACTGGATTACACAATTCTGCTCACATTAGTGGGTTGGAATTACGCAATCGCTTGCAGAAAACAGAATGCAGCATGTTCTATTTTACCACTGATATCCGCAACACAGAGCCCATTGTACTCTATGGTTGCGGATATACCTGCAGCCCATACGCAACTACATTGCTAAGCGTCGGTGTGGGAAATACAAAAAAGGTATACTGCACATGACCGCCTGTGTGAGTATGTAGTTATGTGCAATACATTACGCGGCCATATGCAGGGCCACGGCCGTGCTCACAGCTGGGATGTGCTGTGGACCCCCACAGGCAGATTCTATAGACGTCCGTGTGAGCCCAGCATTATTCATACCACTACCTGGAATATGTAATTTACAAGAAGTCCCCGGGAACGCTCGCTTTCCTGCAGTTCCAGGAGCAGTTTGTTAAATGCCTTAAGTGTGAGACCCCCGCACCTCAGAAAGATTACAAAGCCTCACAGAGCGCCACTTTTTACACCCTATCCCTGCCACTGAGGTCAAGAAATACCCTCCAAAAAAGTGTTGGGTTTGCAGCAAGCATGGGAGGAGGAGGGATACCTGATTTTATTGCCCCATGTGTCCATCCCAGCCAGGCCTCTGTAATTACCCCTGTTTTCGGACATACCACACAGTTTACATTATTACTTTTTTCTAGGATTTAGGGAATGCCAAAAGGGGGGTAGGGGGATTATTTTTTGGGAGTCTATATTTTTACTGCACAAGTGAGCAATGGGACTTGAAATTCATTCAGTTTTGCCCTGAAATCCAATGTGTGTTCCCTCCATTACAGGCCTAGCCATGTGTCCAGCAAGTAGATTGGGGCCACAATGGGTATGTATCTGAGCACAGGACAAACAGAGGTATCCATTTTGGGGCGCAAGTCCTCATTTATATGTGTGCTGTACAAAAAAAACTGTTTTTAAATTGACACAATAGCCAAAAAAATGAAAATCGTAGTTTTTTTCCTTTTGCTTTGCTTATATTCATTCAAAATCTGTGGGGTCAAAATACGCAGTACACCCCTAGATGAATTTAATAAGGGGTTTAGTTTTCAAAATTGAGTTATTTGTGGGGGTCCTCCATCGTTTTGGCCGCTCAAGAGCTCTACAAGTGTGCTATGGGGCCTAAAACACTTTCAAGCAAAATTTCTGTTCTGAAAGCCACCGGTCTTTCAGTTTGGGCCCCGTCTGCATACAAACATAAGATCAGGGCTACAATGGGTATGTTTCTGAACACAGGACAAACGGGGTTATCCATACTGGGCTGCAAATCCTCATTTTCACGTGCACTATAGAAAAAAACTGCCTTTAAAATGACATATTTGCAAAAATATGAAATTTTATTTTTTTCTCCTTTAAATTGCATTAATTCCTGAAAAGAAACTGTGGGGTCAAAATACTCCTGACACCCCTCAGTGAATACATTAAAGGGTGTAGTTTTAAAATGGGGTCACTTGTAGGGGTATCTATCATTCTGATACCTATGAGCCTTTGCAATCTTGGCTTGGAGTAGGACAACAAAATGCTCCTCAAAATGTTAATAATTAATGTTAAATTTGTACATTTCCTAAATGGTTAAAAATACTACAGTTTTTCAAATGTGCATCCAAAATAAAGGAAACAATTGGAAATATATATATCTTATCAAAAATGTTTACAGTATGTTTGCACATATTTGAGATATTGCAATTGAAAATGTGAAAAAATGATTTTTTTAATCAAAATTTTCCCAATTTTGCTGCTTTTAATAATCATACACAAATTCTATTGGTCTATTTTACCACCTAAATGAAGTACAATATGTGGCAAAAAAAACAATGTCAGAATCACTTGGATATGCAAAACCTTAACAGAGTTATTCTATGTCAAAGTGGCACATGTCAGATTTCCAAAATTTGGCTTGGCCATTAAGGCACAAACAGGCTTGGTCACTAAGGGGTCAAGAACCAGAAAATTATTTCCCCTATTTGTGTTCCAATGGACATAACTTTTAAATTTTTTTTGTCAATGTTGCTGTATCACACTTTGTATTTTACAGGACTCATTCTAGTTTATATAGGAATCAATTTTGGGTTCACATAACGTATTGAATTATTTTTATTATTTTTTGGCTGAGGGACAATGTAAAACAAGCAATTTCACCTTTGCTTTTGAGATTTATTTTTATGGTGTTCACCTTGTGTTATAAATAAATGTTAATGCTATTCTATGGGTCATTATAATGACGACAGCACCAAATCTATATAGATTGCATTGTGTTTCTCTACTTTTGTACAATATAAACACTTTTTTTTTTACAAAAATACTTTTTGTGTGGGTCAAATTCAAAGACCAAAGCAGTTTTAATTTTCCGTCAACAGAGCATGCATAAAATTCACAGTAAAATTGCAGAAAAAATATCAGTTTTTCACTGACCTATAATGCACTCACCTGTATCAATACACAGCCTTAAGACATTACTCTGAAACTGGCCATGTTATGAACTTGGTTATGGTTCTGCATTTATGTACTGAAGTTAGTTCTAGTGCCACATTTATGCATTGAGCTTGATTTTGGTGTTATAGTCATGTGCCGAGCTTGGTTCTGGAGCTGTGTTCAAGTTATGAGCTTTGTTCCTTGGCTGCATTTATATTATGAGCTTGGTTCTGTTGCTGTATTTATATTTTGAGCTTGGCTCTTGGGCTGTATTCATCTTATAAGCTTGGTTCTGGTGCCATATTTATGATTACTAGACAAACAAGTTAAATATGGAAGGACATGGTGTGGCTGGACCCACACAGCCAGATCACACTCGTCTGCAGCAGGCAGTGGATGAACATTTTTGTCATTAACTTGTGCAGCCATGTCTTGGCTGGGTGTGCACAGCCACATTGTGTGTATCTACCCTTAAAGGGGTATCCCCATCTTGGCTTTTCATGGTTAAGATGGGAAAACCCAATCCTTTGTTTACAACCACCTGTTGGAAATAGTCTAGTGCTTCAGTCCAGTTCTTTTTCTGTAGCTCTGAATTTGGGTGCCTACCCACTAGTGATATATTTTTTAGCGATGCGACAGTGAGTACCTCGCAGCGCAAAGAAAACTGCGATATCGCTCATTACTTTCAACTGTGACAGTTATGGCAAAGGATTCCTTCATCTCCGCTGGGACCACGGGGATGAAGGAATCCTCTGCCACAGCTGTACTAGCTATGGCAGAAGTCTGTGATGCTATCCTATTGCTTTCAATGGCATGGCACTGCTGCAGCCCCATTGAAAGCAGTGGGTTGCAGGAAACCCCTGCATCGATGATTTTCAGGGAAGAGCTTGAAATATAAGCCTTCCCTGAAAATCATTCCTAGCTATAAAAAAAAGTAAAAGAAAAAAATTATACTCACCTAGAAGAGCCATCTGGCTCTTGTCTCTGGCATGACAGTCTTCTGTGTTCTGGAGTCCGGGGATTGAAAAATCCCCACCCCCAGAAAGTGCTGGTCTCATTGGCTGAGCACTCAGCCAATCACAGGCAGCACTCAGCCATTGAATGACAACTGAGTGCTGCCTGTGATTGGATACAGCGCTCAGCCAATCACAGGCAGTGTTCAGCCATTCATTGAATTCATGAATGGCTGAGCATTGCCTGTGACTGCCTATGCTTTCAATGGGGCCAGCGCTGCTGCCGCCGCCCCATTGGAAACACAGAGTGATATTGCAGATTGTTTCTCTGCGCTGCAAGGCTTGAGAGTAAAAGTCGCATAAAAGTAGTATGAAACCATTGAAAATCATTGGTTTCATAATCATCGCTCTTAAATATGGGTGGGTAGGCACTAGAGATGAGCGAGCACACTCATTTAAGGCTGCTGCTCGATCGACTAGCGGTCTTATCGAGTAACTGTGAACTCACCCGAGCAGTATCCGGGAGGAGGGGGGCGGTGGCAAGGGGAAGCCGGAGGGAGCGGGGGAAGAGTGAGATCTCTCTCCCCCCCCCCCCCGCTTGCCCCCGCCGCCTCCCCCCCCCCCTCCCCGCATACTGCTCGGGCGAGTACACAGTTACTCGATAAGACTGCTACTCGATCGAGCAGCAGCCTTCAACGAGCGTGCTCGCTCATCTCTAGTAGGCACCTTTAAGTAAATAGGAGCTACAAAAACAGTATAGCACAGCACTGGCCAGAAGCACTTGGCTTTATCCGTAGACCCCAGCCAGGTTGTTGGTAACTATAGCAGTGGTTTTCCACCTCAGCTATGAAGACCCCAATTCAAGCGGCTTTAGTTCTATCAGTTCAACTGACATACTTTTTGGTGTCCTTTTGATGTTCTCTTGGCTTTAAAACGATACCAAAAGCATGTTGGTAGCATTGAAGTAGAACTTGCTTAGTTTGTCCAAAACTGTAATGTCCTTTTGAAGAAGGAGCTCTGTTTATGGTAGACTGTATTGGGGCTTAAAAGGGTGATACTGCTTTAAACATATGTTGGTAAAGACTGATGACATTCTGCCATCTCTGGTGTGGAGTATATGGTATGCATTAAATATAGATAGTTGTGTGTAGTTGCGTTAAACACTGTGTTTAATTAACAGCCTGTACTCTGTTACAAGGTGTGGAATTCTATTGTACATATGTACTGGGATTATGGACACTGTGATGGCGGCCACCTTTTGAGTTCATATGTGTGGACACTGTAGAATAGCACCACATAACTTCTCTAGTAAAATGAGGAGCATACTTAAAAACTAGTGTATAGCAGTAGTGTTATGTTCTGAAGTCCACAGCCACCTGAAGTCAAGTGCGCTGTAATGTTAGTGCACAGAAAAATCGAGGCGCAAGTGTGAGCAGATCAGAGGCGCAGCTACGTTTTTCTGTAACCAGGGCAAAAGATGCAGTCTGCTGCTCCCTCCCAACCTATCTGAAGCTTAAAGGGGTTGTCCCGCGCCGAAACGTTTTTTTTTTTTTTCAACCCCCCCCCCCCCCCCCCCGTTCGGCGCGAGACAACCCCGATGCAGGGGTTAAAAAAGAACACTGCACAGCGCTTACCTGAATCCCCGCGCTCCGGTGACTTCTTACTTACCTGCTGAAGATGGCCGCCGGGATCTTCTCCCTCGTTGGACCGCAGGGCTTCTGTGCGGTCCATTGCCGATTCCAGCCTCCTGATTGGCTGGAATCGGCACGTGACGGGGCGGAGCTACACGGAGCCCCATTGAGAAAAGAAGAAGACCCGGACTGCGCAAGCGCATCTAATTTGGCGATTAGACGCTGAAAATTAGACGGCTCCATGGAAACGAGGACGCTAGCAACGGAGCAGGTAAGTGAAAAACTTCTGATAACTTCTGTATGGCTCATAAATAATGCACAATGTACATTACAAAGTGCATTAATATGGCCATACAGAAGTGTATAGACCCACTTGCTTTCGCGGGACAACCCCTTTAAGGGTTTATTCACATGGGTGAGTGTGAGCAGCTCTCATCAGTTAGTACATGGACACTAATCCATGTGCTGTCCGATCGGCAGACACAGTGCACATTGCATGTCCTTTTCAAGCAGCAATTATCTTTCACATTACCATCTGTGTGAAAATCTGTTTGTGTATTTAGCCCCATAGGCTATAATGGCCATCTGTGTCATCTGTGAAATACACGGACAGCACACAGACAGAAAATACACCCATATGAATACGCCCTGACTCGATGTGTTGTGCCCGTCCTCCCTCCAATTAAAGGTAACATAATTTGTTTCTTATTCAATTTGTGGGGGGTTCACTCTTGGGGGGACACTCTTTTGTTGTTGTTTATGAGGGGGTACACTGTTGATGGTTATGGGGGACATTGATGGCATTGTTTATGGGTGGACACACTACTGGTACTTTTTTGGAGAGCATTTAATTGGCATTGCTTAGGAGTCGGCGCTCAGCTGCAGTTGTTTACTACCAAAAATACACATACTTACATTATGTTGTATATACAATGGAACATATGTTTGTTTGTTTCGTATACAAATCCACAATTCTGGTCTGATTTGAGTGAAATTTAGCATGAGTGTTCTTTAGCACCAGGTGACGAATACTGGTGGAATTAAAAATTGAAAACTCGCCGACTTCCCTGCAATTTTTGTTGCCAATAGCAACCAATCACAGCTCAGGTTTCATTTCTTATACTGCGGTAGTGGCACAGAGTTGGGCACTACAAAAGGCTATGTGGTCACTTTTATTTAAATATGTGTGTGTCTTTACCCCCTTCCTGTTATATGACATACATTTACGTCATGCAACGTTGGGGTATGTATAAAGAGAGATCGTGGGGTGACCTCTATTCCTACAGTGCAGGTGTTAACTGTTCATTATAGCTGACACCCATGGACAATAGCTGCAATCAGCAGGCGTGGGCCATCACAGTTATTAATTCTTTAAATGCTGTTGTCATTTCTGACAGGGGTATTTAAGTTCCATATGCCCCCCCGCAGTGAGATCGCAGGGAGTCATGCGGGTGTCATGGCAGCCAGAGTCCTCCTGAAAGGCCCCATGGCTGTCTCAACAGACTGCCTATCAAGCCATCCACCTAAGAAGGCGTCTTTACCGTAGAAGTTTGTAAAGTGCCTTGATACCCCGTGCTTCATATATATCCATTCTGGATGTTCCATTTATGTTTAGTTACTCTGGCTCGTAGGGAATTTATGGTCCGTCCTACATATTTAAGTCCGCATGGACATTCCAAAAAGCAAATTATATACTTGGATCCGCATGTTAAAAATGTATTAATTTTGTAATCCCTTTCTATTTTTTGTCATTATTTACGGTAGTTGTATGAATCTCCTTTCTCTTATTGCGTATATTATCACAGTATTTACAATTTTTCATACTGCATTTATAAGACCCGCAGAGGTATTTTTTGTCTATTCCCAATATATGGCTATTGTTTCTTATATATATATTTTTCAGGAGTGATGGTACCAGAATATTCCCTAGGGTTTTATTTTTCCTATATATTATGTGTGGTTTTGATTGTAGGTGTTGATTTTAAAAAGGATCTCCTTTTAGCATTACCCAATGGGTACAGAGTATTTTCTTAATCAACCTATGTTGTGTATTGTACCGAGTGATAAAAGAATTTTTCTTTTCTGTTATCTGTTCTTTTTTTTTCTCTTTCTCTTCATTATCTTCTATTTTATTTTCCGGTCTCTTCTTCTTTTGCTGTTTTTCTTCTTGAGGCTTTTTTTCTCATATATTTTCCTGAGCTTTATCAATAGCAGTATTCAGTAGGCCTTCCGGATATCCCTTCTGCTTGAATCGTGTTTTCAAGGAGTCTGATTGTTTCACAGAGTGAGAATTTTGAGAACAGTTTCTTCTGATACGACAAAACTGTCCATATGGGACATTCAATTCCCATTGTTTCTTGCGACAGCTTTTAAAGTCCAGATAGCTGTTCGAATCCACCTCTTTGAAGTGTGTTCTTGTGTGTATGATATTATTGAATGTGAAGAGCTCTAGATCCTGGAATATAATTTTATTTTTATCTATCTTGCCCTCAAATTCCAAACCCCAGTTATTCTTATTTATCGAATAGATGTACTGTTAAATCATAGTTTCTTGACCGTCCCATATCATTAGGACGTCATCTATAAATCTTTTATGAAAGATTATACAAGGGTTTTCATAAAGAATTCTTCAAACATACCTACATATGGGCTTGCATAGCATGGGGTGAATTTTGTGCCCATAGCCGTTCCTTGTTCTTGAATGTAAAATTTGTTATTGTTGGTAAATTTAAAGTTATTGCTTCTGATTGTTGGGTATGAGAGGGTCACAGGACCGTCGTAAACTTGATTATCTCTGCATATAAAAGTAGGTGATTCAACTACTAAGATTAGGCTTGATAAAGGGGTATGTTGTAAACCCCGAAACACATTGCCAACAACTTATCTGTATGTACTAGTGTGTATTATTGGATACTTGTGAATAAAGAATTGAAAGAAGAAATCCTGTGAATCTGCAGCCATTACATCATTTGAAGCGGACCTAGAATGGAGGAAATGGTTAAATCCAGATCCCACCAGTGAAGTAAGTTAATTTTACCTTACTCCAGTATAATATTCTACTAGCAGGTTTTAAAGAAGCACAAAAAGAGTAACATTTTTTTCTTCTCTATACAAGATAGGGAAGTGAGTGACATCGGTTCCGCTCCTTCCCTAGTTTCCTGATCCTAGCACTCATTTCTATCTAGGTCTCAGTCCCAGTGTGTCATATGGCTTTTATGTCTTTGGGGATAAGTTTTATGTATGGGCCCCATAGCGTGCTGGTGACCCAAGGTTCCACCTGGATCAGCTAAAAACAATAAAAAGGTTGGCTACCTTTATTTTATGCACGCTGTCATGTGTAATACTGGACATCGAGGCTCTGCAGCCATGTGCCGGAGTGGGCTGGAATTCAGCCAAGTGGGAAGTAGTGACCTGACAAATGGCACTACCTCCAGCTAGTGAAGAAGAGACAGGGGGAAAGGATTGCCTGTCCAATTGCTGGGGTTATATACTTCATCTACCCTTCTTGTTTACCTTTCTTATTTCCATCCATGTATACATGGGTGGCTTCTGCCAAAGAAGAGAGAGTTGTAGTGGCCCAGAGTTGGGTACTACAAAAGGCTATGTGGTTACTTTTATTTAAAATGTGTGTATGTCTTTAAAATTGTTCATTTGATGTCAGTTACTGACTAAATAATCTGCTAGACAACCAGCTCTGTCCATAATTGGATGTCCGTTTTCCCATTCCTATTGGCCAGCATTCTACTTAGCAACAGGTTAGGGATTGGCTAGCAGAGCAGTTGGGAGACAGGGCACCCCGTGATTGGTGGAGCAGCTCTCCGCACGAGTTGGTTAGCTAATTCCTGTCAGGAGCAGTGGAGAGTTGAGAGTTGGCAGTTGGCAAGCGAAGAAAGGGGACCAGACCAGAGCAGGAGAGAGAACAAGTAAGATTGCAGTGTGGTGAGAAGCGTTGATTTTGAGATCTCGCTTTATAGAAAAAGGTTACCCTCGGGCACGTATTGAATCAGCATATAATAAAGTGCTACTTGAGAAAATCCCAGTATGAGATGTTCATGATAAAACAAAAGATAGATTAAGAAATGTTTCAACAACTGTTAATGAGGACTTCAGTAAGAAGTTATTATTTTTAACAAAGTATAATATGCAACTTAAAACTATTGAAAATTTTTTTTAAAAGTACTGGGAATCTCAAAGAAAAGACCCATTCCTATGTAAAGAAATATCAAATGCCCCCCGAATAGTATATCGAAGAAATAGGACACTTCATAACAGTGGCTCCATCTAAACCTATGAAGAAATTTTCTGATATCCAAAGTAAGCAGTCTTATAATAATGATGTAGCAGGAGTGTTTAGATGTAATAAATCACGTTGCAAGTGCTGTTTGTCAATTTCCCACGGCAAAAAAGAAGTTTTTACGAAACGTGATCAGAAACTGATTCCCATCAAACAGTTCCTTAATTGTGGGTCTTCTTGGGTTATTTATCTATTGGAGTGCCCTTGTGGCCTCCAATATATTGGACGCACCACTAATGCTTTGAGGGTACGCGTCAACCAACATCAGTTTAACATTTCAAGTGGTTTTATGAAGCATAGTATTTCACGTCATTTTAACGAATCACATAATAAAGATTTCACCCAACTAAAGGTAGTTGCGCTGGAGTCTATTATTTCCAGATCGTTTTCCTGCCTTCGAGCGCGGGAGATGTTCTGGATCTTTTATATGGACTCCCTGATCCCTAATGGTTTAAATGAAACCTTAGAAAAAATCTTTTTAAAAAAATTTTTTTTATAAAAAAATTTTTTAAGAAAAGGTTTTATATATATGTGTGTATATATTTATATGCTTTTTTATATAAGTTATGAAATATATATAGCAATATTTATTGCATTTTATCACCATCATGAGTATGTTTTAATATTATGAAATAAGCATAATATAATTATATAGGCATTAGGGGATCTATAGAACATATGTATTATAGTTATTATTATTAATGGATTATACTATTGGTAGTGATGATTTATGATTGTAGTATGGGAAGAGATACCACTATATATATATTTTATGGGAGTTAGCTATTGTCTTTTATATGAATTGTAGGTTTTTTTAAGTAGAAGAACAATTGTATATAGTTAATTTATTTGAGATCTAGTTAAAGTGTAGAGTTTACCAATTGTTATGAGTGACTTGATGCTACAGTTATTTACTTGATCTTTAATCTGGGCATTGTAGAATGCTTTAATAGATAGTTTTATGAATGAATCACATGACCGCGCTGTTATACAACGATCGCTGTGGAACGCTGAATGCATCCCAGTATGAGTAAAAGTGACGTGCGGATATGGGTATCCAACCCCGAAAAACCACATGACCTACTACCCAGAATGACGTGTGGATAGAGGTATCCGCCCCCGAACAATCACATGACCACTATCCGGAATGTTGAGTACGTCATAGTAATACTCCCACGTGATTCTAAGGTTGGCAGTCATGTGAGTAATGCCGTGGAACGCATGTTGCGCCCCAGAGGCAGAGCGATGATGCAAATGGGAGGGGTTTGTCATCTCTCTGCGCCTCAATGGCGTCCCACACCGGAGCGAACAACAGATGTCTCCATTTGGAACACTAATATTAGGTATGTTTTCTTTACTATTTATAGGAGTGTGATTATGTCAAATACATGCTTGGGAAAGGCATCTGAGATGCCAAAGCGCGTTGCAGTAGTGTATTGACTACATTTTATGTATTGAGGCAATTATTGCCGTTTGTTTGTTAGCTTAAATAAATTTTGCAAAAATCTATCCACCGTTTGTTGAAGCAGTGATCCATTCCTTTCTTGAAGCGCAGCAAGATAAAAGGGTTTTTTTCTGTTATATGGTATTCTTGTGTGTATGATATTATTGAATGTGAAGAGCTCTAGATCCTGGAATATAATTTTATTTTTATCTATCTTGCCCTCAAATTCCAAACCCCAGTTATTCTTATTTATCGAATAGATGTACTGTTAAATCATAGTTTCTTGACCGTCCCATATCATTAGGACGTCATCTATAAATCTTTTATGAAAGATTATACAAGGGTTTTCATAAAGAATTCTTCAAACATACCTACATATGGGTTTGCATAGCATGGGGCAAATTTTGTGCCCATAGCCGTTCCTTGTTCTTGAATGTAAAATTTGTTATTGTTGGTAAAATAATTATGTGTTAAAATGAATTCTATGGAGCCGAGAATAAATTGCTTCTGATTGTTGGGTATGAGAGGGTCACAGGAACGTCGTAAACGTGACTATCTCTGCATATAAAAGTAGGTGATTCAACTACTTAGATTAGGCTTGATAAAGGGGTATGTTGTAAACCCCGAAACACATTGCCAACAACTTATCTGTATGTACTAGTGTGTATTATTGGATACTTGAGAATAAAGAATTGAAAGAAGAAATCCTGTGAATCTGCAGCCATTACATCATTTGAAGCGGACCTAGAATTGGGGAAATGTTTAAATCCAGATCCCACCAGTGAAGTAAGTTAATTTTACCTTACTCCAGTATAATATTCTACTAGCAGGTTTTAAACAAGCACAAAAAGGGTAACGTTTTTTTCTTCTCTATACAAGATAGGGAAGTGAGTGACATCGGTTCCGCTCCTTCCCTAGTTTCCTGATCCTAGCACTCCTTTCTATCTAGGTCTCAGTCCCAGTGTGTCATATGTCTTTTATGTCTTTGGGGATAAGTTTTATGTATGGGCCCCATAGCGTGCTGGTGACCCAAAGTTCCACCTGGATCAGCTAAAAACAATAAAAAGGTTGGCTGCCTTTATTTTATGCACACTGTCATGTGTAATACTGGACATCGAAAGAGAGGCTCTGCAGCCATGTGCCGGAGTGGGCTGGAATTCAGCCAAGTGGGAAGTAGTGACCTGACAAATGGCACTACCTCCAGCTAGTGAAGAAGAGACAGGGGGAAAGGATTGCCTGTCCAATTGCTGGGGTTATATACTTCATCTACCCTTCTTGTTTACCTTTCTTATTTCCATCCATGTATACATGGGTGGCTTCTGCCAAAGAAGAGGGAGTTGTAGTGGCCCAGAGTTGGGTACTACAAAAGGCTATGTGGTTACTTTTATTTAAAATGTGTGTATGTCTTTAAAATTGTTCATTTGATGTCAGTTACTGACTGAATAATCTGCTAGACAACCAGCTCTGTTCATAATTAGATGTCCGTTTTCCCATTCCTATTGGCCAGCATTCTACTTAGCAACAGGTTAGGGATTGGCTAGCAGAGCAGTTGGAAGACAGGGCACCCCGTGATTGGTGGAGCAGCTCTCCGCACGAGTTGGTTAGCTAATTCCTGTCAGGAGCAGTGGAGAGTTGAGAGTTGGCAGTTGGCAAGCGAAGAAAGGGGACCAGACCAGAGCAGGAGAGAGAACAAGTAAGATTGCAGTGTGGTGAGAAGGCGAAGGTGTAGTAAGTAACAGGAAAGATCATAAAAACAAGTGATAGAAGGAAGAATTGTCGTAGGGCAGAGAAAGATAAATTGTTAAAGTAAAAAACAGGAGACAGCAGTGAAAGGAGATCTATACCCATTAAGGGAAGAGAAAGAAAGAGAAGTGTACAGGAGTACAGATGTGGTTCTTTTGCCAACCTAAATAAAGTGAGAAAATACAGATGTGTTGCCTGTAATTTACTTACCACAAGATGAAAGAAATCCAGAAGTAGTGTCTGGGTATACTTACCGAAAGAAGAAGTACTACATTGTATGAATTTATCTTAATGCTAACATCTCTAAGAAATAAATCATTGTTTCTCTGTTTAACCATTTATGTGATTCCTGGAGTTCCGTTCTCACAACCAACATCTGCACTGACTACTACACCACCCTCCAGGGAAAGGGACTGCGTCTTACTTTTTTTTTTTACTTTCCCCTTGTATATACTCTGTCGGTCCACTGCCATTTACGAGGGTAACCCTCATGTTCGTGCACACCACACTGCTGAGGTAAAATGAAAGCTGTGCTGTGATTGGAGGCTTTTTCTTATACTGCTGATGTAAAATAAAAGCTGCACTGTGATTGGTTGCTAGAGCTTGGCTTTCATTTCTTACACAGCTGTCATTACCACAACAAACACCCTCACGTTCATGTGCGCCACACTGCTGAGGTAAAATAAAAGCTGCTCTGTGGTTGGTTGTTATGGGCAACAAATATTTCATAAGAGTGGGGTGCTGGGCTAATTTTCGTGGCCACCCTGTATATTCCAGGACTGCTATTTATAAAGTCATCATGCAATGCATAGTTATATTACCTAGTATATTATATACATACATGCATGTGTGTATATCTATGCATGCATGTGTGTATATGTATGCATGCATGTGTGTGTGTGTGTATATATATATATATAAACAATGGCCCCTCACCCCAGACTTTTTTATTGCAGGGGAGGGAGGCGAGGGTTGGTGGATAGGCTTTGGGTTAGTTGTGCTTGGGATTCCCACGGCTGCGGCAGAATGAAGCTCTTGGACGCACACAGTCTGCCTATATTATCAGATTTACTACGTGCAGCACTCCAGGCAGCTCACCTAAATTACATATTATCTGCATAGAAGGAGGTTTCTGCTCATTCCTATACTAATGATTTATAATTCTGCCACCAAGTTGCACTGCAAAATAGCTGACTGCTGCAACAGTGGACAGAGCCCAACACACAGAACCACCTGGTAGTGAAATAGATCAATTGTTTTTTTACTGACAGAGGTGCTCTGAAAGTTGGGCTCTATGAGTTGCTGCATCAGTCACTGGTTCTGGACAATAATGTTACTTTTTCTCTTTTGCATGGTCTGGCACTCAACCTACCTTCTCTCCTAACTGCGCCCAAGTCCCATGCCCCACCTGCCCCCAAAAGCTATGCTCCTGAGCAGACCCAACACTAGTGGCAGCCTAAGGCCAGGCGATTTATGTAATACTATCAGGACTGTGATGCTGAAATGATACGGAGTGGAGGTCTTTAGGAAACAGCCATAAGCCAATAGAACAGCCAGGAGAGAGAGAGTGAGGCTTTTGAGAGGAATAAGCCATATTGCATATCCATTGAAGGAGTCAACAAATAAAGAGCTGAGGTGTATTTACTGGGTGGGGTGAAAGGTGCTGATGAGAGTTGCCAGTATTGCATTGTGCCAGACACTGTTCGAGAGAGACTAGATCTGACTGCAAGCAAGATGATCAAGCCCCCATACTCCAGACTTGGAAAACTGTATTGAGGCCTATTGATGACTAAGCATATGGTTGGCTGTTAAAGTGTAAGTGCCACCATGGTGTCCACTGCCATGTGTTGTGTTGTTTAACTAGTTTTAAATTAGTGTTTTAAATTAAGCTGGCAAGCTTGTGCGCTTCTAAGGGAGTTAAATTTAAGGAATAACTAAACTTTTAAACTTATAAGAAACTTCTTAATACATCCTATTAAACAAAAATGCTTTTTTATCCACTTATAAGACACTGATCACTCACTCTGAATGTACTGATAGTCACCGTAATCAGATCACAGACGGATCAAATTACAGATGTGGAAGTCTAGGGGAGTAAAGGAGGAGAAGGGGTAGGGAAGAGCTGCTGGGGAGAGAAGAAGAGGGAGACACGCAGTATTTTATTTAATGAAATATATAAAAAAGCTATTTTAATTGTGCTTGTATTACTTATTTATGAAAAAAGTATAGCATTTTAGTTACTTAGATTTCTGCATTACTCCAATGTCACCTGTGTACCTTTGCTTCATCATCTCTCCTGCAGTTGTCACTATTAGAATTCTCACTTTTATGTTTACCACCTGCCTTACCATTTTGCAAGTATACAATCAGGGAAGATGAACTGTGTGACAGGAGCCTGTATAATCATCATTAACTGTGGGAGACATGTATGCACCCTCCCTTATGTGCACTATGATGAGCCTATGTGGCACAGTCCACACACTTTCATCATACAGGAAGTTCTGATGTCTCTATGAGGGACATATATAATAACCAAATATACTCAAGAAAAATAGGTGAGTCATAAAAGTTGTACAAAATCGAATAACATGGAGGGAGCTTGCCTTTAGGGTCACTGAGGTTCATGAATCACCAAACAGCTAACAAGAACAACAAACTTTGTCATTTAGAATGTTACTATGCAGTGGCCCATGTGTGGTATTTAGTGATATTAGCAGCAAGAAAAAGAAAAGCTAAAAGACCCACACATGGAATTTCTTAATAAAACACATGAGAAGGTATTATTTTAGTGAGAATTTCCTTTTAAAATGAAATAACAATGTGCAATTAAAGTTGGTAAAAGTAGTTTGATATTAAAATACAACTTATGTAAGTTACATATTATAAAATATAATATTTACAGTGCATTAAAACCCATTAGTTTCCCCCTTCAGGGCGGGTTTCATCATCTTTAAAATTAGAATTTACAGCCAAGCACTTTCATAGTTAAATATAAGTCTTGCACTTCATTTTTGAGGATTGTAGCCCAATCTTCTTCTTTCTGCTTTAATTCAGGCACTAGTTGGCATTTGCTGTGTGCTTCTGGTTGTAAGCCATTTTTTTTCACTGAATTGTTTATTCATTGAACGTCTATCCAAGTACAATAGAAAAGACGGAAGCACGTACAGTAAAAGCTTCAGCAAAGCCATTTCTAGGATTCTAGGATTCTATTGAGCCTAGCGAGAACCATTATTGCCAAATAGAGAAAGCTTAAGACAGTGGTGAATCTTCACAGAAGTGCCTGGCCTGCCAAAATGATTGTCAGGGTTAAAAGACCAGTGGGTTATAAAAAAGTTGAAAACAAGTTTAAAAAAAATCATCAAAAACTATTAACATCACTATTATTAAATCCCATCAAAGATCCAAGCCACAATAGATAAACTATCGCGAAGGAAAAATGTCAAGATGTCCTTGGTGGCAATATGACACTTCTGGAGGAGCTGCCGTTAGGTCAAAATATTTAATTCAGTCTAGATGGAAGTTTTCCTTTCGTCACAGTCTCTGCATGTACTATAATCATTGCCTTAAATCTGACAAGTAAAGTGAAAATTCTCATTCAATGCATACAAACAGGGCTACAACGTTCTATGCATTATGTATTTCTGTCCATGCAATTAAATTAAAACTATCCCTGGTGCTCAGCTAAATGACCTACATTTCCAATATGTATAGAATATATTCAAGGTAAAGCTCAAGTGAAATTTAAAAGCTTAAATGTTGTAAAAGTTTGCTTGCTATAATAAAATGTTTAACAGTATAAAGATTAATGTATTATGGGAACCATAAATATCAGACTTTCCTATTTATAACGCAGGCTGGGTAAAATCCTGAATTTGCAGATACACAGAATAAATATTCAGTTTCCGTATCAGAAATAGTACAATAGACTAAAGCATTTAGACGTGAGACTACATTCTACACTTTCTGCATGTGGAGTGAATTCTCACGCTTTAATCACAATCCTGTTGGATTTTTCTGTTTGCAGAAGTAGAAAATTTGCTTGAAATAAAAGCCTTTTTTTTCATTTCTGTAAACGTTGACTATTAAATGTTTTTCACTTCAATTCAGACGCAATAAAGACAGGCTGCACAGCAAGTTTCCTCACTGCTGCTCCATCATGGACATCAATCTTAGCCTGGAGGGACCATCTTTTCTGAAAGTGAGAGGCAATTTAGTCTCCATAATATATCAGTTCTAAGTTTCAGCAGAATGTCAACTGCTGAATTTATTTCAAGCCGCATGTTGACGGGGGCTTCACACCACAAGGGAATAGCATCACACCACTAATTTCATTTCATTTAGGAGCTTGACTTAGGAAAGACCTTTTGATGTAATAAAAAAGGTCAAATTTTTACTCTACCATCAACAATTTTCGAAAGCTCCTCTGTTATTTGGTTTGGTATTTTTCTTTTACGAGCATTCTGCTTTTCACACTGTGTGCTTGAAGGTTTTTGAAACGTACATTGGGATCAATAGAACACTAAGGTGCTAACATGAATACTGAATCACTCTACATAACACTACCTGAAAACATTAAAAATCACCTTTGACCTCTGATAGTTTTCCCTGTTATAAAAATACTTAAAGGAGATGTCCCGAGGCAGCAAGTGGGTCTATACACTTCTGTATGGCCATAATAATGCACTTTGTAATGTACATTGTGCATTAATTATGAGCCATACAGAAGTTATAAAAAGTTTTATACTTACCTGCTCCGTTGCTAGCGTCCTCGTCTCCATGGAGCCGACTAATTTTTGGCCTCCGATGGCCAAATTAGCCGCGCTTGCGCAGTCCGGGTCTTCAGCAGTCTTCTATGGAGCCGCTCGTGCCAGAGAGCGGCTCCGTGTAGCTCCGCCCCGTCACGTGCCGATTCCAGCCAATCAGGAGGCTGGAATCGGCAGTGGACCGCACAGAAGAGCTGCGGTCCACGAAGGTAGAAGATCCCGGCGGCCATCTTCAGCAGGTGAGTATGAAGACGCCGGACCGCCGGGATTCAGGTAAGCGCTGTGCGGGTGGTTTTTTTAACCCCTGCATCGGGGTTGTCTCGCGCCGAACGGGGGGGGGGTTAAAAAAAAAAAAAACCCGTTTCGGCGCGGGACATCTCCTTTAACTCAAGAAGTACAACTATATTACGCCTTTTATTTCTGGAGATAATGTTGATTTTGAATCTGGATATGTGATTTATTTCTTAAAATGAGTTCATCTTTAATTTACGTAATATATTATTGACCAGATCCATATATCTTTCATGGGCTGGCATTTCTTAATTTCATCTGCAATATCCATCTTACTTTCCTGTGCAGTTACATTGCTTACTTGGTTTGAATAAAAATGTTTTTTTTCTTTTCGTGGCATACGTTCCCTTAACCATTCCAACATTAACCTGTAGGTACGATCGGGAACTAGCTTCTCCAGTAGGTAATAATGAGCATTATAAATATGACTACAGTCATGACCTGGGGTCAGGTTGTATGGTATAATGCATTTTACTATATATTTCATAGCGAGAAAATATACAGCACAGTGTGTGTTTATATCCTCTGGGTGTTGGATGTCTATTGCCAAGTAAAGTGAATATACCAGTTGTGGAGTAATAGAGGATACATAGAGCTTGACTATATTTTTCGTATTAGTTCAAATATCCTCATAGATAGCAGGTTTATAATATGTTGCTGTAAAGATAGAATATGCTGTGCATTCCATTATGTAAATATGTAAAAACAGATGAAAAATCCTGATTCTAAGAGCCCACACTTTAGAGATCCAAATATATACTTACATGGATACTGTTAGGTGCACTGTTATGACACAATCTTCTTCTTCTGTGTCTTGCAAATATGCATGTCGGACCATTCTCTCTGTTTCCTGCGTTTATATTCATTCTCTTCCAGCACTCCTAGGGTTTATAGTTTCTGGTCTCCTGTTCAGCTGATGCTCCTTTTCTAATCACCATCCTATATAGCTGCTCTGAGCCTTTCAGACCTTGCTGCAGTGTTGTTGAGAGTTTTGTTCCCATCATGTCCTGTCCAGCCGCTGTTTCGGCAGTTAACTTACTACCTTGCGTTCTGCTTGTGCTCTGTGTTCTTTGTTTGTTTACTTTGTAGTCTGTTATTCCCGTTGTCCCCTTCTCTGTTTATCCTTGTCTGCTTGTTCCTCCTTTTTTCTGTACCCCCCGGTGTTGTTCTATCTTTGGCCTATAAGTGTTCTGGCCCACCAGGGTAAGCCAGAGAGAGACCGTGGGGTCGTCCTTATTGGGACGAGTGCTCCACTTGTAGGCAGGGGTCTCCCTATCCTGGTTATCAGTGCAGGGCAAGATACGTTCCATAGTTTCCATCCATATACAGGGCTGTTCATCGGGTATCTTACCTCCCATGCTGGGGTTGGCTGTCAGCCGTGCTAGATCAGATTTTCACCTACCCGGTAGGTTGACACAGTGGTTCCACTTCCGAAGTCCTTACAGATACTGGGTTATATTGCATTGCATTTATATGCAGGGTGTAATTAAAAAGACTGATCCAGCGCTAGATCTCAATACCTATTTTGAAAAAACACTAGCGTACCTGAATGTGAAGGAACGGTTGCACTAAACGATGGTATGGTGCACAGGCTCCTAGGGGCCCCAGAACATGGGTTTCAATTTTCTCTTGTGACCTCTGTAAGAGATAAAGAGTATAAGGGTGCCTTTATATGGAACAATTTATTGTTCGCATGAGTAAACAATGTCAGAGCTCACTTGTTTGCTTGTGTAGCCTGTTTATACAGTCAGAAAAATCGTTCACTCATTAAATAGTTCAGTTGTACTATTGGATGAAAACGACTGGACGATCGGTATTTAAACCAAATGACTAGTATACAAGCCAAATATGACTTTCATGTTTGCGTTAAATGAACGCTAAACAAACTTATTGTTCAATCATCGGCTGTGTTTACACCGAACGATTATCGTTCAAATTCGATCTAATGATTTTTTTGAACAGATCTTTCCATCTAAATACACCTTAACCCAATTGCAAAGCTGAAGAGTAAAATGTGAAAAGCAAAAAATCCACTTTCTGTGTCTCTCTTAAAAGTCCCATAGGACCATTGCTATGGCTAAAGTAAGAAAAGTGTACATGAAGTACACTGAAATGATGATAGGGGCAGATCATCTAGAAAGTCATTCATCGTTATCTGCAAGAGATTCAGCTACTGATCTGCATTAAGAGTCTATTGTATAAACACAGGTCTAATGACAGCTCCATGTATGTATCGCAGCAGAAGGAGGCCACTTCAAGTAGGCTTTCCTTACTTCGGTCATAGCAGCAGTCTCACAGGACTTAGAAAGACATGGAAAGTGGGTTTCTGCTTCTCACAAACTACTCTTAAACTTTACAAATGGATTTTTCTCTCTATCTTTTACAGGGGCCACAACACAAAATTCAAATCCATGTTTCGGGGCTCCCAGTGTCCTGTGCGCCTTACCATTGAGTAATGCATCCATGCCTTTCTATTTAAGTATGCTATTGCTATTTCAATATAGGACATCAGTATTGAGATAAAGCGCTGGATCCGTCTTTTTGAGAACATCCTGCAAAGATAAGTGTACATTTTCTGCAGGCCAAAGGAGCTCCAATGTATTAGTAGTTGGAAGTTTCTACTAAGGGGATCATTCAGCGTATATCAATTTTATTTCTGTCCATAATTATGTTTGGTGAGCCCTGGGTGGTCAACCATGTTTACGCCTCTTTTCTGCTTCGCTATGAAGAGAGACATTGTTTAAATAACCCCTAGGCTCACTACATATTCATACTCATGGTTTCCAATGCACATAAACTATTGGGATAAACATAACCAGACGTTTTCACTATATAACATTTGTGGGATGAGTTGCATTTTTAGTGATATTATTTCATTTATCATATAATGTACTGAAAAAAGTTTAAAGTAAAGTGAAATGAAAAAAAATGCATTTTTGTCATTGTTTTCTGAGTTTTGTTTTTACAGCGCCATTGGGTAGTAAAAATGATATGTTCACAGTCAATACAATTATACTAATATCAAATGTATGCAGTTTTTCATGTTTTACAACTTTAAAAATTAAAAAAAAAATCTTCAATTTACATTCTATTCCCAAATTCTGAGATCCTTAACTTTTTATTTTTCCATTGTTTTTCGTATACAGCAAGCTGCAGTTTTTGTTGTTACCATATAGGGGTACATATGACTTTAATTAAAATTTTGGGGGAGATATAGGAACCCAAAAAAAGTGAATCTGGCATTGTTTATTCTTTTTTGCAGAGTTCATATAATCATAGACTGGTAGAGTTGGAAGGGACCTCCAGGGTCATCTGGTCAAACCCCCTGCTCAATGCAGGATCCACTAAATCAGCCAAGACTGATATTTGTCCAGTTTTTGTTTGAACACTTCCATTGAAGGAGAACTCACCACCTCCCGTGGTAACCTGTTCCACTTATTGATCATCCTCACTGTCAGAAAGTTTTTTCTAATATCTAATTAGTGTCTCCTCCCTTTCAGTTTTATCCCATTGCTTCTAGTCTTTCCTTGTGCAAATGAGAATAGGGCTGATCCCTCTGCACTGTGATAGCCCTTTAGATATTTGTAGACAGCTATTAAGTCACCTCTCAGCTTTTTTGCAAGCTAAACATTCCCAGATCTTTTAACCATTCCTCGTAGGACATGATTTGCAGACGGCTCACTATCTTGGTAAGGCCTTGTTCACATGAGCATTGTTTTGCCTATACCTATGTGCACACACAACTACGCGTCTATTAGAACCATTGTTTTCCTATGGTGTGGTCACATGTCCGTGTTTTACAGGCATGCAAATTCCCACACTTGCAAAACATAGGACATGTGTGCACTGCAGTGATTTTCGGGGAAGCTTCCTAATAAAAACTCTTCCCTCCTGAACCTTATTTATATCTTTAATACATTGAAAGTAGGATGCTCAGCTGCATAGCTAGAGGTATAACCAGTAGAAAGAAGGAGATTGTGATCTTGCTGTATAGAGTTCTGGGGATACCACATCTAGTATACTGTGTTGAGTTCTTGAGACCTTATCTACAGAAAGACATTGATAAAATAGAACAAGTCCAAAGACAGAATACAAAAATGGTGGAAGGTCTCAAGAACAAAATGTATCAGAAAACTTAATTTGTATAGCCTGGAGGAAAGAAGGGAGAGGAGTGATATGATTGAAACCTTTCAATGTATTAAAGATATAAATAAGGTTCAGGAGGGAACAGTTTTTATTAGGAAGCTAACCCTTAGAATCTTAAATTAGGTGGGAGAATATCAGAAGCGCTGTCAGGAAATATTATTTTACTGAAAGAGTAGTAGATGCTTGGAACAAACTTCCAAATGGATTGAAGATCCCCAGTAAATGAATTCCTGCATGCCTGGGATAAACATAGATCTATCCTAAGAGACAAATAAAAAGGAAATCCTATAAGGGCATACAGGATGGACCATGTAGCCTTTTTTTGCTATCAATTTTCTGTGTTTCTATGTTTCCTGGGTAGTACCAGAAATGTAGGACAGTCTCTCTGAATCATGGACATCTGTTTAACATGGAGTTGGGTAGTCAGAAGCCCCATAACTACTCACAAACCACTTACAGCACCCAATTTATATAATGTTTCAACAGAAAATGACCTAAAATCATTTACATAACTAATCTGCATAACAGACAATAAGGGTTTAAGGCCTGAACTGAAATTTCACAAATAGACATTTATACCCTGATGGCCATGTCTCCCTTATGTGTAATGTGCATTGATGCAGTCAGTTTAAATATTCAAATTTGTAAAAAAAAAAATGATATTGAATACGTGTATTAGCTTTAAATATATATTTTATGGTAGCAATAAACAAACAAAACCACAGGAAAGTAATTCACAGCTCAAGCAAGTTTATGAATAATAAAAGCATAGAATAGATACATTTAAGCAATATTGCAAGATGTCAGTGTAAAAACACTGCATCTATGGGCTAACCTCTCTCCCTCCTTCCTTATTATGCTTTTCCATGTGTTCATTTGCTTTCATGGATAAATGCCAGCAGCTTCTATGCTGCATGACTGCAAAACCACTGCAGGATTTCCTAAAGCACAGCTTTGTTGGCATTAGACAGAACTGGCAAAATAATCAGTTTGTGCACTGTACTTCTAAGAATATAAATAGTTTATTTAGAAAATGCAGCCTTCTTTAGTAATCTTTAGGTTTCATATCTTGTCTTCCAATATACTTAGTGAAATCAGTCATCTCCACGTTTCATATTCTGTGTTTTTCTCATGTACACATATTTAAAACTAGCTGATATATCCTGCTTTGCCCATGTTAATTTGGTACAGGTATTTACCTGTTGCTCACACAGAAATTGTATGAAGTCATGGTCACTTCAGAGGAACCAAGGAATAAAATATGTAAACACATAAAGGAGCGTTAGATTCTCCTCAGACTGCAGGTACCAATATCCCTCTGCAGAATGTGCCACCCCTCCCACTCTTATCACTTTTACCCTTAACCCCTTAAGGGCATGGCCTATTTTGGGCATAAGGATGCAACTAGAGATGAGTGAGCACGCTCGGATAAAGCAGTTACTTGAGCGAGCATCGCTCTTCTTGAGTGACTGCTTACTGGTCCGAGCAGGCTCGGGG
The DNA here is from genome assembly GCF_035609145.1 of Eleutherodactylus coqui. Taxonomy (NCBI): domain Eukaryota; kingdom Metazoa; phylum Chordata; class Amphibia; order Anura; family Eleutherodactylidae; genus Eleutherodactylus; species Eleutherodactylus coqui. The sequence continues at coordinate 86,498,765 of NC_089845.1, read as the reverse complement.
GGGGGGGACGGTGGGGGGTAGTGGGGGGAGAGAAAGATTTCTCTCACTCTCCCCCCCACTACCCCCACTGCCCTCAGCTTACCCCCACCCCCTACCGAGCCTGCTCGGACCAGTAAGCAGTTACTCGAGAAGAGCGATGCTTGCTCAAGTAACTGCTTTATCCAAGCCTGCTCACTCATCTCTAGATGCAACGATTTTTGGCAGATTTTCATCTCCATTTTTCAAAAGCTATAAGTTTTTTTTCCATCGACATGGCCATAGCGAACTGTGGTTTTTATTGATGCCATTTTTGAGTACATAGACTATATTGTAAAACTTTTATAATTTTTTTTTTATGATAGTAGGGAGAGAAAACACATCAATTCTGCCATACATTTTTTTTTAATTACATAGGGGGTCACTAATATACTTTGCCTATTTATGACCTAAAGAATGGTCAAATTTTAAGTTTGTACAACAACAGGAAGTCAGAGAATTAGATTTGGTACATTACATAGGGGGTCACTTACCTTTACACTTAGCATTAAATAATCAAGTTGCGACCCCTTTACTTTTCCTATGTAGGACCTAAGTAATAGTCATGCCAAGTTTCACATTTGTACAACAGCGGGAAGTAAGAGAATTAGTGGCGAATCAATCAGTCAGTCATTAAGTATTTTTGCCTTTGTATATATAGATAAGATTGACAGAGTACATTTTTTTATTTTATCCTTGTAACAATATTTTAATAACTGTACTGTTACATTTGTGTGGGCAAATAGCCACCGGGCTCACACAAACGTGACCCAAAAGACATGGTTTAGGACCAAGGAAGCAAAAGCGAACAGCGACTGGACATACTGGCAGAAACACCAAAAGGACAGAGAACTGCAACCTGTGGACTGGACTCACAGACAGTCATTACCTAGGACAAATGGCCAACACACTTGCCAAGCATCTCCGCACGCTAAGGCCTTAGTCACACAGGCATTTTTTCCCGCATGACGGATGTGCATCCGCAAATCGAGTGACCGGGGCCGAAAAATCGCCCGAAAAAACTGCTCCTAGCCGCGTTTCAATAGAAACGGGCCGGAGCTGTCCAGCGCATTGAATTCAATGGAGCCGGCAATACAGCCGGCTCCATTGAAAGCAATGGGCTGCGGGCAATCTCACGATGAATTTTCGGGAAGGGCTTAAAAATATAAGCCCTTCCCTGAAATTCATCCAGAAATGTGTGAAAACAAAAAAATATATATATATACTCACCTGGTCCCGGCAGACGGAGTTCAGCCGCGGCCGGCCGGCAGTTCTCCTGAACTGCTCTGAGTAGTATTCAGCAGCCGGGGATTTAAAGTCCCCACCTGCTGAATGAGCTGCCTCTGATTGGTCATGAATGGGTGAGTGAGTGCTGCCTCTGATTGGATCAGCGCAGGGACGAATCAGGGTCAGCTCTCAGCTGAATGATTGTTACAGCTGTGGCAGAGGAGAATGATTTGTCTACTATATGTTCTCAATGGGGTCGGCGCTGCTGCCGCCGGCCCCATTGAGCGCATATAGAGAAGAGAACAGGAATCGCAGATAGGTGCGATCTGTGATTTCTGTTCTATAATTTATCGGACGAGTGCATAAAAAGCGCTCATGTGTCCGATACCATTGCAAAGCAATGGTTCTCTAAGATCGCAGATCGCATGCACAGGCGCAGGTCGCACGGAAATCGCCCGTGTGACCGAGGCCTAAAGCAGATGGAATAGCTGAAATATAAACACAAGGGATTAGTTCATGAATTGGCCAAGTCACTTAAGCCGCTAGCCCAGCGATCAAGAGTCCTTGTGTCTCGTGGTCCTCTAACAAGACACATGATCCAGCAGCACAGGACACAGTTTACACAGCAAGCTGCAACACCAAGGTAACAGGACACAAGTCACACAGCAAGCTGCACACAGAACACAAACCACACAACAAGCTGCACACAAAGGTAACAGAACACAAGCCACACAGAATGAAACATGACTGCTCACACTGGACACCAAACAGACACTGAAAGAGGCCTGTATTTATATATGAGCTCAGACCCTGGAGACTAGCTGGCCAGAGCAAACCACACACTGCCAGCTAAACTATCCCTCACCTGTGAATGTGTGCTCCTGAAACCCTGTAGAACAACAGACTCTAGCAGCACAAATCTGACATATACCTTGTAAGCATAACATATGTTTTATTTATCGTATTCGTAAGGCATCATGGTATTCAAAGTAACAGACTATATGTACTCCTGTCAGACATAAGTTTAAAACCACTTGCCTAATAATGTGTAGGTTACCTTTGTGCAAACGAAACAGCTCTTATCTGTGGAGGCTTTGCCTCTGCAAGACTTGTGAAGGAGTCCCATGGTATCAATTTTTGCAGTGCTTGAGAACACATTATTCTAATGAAAGAAGCTACTGTCATTAATAAAATGCTGTTAACATGAAGGGATGTACTTGGTCTGCAACAATCTTTAGGTAGGTGGTATGTGTCAAAGAAACAATCACATGAATGCAGAGACTCAAAAACTGCCAGCAGGACACTGTCCAGAGCTTCACAGTGCTTCTGTCGGTTCTCCTTCTTCTCCTGCATCATGGTGCCACTCTTCCACGGATAAACAATACACACTCACTTGGCCATTCAAATGATGTAACAAAAAATGTAATTCATCAGATCAAGCCACTTTCTCCATGGCTCCATATCCTAGTTCTGATGCTCGTGTGCATTAACATAAAAATAAAGCCCCTGTTAAAATATAACTTTTAATGAATATGCATTAATATTGGTGGCCAAAAACAAAGGATTTTCTCTGAGAGTTCTATGTCTTTTGTGAAATTGGCTTTAAGTTCTAAAGGAAGGTTTACTCTGTATGTAAGTCTATTACTTAATTACATTTTCTTTAAGAATTATGTGAGATATATGCTTTTTTAATTGCATTTTATGACATTACTTATCTGTCCGAATGTAGTGGAGTCTATATCACAGGGGTGGGAGATCAGGTCCTATTGCTGCCCCCCAAATTTTTTCCCCCTGCCCGGATGGATCCCCTGTGATGTAAAATAGCATTCAGCTGTAATTGCTTCTTTATTTTAGCATGTATGGGTGGAGCTAGTAGTGCTCCATGTCTGTATACCGCAGGGGTCTTTCCTCCTCTCAGGGATTGGTGGGTATGTCGGAACAGTAGTAAACTGACACACCTCACTGGATGGAGCTAGCAATGTAATGCGAGATGACATAATGTAGGAAGTACTTGAGTAAGTTGTATGATATCTACTTCCACTGTGCTCCATTTTGGGTGGTTCAGAAGCTAATCAGCTGACATAGAGGGAGATGGAGCATAAAGTCATGTGACCAATGATGCAGACTGCATTCCTTCCCACCCCTTCCTAATCCTAACAAGGTAATATGTCTGTGAAGGCAGTTATTTGACCAGGATTGGCTGATCCCACCAAGACCCTTAATGGGGGCGATACTTATTCTGGGCCTCGCTGGTGGTGCTTTTGTTATTTTGCTGGTTCTACTATCTTTACTGGCATGTATGTTAGGTCTGCTGTTCAGACTTGCTCTTCTCTCCCTGTTTCTGGCAGACATGGCCATTGCTCTACTTTCTTTTTGGCTTGAACTTCTACATACTTTCAGGTATTCTAGCTCAGCTGTAGGGCTAAGCCAATCATTGCCCTATTTAACTGAGCTGCGAATCCTCCCCCATTTGCCTCGGTGTTTTTGTATGTTTGCTTCTGACAACCAGCTTAGGTCTCATCTCTGTTTGCTTCAGCTGTGCTTATCTTGTGCCTTTTTGGAATTTGTGTGTTTATGGCTCTCTAGTCTTTGTACATTCCCAGTCTTGTATCCCACTTCTTGTTTCTCAGTCTTGTCCATGTACTCTTGTCTTTTGCCTTCCCGTACCTGCACCACTCTTGGTCCTGTTCTGTGTTATTGGTGTATGCTGTGATGTCTTCTGTGTTCCTCCAGGTCCTAGTGGAAAATCGTGGGGCTGTTCTTATCAGGATGCCTACCCTGCTTCTAGGCAGGGTTGACCCTTATCTCCCTGATTAGCATAGGGCACGGTTTTGCATCTCTGTTACACATCACCAGTCTGCTTCTCATCATCTGGTACCAAAGCCTCTGTTAACCAAGAGTCAGCTGTCAACCTCACCTGAAATGGTCCTACGTCAAACAGGTATGTTGACCCAGTGGGTCCACACTAGCGGTCCTTAACAGTATATCTATACTATCTTATCTCCTGATGAACGTTTTTCTGAAGTAAACCGCATTGAAAAGATATTATTAGGGCTAACTGTACAGACTAATCAGCACAGTACTAGCAGTGGTTTACCTCAGCCAGAGAGCAAAGACTATCAGTATGCATAGTCAGTAATAGGGTAGAACTTACTGAGAGTGTGCTGCATTGTGAGCAAATGCTACTGAGTGTGCTCTGATATAAATCAAGACCAGATACTATCAGGGCTAACAATACAGATGTATCCGCATAGGCACTAGTACTATATTATATGCATATATTTATATTTTTATATAGTAATGAGAAAAACAAAAATAAACCCTCTTTTAATTCTATAGTTTTATGTATCAGGATATAACAAAAAGACATTTGAACAAATACAACCTCTAATGAACAACAACACATGACAAATTACACCGTATCATTATTTAATTAACAAAAACTAGACCAAAATGCAGAAGCAATGTATGAAAATTAAGTACATCCCATGAATCAATAGCTTACAGATTCAACTTTAGCAGCAAAAATGTGAAGTAATCATTTTCTGTATAACTTTGTCAATCTGTCATATCATTCTGGAGAAATTTTGACCCAGTCTTCTTTATAATATTGCTTCAGTTCATTGAGGCTTGTGGGCATTCTTTTATGCACAGTTCCCTTAAGGAACTGCCATACTTAATACTGCCATAGTATTTCAATTGCATTGATATCTGGACATTGGCTGGGCCATTGCAACACCTTGATTCTTTTCTTTTTCAGCTATTCTGCTGGTTTGCTTAGGATTATTGTCCTGTTGCATGAGTAAGTTTCAGCCAAGCTTTTGCATAGATGACCTTACATTTGACTCTAGAGTACTTTGGTATACAGAGGAATTCATGCTCAACTTAATGACTGCAAAGTGGCCAAGTCCTGTGGCTGTAAAGCAAGCTCAAATCATTATTCCTTCACCACTGTGCTTGACAGTTGGTATGAGGTGTTTGTGTTGATATGCAGTGTTTGGTTTTCGCCAAATGTGGTGCATTATGGCCAAACATCTGCACTTTGGCCTCATCTGTCCAAAGGGCTTTGGTGCAGAAGTTTTTTTGTTTTCAGATGCTAACTAAAGCTTTGCTTTCATGTTCCTTTTAGAAAGAAAGGCTATCCCCCAGCAACCCTTCCAAACAAGCCATATTTGTTCAATTTTTCCTAATTGTACTGTCATGAACTTGAACATTTAGCATGGTAACTAAGGCCTTTAGATGTAGCACTTGGATTTTTTGCAATTTCTCTGAGCATTGCATGGATTGACTATAGGGTGAATTTGCTTGGATGTTCATTTCTGGGAAGATTGTAAACTGTCCTAAATGTTTTCCACTTGTGAATAATCTTTCTCACTGTAGAATAATGGACTCCAAATTGTTTTGAAATGGCCTTATAACCCCTTCCAGTTTGGTGGGTATCAACAAATACTTGTCTAAGATCATTACTGATGTCTTTCCTCACTGGCAATGCGTTTAACCCCCTCCCGCTCCAGAACGTACATTTACGTCCTGGAGCGTCGGGGTACGTATGCAGAGAGGTCGCAGGGCGACCTCTCTGCATACAGCATGGCCGTCAGCTGTTTACTACAGCTGACACCTGTGGGCAATAGCCGCGATCGGCCGTTTAAATGCCACTGTCAATTCTGACTGCGGTAATTAAAGCCCCCGAATGCTGTTCGGGGGTCCTATACCCCCCCACGGTGAGATCGGGGGAGCCGTGCAGGTGTCATGGCTGCCAGGGGCCTTCTGACAGGCCCCATGGCTGCCTTGCGAGACTGCCTATCAAGCCATCCCCATGGGGTGGCTTGATAGGCTGCCTGTCAGAATGCAGTATGACGTAATGCTATAGCATTACGTCATACTGCAGGAGCGATCAAAGTATTGCATATTGTAGTCCCCCAGGGGGACTTAAAAGTAAAGTAAAAAAGAGCAATAAAGTTTTTTTTTAATTGTAAAAAAAAAGTAATAAAAGTTTAAATCACCCCCCTTTTGACATATCTATAATTAAAAAGTCTAAATAATAAAATAAAAATACATATTTGATATCGCCGTGTCCGTAAAAGTCCAATCTATCAAAGTAGCACATTATTTACCCCACACGGTGAACATCGTCCGAAAAAAAAAATAAAGAACGCCAGAAATGCACTTTTTCAGTCACCCTGTCTCCCAGAAAAAACGCAATAAAAAGCGATCAAAAAGTCGTATGTATTCCGAATTCATACAAACAGAAACTACAGATCATTCTGCAAAAAATGAGCTATCGCTGTACGTCGTCGACGGAAAAATAAAAAAGCTATTGTGCGCACTAGATGACTGCAGAAAATAATTGAAAAAAATTAAATGTCTTTGAAAAAAAAAAGAGTAGCATAGTAAAAAAAAAGGTACAAGTTTGGTATCATAGCAATCGTACTGACCCATAGAATAAAGTTATCATGTTGTTTTTGTTGCAGTTTGTGCGCCGTAGAAACAAGACGCACTGAAAGTTGGCGGAATGTTGTTTTTTTTTTCATTTTACTCCACTTAGAATTTATTAAAAGTTTTTCAGTACATTATATGGTACATTAAATAGCACCATTGAAAAATACAACTCATCCCGCAAAAAAACAAGCCCTCATACAATGACGTCGATGGATAAATAAAGGAGTTATAATTTTTTTAAGGGCGGGAGGAAAAAATGAAAATAGAAAAAAAAAGGGCCGCGTCTTGAAGAGGTTAAACACACCTGAATGCTCTGGACAAGCAAACTGCCCAAACTACTGCTTTTATAGAGGTGGTCGCTCTTGCTGATGATCAATTGATCAAGGGCATTTGATTAGCAGCACTGACTGCTACTTACCCTTTTAATTCATATAGAAGCAGTAAGGATATACTTAATTTTTCTCATACTGCTTTTTCAGGGAAAGGATAGACAATAGATCATAGAGTGTCCACCTTCTGAGCACGAAAAAGAGATTGTCTTTAATTTTTGGGGAAACCTAGGATTAAAGCTAGCTCTACACTTTCAATAACTGTTGACCCAAAAATATAAATGCTCTGTTTGGCCCAGTATTAGTGTGTTCTGAGGAAGAATTCTGAGAGGATTCGAAAGCTTGCAATAAGATCATGTATTTTTGTTAGACTTTAAAAGGTATCGTATCTACAAGATTACTTGGTTTCTCTTACTGAGAACGATCACCTATATATAGATAACACAGGGTCTGTCAATTACAACAGATGATAATCACAGGTTATCTACTCCCACCTCCTGACTTCTGCACAGGTCACAGAGCATGCCCACAACAGTCTCCCATAGGAGTTAATGAGTCAGCTCCTGTCCATTACATGAATCTTTCATATCTGCACCTCAGGCAAAATGGCCACCCCCATAGTCATGTACAGAAAACAGAATGTTAGAACTCTACAATCAGAAAATAAAAACAAATTTAAAAAATGGAATATGGTTTGCTATCTGGTTTTAATTATTAAAAAATATATATTGGTGGTACATCCCTTTAAGCTAAATCAGTTTTCTTCAACAATCAACATCACGCTAAATGATGTAGTGCCTTGCTCTACAGTCATGTAAACTACTTCCATTGGTGTTTCTCAGTCCCAAGATAAACTTTTTTTTTCTATAGCCCTAATGACACTTTCTATACTCCTGCAAATAACTTCATTGTAAATAGAATGCAACATACAAGCAACTTTATATAAGTTATATCAGTCTATCTTATAAAGAAACAAATAGACATCATTTCAACGCATGACACTGGGAAATTGCTGTTGGGCATGTCAAGATAGTAACATTTACTCCTGCATAGAATAAGTGCCAAGTTTGAATGTTTTTTTCAAGTAAACAACATTAAATCAAGAGCAATCAAAAGGTTACTTCCAGCACAATATAAAAAAATATATTTTTTCCCTGTTCCTAGGTAACTAAAAGGGGTCTAATCAAATACATGTCAAGTGTTCCGAGTGTTGTCCAGAAATACGTTATGAAATGAAAAGGTAAAAATGATATTAAGGCAGTATTCTTTGTATGTGTATTTTTATCTTATTTCTTTTCTACACCGTCTATACAGATTATTGGATGAACTGAGGTAAAAAGTGACTAAAAGCTCTTCATTGTGCATATTGCAATGAAAACTTTGACAAGTAACCTTGTACTGCACTTAAATGTCTATTAAGCAGACTAATTAAATATTAAACATCGCAGACTTTAGTGCATTGTAGGTCCACAAGAACATATTTCATCTCTCTCACTTACAGACAACTGTTGTGATATCATTAGACCTCATCAATATGAGATACGGTTTTATGTTTTTGTCAGATTTATATTGTACAATGATGAAATTAACTGCACTTTTGATCAGTACAGAATCTTCAGCACTGCGGTCACTCACGCTTTTTCAACCATTACAATAGGTTAAGACTATTGCTAATGATATTGTATGTTGAAATGGGCTGATTTAGCCAACTTTTATCTAATGTGTAGCCTTCTTAATAGAGATGAGTGAGCATACTTGCTAAGGGCAATTACTCGATCGAGCATTGCCCTTAGCGAGTACCTGCCCACTCGGAAGAAAAGATTCGGCTGCCGGCGGCGGGTAGGAGGGAGTGGCGGGGGAGAGCGGGGAGGAACGGAAGGGAGATCTCTATCTCCCTCTCTCCCCCCGCTAACCCCTGCTCACTGCCGCAACTCACCTCTCACCTGCGCCGGCAGCCGAATCTTTTCTCCCAAGCGGGCAGGTACTCGCTAAGGGCAATGCTCGATCGAGCAATTGTCCCTAGCGAGTATGCTCGCTCATCTCTACTTCTTAGCTAAATAAAAATGTTATGTTGAATTATATATTTTCAAGTATTTTCAGTCTGAGTTGTATACACTTCTCAATGCACTTTGGCTGAAGGACAGTAGATGTATTCTTTTCAGAAAAATTCTTAAAATAATTGGGAAACATCTAATATTTTTAAATTTTTAGATCAGTTGTCATGAGTCGAGAATCTAAGTAGTATATTCTTCTATAGTTAAATAGCACAAGAAGGAAAAAGTAAGGGAGCTCTTTCGAAACTGGATTTCTGTATTGACTTTCCAGGCTGTAAAGTACATAAGGAAGCAGCCATGAACTACAGGGATGGAGCATGCTTTTAGGGATAAGAAGGGGCTGGGGTTAAATTTGATTAAAAAGGGGCATTACCTTTAAGGATGAAAAGTGAGGAGAGTGGGAGGGGTGGCACATTCTGCAGATTGACATCAGTACATGAAGTCTGAGGAGAATCTAATGTTCCTCTATGTGTATACATATTTTATTCCTCGGTTCATCTGAAGTAAGCACAACTTCATAAAATTTTCCAGGCGAACAACACGTAAACACCTGTACCAAATTAACTCAATAGGAGTATTTCTCCCATAGTGAGTATTCCCTAGATGAGCACCAATCCTGCTCCTAAACTGTCTCCTGGTTTTACCTACATATTCTATGGAGCAAGAGCATCTACAGAGACAAACAACACCCTCTGTCTCACAACTACAAAATCTTGTATGTAGTAAACTTCATTAGTAGGGTGTCTTTCACACGGGCGACAAAATCGCATGACTATCTCGTGATGCGACAGCCCTACAAATGGCATGCATTTGAAGAACATGCTTTCCAATGGGTTCCTTTACATTAGCAATGCTTTTTAATCTGCTAAATTGGGATAAAAAAAATTGCGACATGCTCTATACAGCGGCGATTTGCAATGTTCTGTAGCCCATGTTTCCCTATGGAACCTTCCTCTGTGTTGCATCGCATCGCACAAAAATGCGGTTTTCGTGCAGTGCAATGCAACTTTTACAGTAGAAAATCCTACTGTTTATCCTAAAATAACCCCTAGCTGCATTAAAAAAAAAAAAAATACATTACCTAACAAGCACTGTCCTCTTTGCCGCACTTCTCTTCCAAAGCTCCGCAACACTTGTCTGCAGTTTTCAGCCAGAGCTTCCTGATCAGGGGGTTCAGAAATCCTGCCTCCAGGAAGCGCTGGCTCTGATTGCTTCTTGAACACTGTGCCTCAGCCAATCACCGCAGCACTTGATGAACCAATCACAGTCATCGCATTGAATGGCTGTGATTAGTTCATCGAGCAATGCAGTGATTGTCTGAGCCACGGCGCTCGAGAACCAATCAAAGACAGTGCTTTTTGGAGGCGGGATTTTTGAACCCCCTCACCAGGAAGCGCTGGCTGAAGACTGCAGACAAGTGTGCCAGAGGTTTGGGAGGAGAAGTGCAGTGGAGCATACAGCGCCTGTTAGGTGATAAACTGTTTTTTTTTTCTTTTTTTATGCAGCTAAGGCTTATTTTTGAGGTAGGGCTTATATTTCAAGCCATCCCCCCGAAAATCTCAGCAAAAGAACGCCACAAAATCGCCATGAGTAAACACAGCGGTATCGTACAGAACACAGCTGCGATATTGCTGCAATTTTCTCATGGCGATATAGCTGTCGCTCAACTGAAAGAGGCTTAATATAATTAACAACAGATTTCATTTGCAAGATAAAAGGGCACGCAATACGCCTACTGCACTTAAACATGCCAATGGGTTTTCGATTTAACCAACTGTTCGCTGGTCGGGGGGTTTGTTAATGGCTACAAACCAATCTATCTATAAGCAACCTTCCTTTACCAAAGATGTATTGTGGTATATCAGAAATAATTTGCTGGAGATCCTTGTCCGTAGTCAAAAAAATAAAAAATAAATAAATATATATATATATATTGTGGGGATATAGCTCGGTAGGCGTGCGGGTTTCTTGATACACAGAGACGGAACACCAGCAGATGCAATCCAAATACAGACGTGGCCTGCGTTTATTTTATACCAGCAACATAAAAAGTCTAACCTTAACTTCAGGCAAACAAATGATAGTCCCTAATACAGATATCAGGTAAACAGGCAATAGTCCAGATATCAGGTAAACAGGCAATAGTCCAGATATCAGGTAGACAGGCGATAGTCCAGAGCCCAGCACTCAGGTTGCACCTAGCCGGTGCAGCGCACAGCAGGGCTTCTACCTCCAAGCCAGTCACACAGGCTGCCAGGGTCCAGCAGCCATCTTAGCTCCCTCTGTGTCTCTGCACCTGCTATTTAAAGGCACCTTTAGTTTGGCTCAGTCTCAGCACCTGGGCTGATTGGCCTTGCCCACACCCTGGAGTGGAGGAGGTGAAAGAGCGAGACATGACCCTCCTCCAGTTTCCTTATGTATAATACCGGAACCGAGGGGCGACGTAGCGACTATCCACCACTACACCCCTCAGTATCTCACAATATATATATATCTATATATAGATATATATATCTATATATAGATATATATATACTCACCTCTCCGCCGCTGCCGTGTAAATATTCCCCACGATGAGTACTCTTGTCACTGAACACTGTGACAGCACTGTGGGGATATCTAACTTTTTAAATTCGATTTTGCTCCCTCAGGGCTCATTCAGACGAGCTTATTTATGTGCGTACAATCATACATAATCACATGTCTATTAGAACCATTTGTTTCCTATGGTGTTTTACAGGCATGCAAACGCATGCACCTGCAAAAGATAGGACATGCATGCGCATAGGTCCGTGCTGCACATTAATATTTCCTGCTGGGAGTCCCCTCATCATTGAACACTGTGACAGCTCTGGCACAGTGTTTAGTAATGATGGCACTCCCCGTGGGGAGTAAATAATTCCCTGCCACAGCTGTTACATAATTCACTGAATGGCTGAGCGCTGCCTGTGATTGGCTGAGCACTGTGACCAATCACAGGCAGCGCTCAGCTGTCATTTATTGAGAACGCTTAATAAATGGCTGAGCGCTGCCTGTGATTGGCTGACTGCTAAGCCAATCAAACACAGCTCTTTCAGCAGGCGGGGATTTTAAATCCCCGGCTGCTGAAAGAGCTTCAGAGCAATGCAGGGTGACCAAGTGGCTAGACGCGCCCGAGACCTGACAGTGGTGGAGAGGTAACTGAGTATATAATTTAAAAAAAATTTTTACACCTGCTAGGGATGATTTTCAGGTAAGTGCTTGTATTTAAAGCCCTTTCCCGAAAATCACTGCAGGGGTTACTGGCAGCCCATTGCAGTCCAAAGCAATGGGAATGGAGCTCTGTTCATGCATGTTTTGACATGTCCATGGACGTGCGAATTTGTGTGCACATACGCATGTGCAATTGCACGCTCATGTGAATAATGCCTAAGGTGTCAGTGTAGCAGATAGAAACATTATCTGCCCCTATATCTCTAGCAGAAATTAATACTGCTATTAAGTCACTTAAACCACATAAAACTCCTATCCTTGATGGTTTAGCAAATAATTACAATAACATTTTTCAGTCTGCCTTATCCCCTCATATCCTTTTTCTTTTTAACAATATACAAACAATGGGTAGAATCCCAAAAGAGATGTTACACGCCATGATTATTACCCTCAAAATCATGAAAAATCCCAGATGCACATGAAAACTTCCGTCATACATAATTACTTTACATGGACTTAAAAATATATTCAAAGATATTAGCCATTAGGTTGGTGGATATTTTCCAAGATCCTGAAGGATTTGTTAAGGGTAGGTACTTGGTTGGAAATACTATTGTGGAAGAGAACACAAAATAAGTTTTTTTTGTGGATGTCATAATTATAGCCCTTACCAACCCAGAATCTTTACTACCTGTAGTGTTATAAGTAGTAAATAAATATAGTATAATCTCTTATTGCAAGCTAAACATCACTAAATCCTAAATCTTAGGTATGTATATGCCTGACTCTGTTATTTCCAGTTTAAAAAGCAAATTCTTCTTTCCCTAGGTATCGGACTCACTTACCTATTTAGGGTTTAACCCTTTGCAATCCAATTTTGGATTCAGGGTTTCCTAGGGGGCTTTCTCTTTCTGCCATTATACAATGGCGCCATCTGCTGGCTAGAGGTAGTACTGCGGTATCTGACATGCCGGAAAGGCCCCCGACAACAGAGCGGCCAGTAATCTACAGTAAGAATACCTTGTCAGATGTATTCCGACATTAGAGCTGTACAACCTTCAATGAGAATGTTTTCAGACGTCAGACAGTGGATTGGAAAGGGTTAAACGATCCTACTATTTGTGAATAAATATATTCCATTACTCTAAAATATTGAGCATGATTTAACCAATTTTCCTAAATATGAACCATCATTGGTCAGCAGAATATCAACCATTAAGATGTTTATACTTCAAAAAGTCTTATATATATTTAGGAATCCCCCTACCCCTGTTTCTGTTTCTAAGCTTCATACACTATGAAAAATTCTTAATAAACATGTTTGGAAAGAGCAACGCCCTCATGTGGCAGCCCACACTTTATATCTTCCCATTCATAAAGGCATATTAGGTTTAACAAAGGTTTCTTATTATTTGTATGTGACCATAATTGATCAAGCCAGACATTGAAAAGCCAATCCATCACAAAGCACCTGCCGATGTTATATTATGGCTAATAACTTCGGAATTTTATGTACCTGAATCTCCTAATATTAATATTGAGATCACAACATGGAAATCCATAATAATTTTCAAATCTATTATCCCCTTCAGACTGAATTACCCTTACAGGTGATACCCTTAATTATTCCAAATATCTCAATTAGTAACGGGATTACTGCAGAGATAATTTAAATCTTAGACATATGGGAAGGCAATCACCTAATATCCTCTAATGGCATTTTTGCTAAATTTCACATTCTTAACAAAGCTTTTCATAAATTCCTCAGAATACTCTATTTTATTACTCAAACTCCTAATCTGTGTTCTATTTCCAAAATTATGTTTGAATTAGTGTTCTTTAATTTAAATAAAGTTGCCAAAGGCATTTCAAGACTTTATACGGTTATTCAGAATAGATCTTTGGGGTTGAGCCCTTGCTTACTCCATTGGGAAAGAGATCAAGGTATCTCTATGGGCATAGAAGACTGGAATAAAACATTTATGCTAGCGAGCTCGCTTTCAAAATGTGGAGTTGACAAGGAAGTGTATCTATCCTTGGTATTTCACTCCTATTTGCTTTGCAGCTAATTATTCTACCAGTTCAGATAAATGCTGGAGATGCTCTGGTAGTAAAGGAACCTTGAAACACTTGTTTTTGGGATTTCTCATGTATTAACTGCTTTTGAAACCAAGTTAAATTCTTTCTTGAAAATGCTTTAAGTATTTCAATAATATGGAGATGCCCCTTAGTACTGCTGCATGTGGGTGTTGCAAGTTTAAACCCTACTGATAAGACCATAGTCTTCCATATCCTAGTAGCAGCAAAGGCTTTGATTGCAAAACTTTACAAAATGACTAAGGTCCTGCAATGGCTGAGCTTACTGCCTATGTTAGCAAAACTTTTTTTTAAGTGGATACATTCACCATTTTATTGTTCTATCTTGTGTTAGCATTACATAAATTCATTGAGTTTTTAGATAGAACCTTATTGGATGTATTCCATATTTACCAGGAACCTGTTTACCTTGTTATGTTTATGGCTTTTTTATTTAATTAAAAAAAGAAATCAAGCTCTTTATATGTAAAATTATTTATAAGCTACAATTGTCGTTTGATGAGACTTTGAATCATTATTTAAAATTGTGACATTGTAACAATCCGTTCTTGCTCAATAAAATTTATTTTAAAAAAGTAATCAAAAAGTTATATGCACCTTAAAAGCTACTGCTTGCCGCAAAACATAACCCTTCACTAGAAAAATGAAAAACTTAGAAGACTCAGAATATAGTAACACAAAACAATTTTAAAAAAGTTTTTTACTTTTAAAATTAGTAAAACAAAAAGCTATGTAAATTAAGCATCTCCGTAATCAGTAGTTAAAATTTCATTTTTACTGGACATTGAACACTGAAAATGAAGCCCAAAAAACAATGGCACAATTGCATTTTTTGCATTTGACCATACCCAAACATTTTATAAATGCGTTATATGGTATGTTATATGGTACCATTAAAAGAAGGAATTTGTCCTGCAAGGGGTAGGCCTTTATTTGGTTATTTAGACAGAAAAGTTATGCTGTTTGAAAGTGAAAACAAAACTATAAAAATGAAAAAAGATATTTGGCTGCGGCACCAAGGAGTTAAATATTTCCAACTATTTTGCTGCAGTAGAGTCTGTATAATTCCTTCACACAGCTGGTTGTCCTGCTGCTTCTGACATAGATGTAACAGCATACTGCTCCTGCTTTTGACAACTCCTTCTGCGCTACCCCTCCCTTCTCTTAGCGTTAGATATGGCAGTAATGAGGAGGACTGACTACACTAAATTATTTCCAGAATAATCTCGCTTCTAATTTATAACCCCCAATTATCTTCGCAATTAGACTCAATAAAAATATGTTCTCCTAATTCATAGTACAAGACAAAAGTGCATTAGAAAGGATGTATAGTCTGCCTATTGTCCAGTAGTGTGCTTCCTGCGCACAGTAGATGCAGGGCTAAGTAGCTCATTGTCACTGGAACAATTTAACTCGTAAACTGTAGTTCCAGTTATCTCACATGTTGAGAGATTAATAAATACATCGCTCAATGATGGAAAAGAATTACAAATACAGATGTATTTATGTGTCTATGAGGCACATGCAGGGAATGAAGAGACATAGGATAATTTAAACTACAGCCTGATATCTCTGTACATAGATATCTCCCACAGGTACCAAAAAACAATGTTAATATTTTGCAATGCAAGCAAGAAGTAAAAAAACTGCTACGTACAAAGACATAATTTCCTAGCATGTCTGCATGGCATGCTACATTAGCACACTACACATTCATCTTGTAGGGGGATGGCTGTGCTATGCAAATAATGTAGAGAACAGTGTTTTGCTACATTATTAGCTAAGTGCACTAATCAGCATATTAAAGTTGCGACATCTGTAAATAAAGCACAGACTCTTTATTATTACCACAGATCCAAAGTGCATGAATGCAAATGTGACTGCTGGCACAGCCCAGGAGGACTCAGCAGAGAAGAGAAGTCCATTATCTGATGTGGATTGTGACATATTGCATCAAAAGTTAAGAAGAGTAATTTACACACAGCACAAAGGCTAAGAGGGTACGCTTGTGACAAACTACAGGACTTCCTGCCAGAAGGGAGTGGAATTAAGTCTCACAGAAAACCTCAACTACCAAATAATAATTTTATTAGTAACTGCTGCAATGTAATATATATATATATATGTGTGTGTGTGTGTGAATTTCAATAATGATGAATTTTAACTGCTCATAAAATCCCTCAAGTGTTTGTACAAACATGGCATATGATGGCATATGATGGCATATGTTGCACATACACGCAAAGTTTCCACTGCAGATTTGTGCACTGGAAATATGCGGAGTGTACAGTGCAGGCCAATAAATGAGATTTCAATAACACTCTCATCCACACTTTGTGGGGAAACAAAAACCACAATGTTAAATGACCTGCAGTGCATATTTTAAACCACAGCCTGTCAATTTATGCTCTAGATTTGTTGCAGATTTTTCTATTTGAATTCAATCAGAAAGTCAAAATCTTCAACAAATCGCAATTGTTGCAGATGCTGCTGCAGATTTTCAATGGATCCACAGTAAAATCAAAAATAATTAAGAAGAAAACATTCCACTCACCTTCTTCATCTTCTCCCTGCTCGCTCCTCTACAGAATGTTGTCTGATTCTTGGCTGTTCTCTGCTTCCTGGCCCTCAACAATAATGTGTTGTACAGACATGTAACTGTTGAGGCTAGTCACAGGATTTTCAGAAATTGCATGGGATGAGACGTCAGGAGAGACTAATGGGGTACCTGACAAGCCTCTCTATGTGAGTGGGGGAAATTTACTTGATATTTTTCTAAGCTTTTCCATAGCGGCAAATTTGCAAACAAATCTGCACTAAAATGGTAGGGATTGACTCCAGACAGATTTTCCTCAACACTCCATGTGAACATACTCTTAAACTTCACTCAAACTTCTAATTCTAATATGTTCTAAACAGCAGTCACATTAACACATCTTTTTCTGTTTCATAACATTTACGAAACTTTATATTCATATTAAAAAAAACATGATAATTGGCACTACATGTAATTTCCTGGGCATCATCAATGGAATTCTGCACATCTAGTACACCAGCCTCTCTTTTCCTATTTAGAACTCACTTAAGTGATGTCTGTAATTACATGCAAATTATGCTTTCCTGGTCTTGCCAAAAATATGCTAAGAGAATTGCCCATTATGTAAAAAATAAAGAACAGAAAGTTAGATGCTTGTAAAACAAAAGTTACAAAACTTTGAGAAACATTGCAAAGTTCAGCATGAAAGATATGAGATGACATGAAAAAATCTGACTGGTCAGCATGGATAACATTTCTAGTTTTCTTACTGCAATAGGTTTCACAAATATTCCCTCTTCTTTCATAGTGATAAAGTTTGCAATAATTTGCTACATCTACAGTATACACTGCAGGACTGAAGATGGTGCTTTTCTAACAACATTAATTCTAAGTGATTCCCAGTGGATGTAAAATGGACTTTTGCAGCCTGATGAAACCTGGCAACTTCCTTGCATTTGGGCAGCAGAACAAGTGCAGAGGATGATCTATATTAATTTTATGATTGTTTTATTTTAATAAATATTTATGAATTGCTGAACCTCCTGCATCCTTCTATTGGCCTCTATTTTATCTTCAATTCCATCAGGATATGGTGCTAAGTAATGCAAGTCCCTCTTAGCAATGCCAAGCCACACTATTCTGCACATTCAGACAGGTCAGCTTAGTAGGAAACTATTTATTTCTTTTAGCTTAGAAAGTTTTCAGTGAGCAGTTTTGCAGAAATAGTGTCTGTAAACTGTACCAGTTGCCTGAAGCATGTTTTGGTGATTGGAACATAACTGTTTAGAAATGTAAGGAATCAGCCTAAGTATTTATACAGTAAGGGTGTATGCCCATGGACGGAATCACTACGCGTATCCTGCTGCGGAAAACCGCGCATTTTTCCGCAGCTATTAGGTTCTATTGAACCTAATAGCTTTCTGCCTGCCAATGCTCACATGCAGAAATGTACCATGGATTTCCGCAAGCTGGAAAAAAAACGCTGATTTACGCCGCAGGCGGTCTCCATTAATATAGTATTAATGGAGAATGCAGAAATCCGCAATCACTCGCAGCACTCGTGGGCATGAGCCCTAAAGCTGCACATACTCATTAGACTGGGTTCACGCATTGGTTTTGGTCTCTGTTTAATGTATATGCTGGGTTGTATGCATTAAACTGAGGCTGTGACGGATGCCTACCAGTGGCATCCACCACCCATAGACTAATATGGGATACATTTAACAGATATGTTGTAAGTAGAGATGAGCGAACACGTTCGGCCCCGCCCCTTTTTCGCCCGAACACCGAACTTTGCGAACACTTCAGTGTTCGGGCGAAAAAGTTCGGGGGCCGCCGTGGCAGCGCGGGGGGGTGCGGCGGGGAGTGGGGGGGAGAGGGAGAGAGAGAGGGCTCCCCCCTGTTCCCCGCTACTGCCGCCCGCGCCGCCGCGCATCTCCCCGCCCCCCGGCGGCACCCGGACACTTACGCGCGAACACTGCAGTGTTCGGCGAAGCCGGTGTCCGGGTGCGGATGTGTCCGTAACGGACATGTTCGCTCATCTCTAGTTGTAAGTTTTTTTTATAACAAATCTGTTAAGCAGATGACATTATAGCCTATGAGTGATGAATGTGACTGCTAGGTAACCATTTAACAGATCCGTCATCCATAGGCTGTATTGGTATCCATTTAAATTTCAAGATATAGCTGTTAAATGGATGCCTGTAATGGATACCATACAGTGGCATCCATTACTCACAGGCAAAAATAATATCCAATTAATGGAAAGATTTTGTTACAGGAATCTATACAATTGGAATTGCATAGTCTACTATGCTCTTCTATCCAGAAGTAAAAGACACCAACAGTAAACACCAGCCAGAGGGAGGCCAAAAGGACATTCCTTTGGCATTCAGCTAATAATGGACCCCTGTAGACGCATTTAGCATGTATGTGGTTAGCATTCCCAATGTAGACACTAAAAGCAGAAGAAAAACATAGTGTGAATCCAGTGTGACGGCGTAGACTGCGCCATGATTTCTGGGTTAGACTGGAATGATATCACGACGTTAGCTTTGGATCATGTGACGCGCATGCTAGCACATGCACATTTAACTTGGGCTGGGCAGTTGAGGGTTAATCATCCCTTCTGCTGTTTAGCTGCTGTGCTGGCTGACATGATTGATAGTTCAGCCAGTCAGTAAGTTTATTAGTTTGGTTTTGCTATTGAGCTGGCTGGGATGATTGTAAGCTCAGACAGTCAGTCGGATTATTTATTGTGATATTTAGTCCAGTTCCTTTTAACTAAGGTAGCTGGTTATACTGATTATGTACTGGCCACACTGTGAAAAAAGCATCTTCAGTAAAATTTAGCTATCCAAGTGTTCAGTATTAATGATTCAGTTGGCTCAGTACTTCAGGTTTACATAGCATCAGTAGATCAGTGCTTAGTCTAGACACCATCTGGCAGTTTCAGACTGTTCTCCAGTCTCTGACCCTTAGTGGGGTCGCCTTTTTCAGGGTGGATGTTCTGCTTGAGGGACCAGTCTCATTTGGTTATTCTGGCTATCGTGAAATCAATAAAATCCTCCGTACCTAGCTATATGCAGTCCTGTTATCTTTAGCAAGTCCAAAAAGACCTGTATTACCAGTCACAGGTTTTACTCTGACTTTATATCTAAAATTTATCGCCTCCGCTTGTGTGAACTAGTTGATTCAGACAAAACACCCAGCCTTTGATGCATTTTAGCAAATCCAGTCGATACTGGGTGAACCCACTGACAATCTCAGGAGTTTATTGGAACTGTGCCCTGACAGCAGATGCTAGGGAGAACAATGATCAGATTCTTTGGGTTTTGATATGCCCAAATCCTTTGTTCTGTCAGGACATAAGAGGTCAGAGATGACTAACATGGATTTGTTAACCTTTCTGGTATTGAAACAACATGCATGCTCTGCCCAACCCTCATTTGCCCTAAAGTCTGCTGTTTGATGACCTCTTGGAATGCCTGTTATCACTTAGTTATCACTTAAACTTTTTCCCGATGACAGATGTCAGTTTAAGCAAGGCTCAAGTAATTTGGGATTTAACAAACAAAATCTTATATTCTATTTACAGTTTTCTCTATTGAATAATCACCAGACTGAGCCAAGCATGCATGTTTATGAGGATTACAGGGGAACAGCTGGAGGTCAAATAAAGCATTTGCCCAACATCCATCTAAAATGTATGTTCAACAAAAGGGGGATATGTGATAAAACTATGTGATAACAGTATCAGACTGATCATGAGACAGGGCATTCACTTCAGCTCAGGAAACATTTTATTTCACTCTGGGTTGGAGAGTCACATTATCCAGAGATATCTTAGTAAATGCTGAATCCTGGAGTCTGGGTATTTTCCTTATGTAGCTGGAGAAAACAGACTTTGATTCAGTTAGTAACTGATCGGGCATTTGCTGCTAAAGGAAATATAGAAACACTCCCAATACCGCTATCAAACTTAGAAACATTAATAAAAAAGTAATTTAATATAGAGACTTTTTCTCTAAGGCTCAAAGATCATTATAGTAAATAGAGAAATTGAGGCAGCCATCTTGGGAGTACTATGCCTACATGATTTTTTGCATTTATGGACATGGCTACAGGGACCATATTACTCCACATACTCATCTGTATTGTTTTCACTTTATTTGCTTTCTGGAAGTTTTATTTCAAGTTATTGCATTTTGACAATACACATTTATTTCTTTCATCTTGAAATATTTCTGCATTTGGTAAGTGTTTTATAAGAACACTGCAGACAGTAGTTAACAGTAGTAATGAAGCTATTGGATAAATGTTAATAACAGCTCAATGGTAAAAAATAATCTACACTGACGCTTATGAATTATTTCATAGGTGATCCCTGTACAGCAATTAACTGTGTATTGCAATGTAGAAAGCAGTGTTTATGTTGTTTTCTTATGTCTACTCTAGTTGTTCTACATTCAGTGGTTTGGGGAATGTTTGTATTTCTTGCATCCAGCTGGAATACTATTAATGGACCAGGAATGCTAATATATCGTCTGACAGCAATGCATCTTTGTATGTCTTCAGAGGTTTTCTCCATTGTGTAGGTAGATAGATAGATATTAGATAGATAGATAGATAGATAGATATGAGATAGATAGACAGATATTAGATGGATGGTTAGATAGATGAATAGATAGATAGATATTAGATAGATGGAAGATAGCTAGATAGATAAATAGACAAATATGGGACTAGATGGATGGTTAGATAAATAGATATTAGATGGTTAGATAGCTAGATAGATAAATAGACAGATAGATATGAAATAGACAGATATTAGATGGATGGATGGTTAGATAGATATTAGATGGATAGATAGATAGATAGATAGATAGATAGATAGATAATAGAGATATTAGATGAATGTTCAGATAGACATTAGACTAATGGTTAGATAGATAGATAGATAAATAAATAGATAGATATGGGATAGATAGAGAGATAGATAGATAGATAGATATTAGATAGGTATTAGATGGTTAGATAGATAGAAGATAGAGATATTAGATGCATGGTTAGATAGATATTAGATTAATGGTTAGATAGATAGATATATAGATAAATATTGGATGGATGAATAGATATTAGAGAAATAGATACTAGTTAGATGGACAGATATCAGATAGATAGATATTACATGGATGGTTAGATAGACATTAGAATATTGGTTAGAGAGATAGATAGATAGATATTAGATAGATAATAGATAGATAGATATTAGATATGAGATAGATTGAAGATAGATATGAGATTAGATGGATGGTTGGATAGATATTAGATGATCAGATAGATAGGAGATAGATAGAGAGATAGATAGATATGAGATTAGATGGATGGTTAGATGGATATTAGATGGTTAGATAGATAGATAGATAGATAGATAGATAGATAGATATTAGATGGATGGTTAGATAGATAGATATTAGATTAATGGTTAGATAGATAGAGAGATAGATATTAGATTAATGGTTAGATAAATAGATATTAGATGGATGGATAGATAGATAGATGAAAGATAGATAGGTATTAGATAGATACTAGTTAGATGGCTAGATATCAGATAGATAGATATTACATGTATGGTTAGATAGATAGGTATTACATAGATAGACAGATATTAGATGGATGGTTAGATAGATATTAGATAGATAGATAGATAGATAGATAGATAGATAGATAGATTAAATGGATGGTTAGATAGATATTAGAATATTGGTTAGAGAGATAGATAGATATCAGATGGATGATAGATAGATATTAGATATGAGATAGATAGAAGATAGATAAATAGATATGAGATTAGATGGATGGTTAGATAGATATTAAATGATCAGATAGATAGAGAGATAAGAGATAGACAAATATTAGATGGATGGTTAGATAGACAGATAGATAGATATGAAATAGATGGAAGATAGATAGATATTAAATATGAGATAGATAGATAGATGGGGGATATATAGATAGATACTAGATAGATGGATAGATATTAGATAGATATTAGATGGATGGTTAGATAGATAGATATTAGATGGATAGATAGATAGAAAGATAGATGATAGAGATAATAGATGAATGGTTAGATAGACATTAGATTAATGGTTAGATAGAAAGAGAGATAGAAATTAGATGGATGCGAGATAGATAGATATTAGATATGAGATAGATAGATAGATAGATAGATAGATAGATGATAGATAGATAGATATTAGATGGTTAGATAGATAGATAGAAGATAGAGATATTAGATGGATGGTTAGATAGATATTAGAAGGATAGATATTAGATAGATAGATAGATAGATGGAAGATAGATAGATACTGGATAGATGGATAGATATTAGATAGATAGATCGCTAGATAGATACTGTATATTACAAATACCATGCAGTATTCAGTAACAGGGGGATTTCAGTTGCATATCCTAAACATTCCCATCATGTACTCACTACTATGTACAACAATAGCTCACTATTTCTACAAATGGAAAATGAGTGCTAAAGTCATCTCACAATTGTTGAGGATCAGGAAAATTCTGATTGAAATATCTTAAATAATTCTGTAGCACTAAGAGCTATTATCAGTTATCATTCGCTTATGGTTTTTCCCATCATGTTGCACAGAAAATGTTACTGTAGAAGTTTTGACTCTTGGTGAAAGAACACCACTCATCTACTAAACCAGGCATACATCACATAGACTGAGGAAGAGTCTACTAAGATAATGACTCTATCCTAGCAAAAACGTAACCTCAAGTCTCCAAATGAGACAAAAGTAGAAGTGATCTAGGAGCTTGCCAAGTGGACCTATAACTATCCATCATCCCTATTTAAAACTTATGGCATATATTGTACAGTCTTTATTGATACTTGGATACATATAATGATTGCCGAGGAAAGCAGAAATTTATAGTCCATGTTCAACATATTCCAAGGGCAGGAAGAAGGAAGCCTTACCAAATTAATTTGCAAATAAGATTAAAACTAGATATGAGCAAGCACCAAAATGCTCGGGTGCTCGTTACTCGGGACGAAATTTTCGCGATGCTCGAGGGTTAGTTTCGAGTAACGAACCCCATTGAAGTCAATGGGCGACCCGAGCATTTTTGTATATCGCCGATGCTCGCTAAGGTTTCCATTTGTGAAAATCTGGGCAATTCAAGAAAGTGATGGGAACGACACAGCAACGGATAGGGCAGGCGAGGGGCTACATATTGGGCTGCATCTCAAGTTCCCAGGTCCCACTATTAAGCCACAATAGCGGCAAGAGTGCCCCCCCCTCCCAACAATTTTTACTTCTGAAAAGCCCTCATTAGCAATGCATAACTTAGCTAAGCACCACACTACCTCCAACAAAGCACAATCACTGCCTGCATGACACTCCGCTGCCACTTCTCCTGGGTTACATGCTGCCCAACCCCCCGCACGACCCAGTGTCCACAGCACATACCAAGGTGTCCCTGCGCAGCCTTCAGCTGCCCTCATGCCACACCACCCTCATGTCTATTTATAAGTGCGTCTGCCATGAGGAGGAACCGCAGGCACATACTGCAGAGGGTTGGCACGGCTAGGCAGCGACCCTCTTTAAAAGGGGCGGGGCGATAGCCCACAATGCTGTACAGAAGCAATGAGAAATATAATCCTGTGCCACCGCCATCAGGAGCTGCACACGTGGGCATAGCAATGGGGAACCTATGTGCCACACACTATTCATTCTGTCAAGGTGTCTGCATGCCCCAGTCAGACCGCGGTTTTTTATAAATAGTCACAGGCAGGTACAACTCCGCAATGGGAATTCCGTGTGCACCCACAGCATGGGTGGCTCCCTGGAACCCACCGGCTGTACTTAAATGTATCCCATTGCAGTGCCCTGGACAGCAGAGCTAACATCAGATTAAATGCAGGTGGGCTTCGGCCCACACTGCATGCCCCAACCTGACCAGGGTTTTTAATTCATAGACACAGCCAGGTACAACTCCCTATTGTGAAATCCCTGTGGACCGACAGCATGGGTGGGTGCCAGGAAGCCACCGGTGGTACATAAATATATCCCATTGCAGTGCCCAGCACAGCTGAGGTAATGTCATGTTTAATGCAGGTGGGCTTCGGCCCACACTGCATGCCCCAGTCAGACTGGGGTTCTTTAGAAGTGGACACATGCAGTTACAACTCCGTGTGAACCGACAGCATGGGTGGGTGCCAGGAAGCCAACGGCGGTACATAAATATATCCCATTGCAGTGCCTAGCACAGCTGAGGTAACGTCAGCTTTAATGCAGGTGGGCAAAAAATTGGTGTACCAACAGTACTAATGTACGTCAGAAAAATTGCCCATGCCCAACCAACAGGGCAGGTGAAACCCATTAATCGCTTTGGTTAATTTGGCTTAATTTGCAACTAGGCCTGGAGGCAGCCCAGTTAAATTAAAAATTGGTTGTGGTGAAAGTTTCAACACTTTAATGAGAATTGAAACGTATAAAAATTGTTTACAAAAATTATATGACTGAGCCTTGTGGGCCTAAGAAAAATTGCCCATTCGGCGTGATTACGTCAGGTTTCAGGAGGAGGAGGATGAATATTATACACAGATTGATGAAGCTAAAAGGTCCCCGTTTTTGATGGTGATAGAGAACGATGCTTCCATCCGCGGGTACAGCCTACGTATTGTTTAGGTATCGCTGCTGTCCGCTGGTGGAGAAGAGAAGTCTGGGGAAATCCAGGCTTTGTTCATCTTGATGAGTGTAAGCCTGTCGGCACTGTCGGTTGACAGGCGGGTACGCTTATCTGTGATGATTCCCCCAGCCGCACTAAGCACCCTCTCTGACAAGACGCTAGCCGCAGGACAAGCAAGCACCTCCAGGGCATACAGCGCGAGTTCAGGCCACGTGTCCAGCTTCGACACCCAGTAGTTGTAGGGAGCAGGGGCGTCACGGAGGAAGGTCGTGTGATCGGCTACGTACTCCCTCACCATCCTTTTACAGTGCTCCTGCCGACTCAGCCTTGACTGGGGAGCGGTGACACACTCTTGCTGGGGAGCCAGAAAGCTGTCAAAGGCCTTAGAGAGTGTTCCCCTGCCTGTGCTGTACATGCTGCCTGATCTCCACGCCTCTCCTGCTACCTGGCCCTCAGAACTGCGCCTTCGGCCACTAGCACTGTCGGATGGGAATTTTACAATCAGTTTGTCCGCCAGAGTCCTGTGGTATAGCATCACTCTCGAACCCCTTTCCTCTTCGGGTATGACAGTGGAAAGGTTCTCCTTATACCGTGGGTCGAGCAGTGTATACACCCAGTAATCCGTAGTGGCCAGAATGCGTGTAACGCGAGGGTCACGAGAAAGGCATCCTAACATGAAGTCAGCCATGTGTGCCAGGGTACCTGTACGCAACACATGGCTGTCCTCACTAGGAAGATCACTTTCAGGATCCTCCTCCTCCTCCTCAGGCCATACACGCTGAAAGGATGACAGGCAAGCAGCATGGGTACCCTCAGCAGTGGGCCAAGCTGTCTCTTCCCCCTCCTCCTCAACCTCCTCCCCCTCCTCCTCCTCCTCCTCAACGCGCTGAGATATAGACAGGAGGGTGCTCTGACTATCCAGCGACATACTGTCTTCCCCCGCCTCTGTTTCCGAGTGCAAAGCGTCTGCCTTTATGCTTTGCAGGGAACTTCTCAAGAGGCATAGCAGAGGAATGGTGACGCTAATGATTGCAGCATCGCCGCTCACCATCTGGGTAGACTCCTCAAAGTTTCCAAGGACCTGGCAGATGTCTGCCAACCAGGCCCACTCTTCTGTAAAGAATTGAGGAGGCTGACTCCCACTGCGCCGCCCATGTTGGAGTTGGTATTCCACTATAGCTCTTCGCTGCTCATAGAGCCTGGCCAACATGTGGAGCGTAGAGTTCCACCGTGTGGGCACGTCGCACGGCAGTCGGTGCACTGGTAGATGAAACCGATGTTGCAGGGTGCGCAGGGTGGCAGCGTCCGTGTGGGACTTGCAGAAATGTGCGCAGAGTCGGCACACCTTTCCGAGCAGGTCTAACAGCTGACACATCTAGATTGCGAGACAGAGCTTGCGGAGGAGGAGGAGGAGGGTGGTTTAGTGGAGGAAGCATACACCGCCGCAGATACCACCACCGAGCTGGGGCCCGCAATTCTGGGGGTGGGTAGGACGTGAGCGGTCCCAGGCTCTGACTCTGTCCCAGCCTCCACTAAATTCACCCAATGTGCCGTCAGGGAGATATAGTGGCCCTGCCCGCCTGTGCTTGTCCACGTGTCCATTGTTAAGTGGACCTTGGCAGTAACCACTTTGGTGAGGGCGCGTACAATGTTGCGGGAGACGTGGTCGTGCAGGGCTGGGACGGCACATCGGGAAAAGTAGTGGCGACTGGGAACTGAGTAGCGCGGGGCCGCGGCCGCCATCTTACCTTTGAAAGCCTCCGTTTCCACAACCCTATACGGCAGCATCTCCAGGCTGATAAATTTGGCTATGTGCACGTTTAACGCTTGAGCGTGCAGGTGCGTGGCGGCGTACTTGCGCTTGCGCTCCAATACTTGCGCTAGCGACGGCTGGACGGTGCGCTGAGAGACATTGGTGGATGGGGCCAAGGACAGCGGAGGTGAGGGTGTGGGTGCAGGCCAGGAGACGGTAGTGCCTGTGTCCTGAGAGGGGGGTTGGATCTCAGTGGCAGGTTGGGGCACAGGGGGAGAGGCAGTGGTGCAAACCGGAGGCGGTGAACGGCCTTCGTCCCACCTTGTGGGGTGCTTGGCCATCATATGTCTGCGCATGCTGGTGGTGGTGAGGCTGGTGGTAGTGGCTCCCCGGCTGATCTTGGTGCGACAAAGGTTGCACACCACTGTTCGTCGGTCGTCTGCACTCTCAGTGAAAAACTGCCAGACCTTTGAGCACCTCGGCCTCTGCAGGGTGGCATGGCGCGAGGGGGCGCTTTGGAAAACAGTTGGTGGATTATTCGGTCTGGCCCTGCCTCTACCCCTGGCCACTGCACTGCCTCTTTCAACCTACCCTGCTGCTGCCCTTGCCTCCCCCTCTGAAGACCTGTCCTCAGTAGGCGTAGCAAACCAGGTGGGGTCAGTCACCTCATCGTCCTGCTGCTCTTCCTCCGAATCCTCTGTGCGCTCCTCCCTCGGACTTACTCCAATTACTACTACCTGAGTGATAGACAACTGTGTCTCATCGTCATCGTCCTCCTCACCCACTTAAAGCTCTTGAGACAGTTGCCGGAAGTCCCCAGCCTCATCCCCCGGACCCCGGGAACTTTCCAAAGGTTGGGCATCAGTCACGACAAACTCCTCCGGTGGGAGAGGAACCATTGCTGGCCATTCTGGGCAGGGGCCCAGGAACAGTTCCTGGGAGTCTGCCTGCTCCTCAGAATGTGTCATTGTAATGGAGTGAGGAGGCTGGAAGGAGGAGCAGTAGCTAGAGGATTCAGAGTTGCAGCAGTGGACGGCGCAGAATTCTGGGTGGTCGATAGATTGTTGGATGCACTTTCTGCCATCCACGACAGGACCTGCTCACACTGCTCATTTTCTAATAAAGGTCTACCGCGTGGACCCATTAATTGTGAGATGAATGTGGGGACGCCAGAAACGTGCCTCTCTCCTAATCCCGCAGCAGTCGGCTGCGATACACCTGGATCAGGAGCTCGGCCTGTGCCCACACCCTGACTTGGGCCTCCGCGTCCTCGCCCGTGTCCACGTCCTCTAGGCCTACCCCTACCCCTCAGCATGCTGTATTACCAGTAGTGCAGAAACAGAATGCTGTAATTAAATGTGCCGCTTATTGTCCTGTGGTTGGAGGCTGACTTTGCTTACGGAACGCACAGCAGAGCCAGGAAACAATTTTGCGCATGCCTGTATTGAGACGTAGGTGCGTATGACTGAGCTAGTGGAATTCACAGCGCAGAAGCAGTCAAGTGGCCAAAGGCCAGTAGTAGGCCTTAAGTATTTTGCTTCTATTTTTTTTAAATGCTGAGCTGATACAGCAGACAGATACTGTAGGCAGCGTATAATATTATGTATACTGTTTCCCTCTGGCGGGTTGACGGCGGTGCTGTAACGGAGACAGCAGAGCCAGGAAACAATTTTGTGCAAGCCTGCTGTAACGCTTAGCTGCGTATTAATTAGGACTACTACCCCCAGCAGATAGATACTGTAGGCAGCGTATAATATTATGTATACTGTTTCTTTCTGGCGGGATGACGGCGGTGATGTAACAGAGACAGCAGAGCCAGGAAACAATTTTGCGCAAGCCTGCTGTAACGCTCAGCTGCGTATTAATTAGGACTACTACCCCCAGCAGATAGATACTGTAGGCAGCGTATAATATTATGTATACTGTTTCCCTCTGGCGGGATGACGGCGGTGATGTAACGGAGACAGCAGAGCCAGGAAACAATTTTGCGCAAGCCTGCCGTAACGCTTAGCTGCGTATTAATTAGGACTACTACCCCCAGCAGATAGATACTGTAGGCAGCGTATAATATTATGTATACTGTTTCCCTCTGGCGGGATGACGGCGGTGATGTAACAGAGACAGCAGAGCCAGGAAACAATTTTGCGCAAGCCTGCTGAAACGCTTAGCTGCGTATTAATTAGGACTACTACCCCCAGCAGACAGATACTGCAGGCAGCGTATAATATTATGTATACTGTTTCTTTCTGGCGGGATGACGGCGGTGATGTAACAGAGACAGCAGAGCCAGGAAACAATTTGGCGCAAACCTGCTGTAACGCTTAGCTGCGTATTAATTAGGACTACTACCCCCAGCAGACACGCAGTAAACTGAAGACGGTCACAGGCAGCCCAAATATAGTATTTTTCCCCAATTTTTTTTTAAAAAGCCCACTGCCTATATAGCCTGTATATCTCTTTCCCTGCCTCACCAGTACTGGCCCTATACTCTGTACAATGGCTGCAGACTGAGGACGCAATGCTCTGCACGCCCGATATACAAAAAAAATTGTGCAACACTGCTAAAAGCAGCCTCAACAGTACTGCACACGGTCAGATGTGGCCCTAAGAAGGAACGTTGGGGTTCTTGAAGCCTAAAATCACTCCTAACGCTCTCCCTATAGCAGCTCCGGCATCAGCAGCACTTTCCCTGATCTCTGTCAGAATGCATCTGTGGCGAGCCGCGGGAGGGGCCAATTTATATACTCGGGTGACACCTGATCTCGCCAGCCACTCACTGCAGGGGGGTGGTATAGGGCTTGAACGTCGCAGGGGGAAGTTGTAATGCCTTCCCTGTCTTTCTATTGGCCAGAAAAGTGCTCTAACGTCTCAGAGATGAAAGTGAAAGTAACTCGAACATCGCGTGGTACTCGTCACGAGTAACGAGCATCCCGAACACGCTAATACTCGAACGAGTATCAAGCTCGGACGAGTACGTTCGCTCATCTCTAATTAAAACTAATAAGACTGAG